>NC_084549.2:67337500-67402500 GCF_033978685.3 Nerophis lumbriciformis | reverse complement strand
AAAAAGTGGAATAAAAAAGAGCAAACAGGTGAAAAAGTTGCAATGTTCTCTAATAACACAAAGCTGAGAAGTCGGTTGCTGTCATTGCTAAAAAATAATAAGGAATCAAAATCAATGTTATGAATTATTGACACATTTGTGTCTCCAATTATTTACATCAAATTTTACATTTGGACATTTTTGGGGAAAACTACTGCATATTTTGTGTGTTTGCCATAAAAAAGCACGGTTTGACAAAAAGGACACAAAACATATTTTTTTTATTTATAATCGACAGAAATATCTATTTTTATTTTTTAAATCAATATGACTTATTTTTTAAATTTTTTATGAGTGAGAAACCTTCCGGGACCAAACATGAGAGGAGCCCTAAAAGCAAAAAAAATGATATAAAAATAAATTAATTAATTAAAAAATAAAATAAATAAATATAAAATAATAATAATAATTATTATTATTATTATAATATATATATATATATATATATATATATATATATATATATATATATATATATATATATATATATACACATATTGAATTGGTTTCAAAAATAGAAAATATCATGCTTTCATTTCTGAGTGGAAACATTTTGGACACCCCTGCTTTACAACCTTGTCAAATGACATGAAAGCATGCGTTAATCACAAATATTATTATTTATTTTACACATAAAACTTAGATGGATTACTGATGAAAAAATACATTTACATGCAATTGTGTTGTGCTAAAATAAAACAACTAAAGCTTTACCACTGTAGTCATAATTTTTTGCACTTAAAGTAGCAGTAGAGTGGAAAAACAAGTTGCCTCTATATTGAAGCTATTATCATATATATCTGATTTATGACACCTAAAGACTTACAAAGTTTGCGAGTAGATAGATATGATCGAAATAGTATCCATCTCACAAAGATTCCCGAGACATTTTGACATGACGAGGAGGAAGAACCACATATCCCTTCCCCCTCAACAACAATGCCAATCAAGCAGACTTTGTGAGAGCGATTACTTTATTTTTGAGCCCGAACACAAAGAGGATGAGCAATAAGTTTAAGAAGCCGAGTGTAACTTTATTGTGACACTATAGCATTAGCATCATTGCTAGGTGCTAAACATACAAACTAACCAAAATAACATAAACACTTACTGTAATATTTCCACTCTCGCTGGGATGCCGACCGACGGGACGCTCACATAATTCTGTTTAGATGAAGATTCAATCGCAATTATCACGAAACGTTGAAAAAAATAGCGTCTTTTTGGCCATCTCGGGGGACGTGAAAGTGGAGCAGCCTGTCGGTCCATGGCCACATTTGTCTACTAGCAGGTGAGAGATGCATGAACTATAATCTAGAATTTACTTTTAGCAAGTTTGAGACCAAACAGAAGCAGCCGCCGGCTCAGTGTGTCAACAATAGCCGCGTAAGCTAGCATTAGCTCAGTGTTATCAATGCGCCGCTAAAATAGTCCGTCTGCGTTAGCACTTATAATAACATTATCACTCATATTTGGTTCATTTTCAGGTCACAACATGTAAATGGAGTATTGTTGGCGCTTTTTATCGAGTATAATGAGAGGAGCCTCCATCTGTTGACTCAATTGTTAGATATTTTATTTACCATTTAGAATGCATAACAAAATAAAAGCATATGTGTTCTTGTCTTACATAAGGATTGTGAATGATAAACAGCACATCTCTTTACAATGTCTGCGTATTTCCAGTATGACTGCTCTAATAATGTGGTCAGAGTGCAGAAGTGTTCCTACAGTGACACTTCTGTCATTTTGTGACATTTACACTGTATTTTCACATACTTTGTGGATTGTAAATACAATTGTATATGTTTAGTGGACACAATGAAACACAATTAAGATATAAAGTCAACTTGTTTTTACACTCTACTGATACATGGAGAAACTTCTTCTGTTTGTTTGATATTGTCATTACTGCCACAAGTGGTGGAAAAGTGTATTACAACTGAGTACCACTGTGGCCCATAGGGACCACGGCTGAGAAATCTAACAATGGGTCCCGGCCCTATGGTTAAGGAACACTGCTTTAGATAACACACACACACACACACACACACACACACACACACACACACACACACACACACACACACACACACACACACACACACACACACACACACACACACACACACACACACACACACACACACCTGTAACAGTAAAGAGGGAAGTGGATGTCCAGAGCGATGCTGTTGTAAACCGCCAAGCCCATCAGCTGACATGTTAAGGACACAAAGTGCAAATACTAAATTATATGTAATGATTGGCCACGCCCCCATGCCCTCTCCGCCTTAATTACACGTCGCCATGGTGACAGAGCAGCCACGGCGACCGGACTGCGGACAATGATGAATGAGAGGAACATACACACATTTTCCAGCATTCCTTCTCCAATACTGCTTTGTCCTACCACGCGCACACACGCGCACACACGCACACGCACACACACACACACACACACGCACGCACGCACGCACGCACACGCACACACAAAAACTGGCAGGGAAGATGCAGCCATTAGGTTACATAACCTTTTGACGGCTACCAGATGGCGAGCAGATATTGTGTGTGTGTGTGTGTGTGTGTGTGTGTGTGTGTGTGTGTGTGTGTGTGTGTGTCTAATACATATTTCACAAGGATACAGTCCCAATGAGCTGGAACTCTGAGTAGTTGTCACACTTCCAGCTGCTGAACCAATGACAGTGTGAGTCCTTCATGTAGGTGAACATTCCTGGGCAGCCAATCAGAGAGAGGCACAACATCATCATCATCAACATCAACATCACACGATGTTCCAGAAGTCCTCTTGGAACTTGGAAATCGGACTTTCCATCTGGTCTTTCCGCGAGTGCACTTCCTAGGAACGTCCACCGGGGAGCGCTCACCGTAGTCGGCGTGGAAGATCTGCCTGACGAGCAGCAGGAACCACTCCTTGGTCAGACCGCCCATGTCAAGTCCCGCCTCTCCCACAAACGTCACTCGCAGTTTCTTCTTCAGGTCGCACCGCTTCCTGGTCAACTATGGTGGGAGGTGGGGGACCAATCAGAACACAAGCACCAAAGCACCGTTCATTACCGCAACTAGGGCTGGGCGATACGGCTGAAAACTGTATCGCGATATCAGTGTTTTATACATTGGCCGATATCCAGGGTTCGGACACCTTTTCCATGGCCAAATTCAAGCACTTTTTAAAGGGGAACATTATCACCAGACCTATGTAAGCGTCAATATATACCTTGATGTTGCAGAAAAAAGACCATATATTTTTTTAACCGATTTCCGAACTCTAAATGGGTGAATTTTGGCGAATTAAACGCCTTTCTAATATTCGCTCTCGGAGCGACATCGGGAAGCAATCCGCCATTTTCTCAAACACCGAGTCAAATCAGCTCTGTTATTTTCCGTTTTTTCGACTATTTTCCGTACCTTGGAGACATCATGCCTCGTCGGTGTGTTGTCGGAGGGTGTAACAACACAAACAGGGACGGATTCAAGTTGCACCAGTAGCCCAAAGATGCGAAAGTGGCAAGAAATTGGACGTTTGTTCCGCTATGCTACGACAGAGATGGCAAGAATGTGTGGATATCCTGTGACACTCAAAGCAGATGCATTTCCAACGATAAAGTCAAAGAAATCTGCCGCCAGACCCCCATTGAATCTGACGGAGTGTGTGAGCAATTCAGGGACAAAGGACCTCGGTAGCACGGCAAGCAATGGCGGCAGTTTGTTCCCGCAGACGAGCGAGCTAAACCCCCTGGATGTCTTGACTCACACCGTCAAGAGAAGAATATCGACCCTAGCTTCCCTGGCCTGCTGACATGAGGGTATGTCTACAGAATATATTAATTGATGAAAATTGGGCTGTCTGCACTCTCAAGGTGCATGTTGTTGCCAAATGTATTTCATATGCTGTAAACCTAGTTCATAGTTGTTAGTTTCCTTTAATGCCAAACAAACACATACCAATCGTTGGTTAGAAGGCGATCGCCGAATTCGTCCTCGCTTTCTCCCGTGTCGCTGGCTGTCGTGTCGTTTTCGTCGGTTTCGCTTGCATACGGTTCAAACCGATATGGCTCAATAGCTTCAGTTTCTTCTTCAATTTCGTTTTCGCTACCTGCCTCCACACTACAACCATCCGTTTCAATACATGCGTAATCTGTTGAATCGCTTAAGCCGCTGAAATCCGAGTCTGAATCCGAGCTAATGTCGCTATAGCTTGCTGTTCTATGCGCCATGTTTGTTTGTGTTGGCATCACTATGTGACGTCACAGGAAAATGGACGGGTGTTTATAACGATGGTTAAAATCAGGCACTTTGAAGCTTTTTTTAGGGATATTGCGTGATGGGTAAAATTTTGAAAAAAACTTCGAAAAATATAATAAGCCACTGGCAACTGATTTTTAATGGTTTTAACCCTTCTGAAATGGTGATAATGTTCCCCTTTAAGGACTTTCAATATAAATTTTCCAGTTTTTCCAGTACCCTTCAAAAGGCGAAAACCAGTGTGAATCAATCCATAGCCTTTTGATTGATTGATTGATTGAAACTTTTATTAGTAGATTGCACAGTACAGTACATATTCCGTACAATTGACCACTAAATGGTAACACCCGAATAAGTTTTTCAACTTAAATGATGTTTGAGGTCACCAAATGCTGTCTGTAGCAAAAATACGAAAAATCTGCTAAAACCTAAACATAACTTTGAAGCAGCTGTTATCATTAACTGAATGGGGCATAGAAAATGAATCAGTGTTTGTGTAGACTATTCAATGTCTTTGGTGATTGCAAACATGTCTCCATTTGTGTTGTTTTACAAATGTCTTGTTCTTTTTCTTACTTACAGCACTCAATGACATCGAACAGCTCGGATTGATTCGCACCGTATTTGTGCTTGTAAACTGCATAATGTCATATAAAGTACAAACCCCGTTTCCATATGAGTTGGGAAATTGTGTTAGATGTAAATATAAACGGAATACAATGATTTGCAAATCATTTTCAACCCATATTCAGTTGAATGCACTACAAAGACAACACAATTGATGTTCAAACTGATTAAAAAAAATGTTTTTGCAAATAATCATTAACTTTAGAATTTGATGCCATCAACACAAGACAAAGAAGTTTGGAAAGGTGGCAATAAATACTGATAAAGTTGAGAAATGCTCATCAAACACTTATTTGGAACATCCCACAGGTATGCAGGCTAATTGGGAACAGGTGGGTGCCATGATTGGGTATAAAAACAGCTTCCCAAAAAATGCTCAGTCTTTCACAAGAAAGGAAGGGGCGAGGTACACCACTTAGTCCACAACTGCGTGAGCAAATAGTCAAACAGTTTAAGAACAACGTTTCTCAAAGTGCAATTGCAAGAAATTTAGGGATTTCAACATCTACGGTCCATAATATCATCAAAAGGTTCAGAGAATCTGGAGAAATCACTCCACAAAAGCGGCATGGCCGGAAACCAACATTGAATGACCGTGACCTTCGATCCCTCAGACGGCACTGTATCAAAAACCGACATCAATCTCGAAAGGATATCACCACATGGGCTCAGGAACACTTCAGCAAACCACTGTCACTAAATACAGTTGGTCGCTACATCTGTAAGTACAAGTTAAAGCTCTACTATGCAAAGCCAAA
Organism: Nerophis lumbriciformis; assembly: GCF_033978685.3. Classification (NCBI taxonomy): domain Eukaryota; kingdom Metazoa; phylum Chordata; class Actinopteri; order Syngnathiformes; family Syngnathidae; genus Nerophis; species Nerophis lumbriciformis. The sequence goes on along the minus strand of NC_084549.2, from coordinate 67,396,813 downwards.
GCCATTTATCAACAACATCCAAAAACGCCGCCGGCTTCTCTGGGCCCGAGATCATCTAAGATGGACTCATGCAAAGTGGAAAAGTGTTCTGTGGTCTGACGAGTCCACATTTCAAATTGTTTTTGGAAATATTCGACATCGTGTCATCCGGACCAAAGGGGAAGCGAACCATCCAGACTGTTATCGACGCAAAGTTCAAAAGCCAGCATCTGTGATGGTATGGGGGTGCATTAGTGCCCAAGGCATGGGTAACTTACACATCTGTGAAGGCACCATTAATGCTGAAAGGTACATACAGGTTTTGGAACAACATATGCTGCCATCTAAGCGCCGTCTTTTTAATGGACGCCCCTGCTTATTTCAGCAAGACAATGCCAAGCCACAATCAGCACGTGTTACAACAGCGTGGCTTTGTAAAAAAAAAATGTGCGGGTACTTTCCTGGGCCGCCTGCAGTCCAGACCTGTCTCCCATCGAAAATGTGTGGCGCATTATGAAGCGTAAAATACGACAGCGGAGACCCCGGACTGTTGAACGACTGAAGCTCTACATAAAACAAGAATGGGAAAGAATTCCACTTTCAAAGCTTGAAAAATTAGTTTCCTCAGTTCCCAATCGTTTATTGAGTGTTGTTAAAAGAAAAGGTGATGCAACACAGTGGTGAACATGCCCTTTCCCAACTACTTTGGCACGTGTTGCAGCCATGAAAGTCTAAGTTAATTATTATTTGCAACAAAAAAAATTAAGTTTATGAGTTTGATCATCAAATATCTTGTCTTTGTAGTGCATTCAATTGATTGAAAAGGATTTGCAAATCATTGTATTCCGTTTATATTTACATTTAACACAATTTCCCAACTCATAGGGTTTGTACACGCACCCTCAAAATGTCAATTTTACTAATTTATTAACAAAACTGTTCCACATTATTATAAGGATAATAAATTAAAATGAAAATATTTTGTTTGTTTCACAACACCTCAGTCACCTTTCATTAAGCACATCTAACCTTATAACTGCGGCTATGATAACAAATCGATTTTTAGTTGAGGGAAGTTCTTAACATTATAATTTATCATTGACAAACTTTTTTCCTTTCATAGCTCGTAAGAACTGTCCGTAATTAACATGTAATCCAGCGCCGATCTCACAGTTTAGGTCTAGCATGTACCAAAAGGTTAGAAAACAAAACTTTAGCTAACGTTAGTTAACTTGTAGGGCTAGTAATCTCTGTGGCTTACCTTTCATATGAATATGCGATAAACTGGATTTCCTTTCTGCATACTTTGCAGAAGGCTACACTTGGATTTGGTCCACATTTTATCCAAAATTAGTATTTGTCATTTTTTTTAAACGACATGGAGCGATGCACCACTGTCCTCTTTGGGGCGACACAGAGCCGTATATACATGACAACAACCTAATGTAAGGGCTCGTGCAAAGCCAACAGATCAAGCGTGTAGCTTTAATTTTTATGGAAACGTATTTAATTTTTTTCCATTTTATAATTAACCTATTGAGTCAGATTGCCGAGAAATATGATGAACATTTCCAAGCATTTACAAGCACTTCACCCAAAATTCAAGCATTTTTCAAACCTTGAAAACACAACATTAAAATCCAAGCATTTTCAAGGTTTTTAAGCACCCGTACGAACCCTGGATATCAATAACTATTGATATTTTTTATGACCTATTGAAAATAAAGAGCAGGAGAAAAATATATTTTATTTAAATTGTAACCTTCCTCTGTACTTCATTCATTTATTTTTATATACTGATATCGTTTCATCGCCCAGCCCTTCCTACAGTGAGCCTTTGCGATTGCCTTGCGCCCCTTTGCCCCGCCCACCGGCGTGCACACTGACCTCGTCCAGCGAGTCGGCGAGGAGCTGCGCCCGTCGTACTTTGATGTTGAGGAAGAGGAGGTTCATGTCAACGCGCTGACGCCGCGACACTTTGCTCACCAGACTTTGCTGTGGTGCACACACACACACACACACACTGGTTATCATTTAGAATGGGGACCAAGTTTTTGATCATGACTTGTGGGGACCACCCTTTCTACAGGTTGTGGAGGCATAAAACAAAATGGTGTAAAATGTCCACTGCCCAGTTAGCTCATACACGTCTTTAAATCTCTGGATTGATGAAGTAACGTGCTGATCATTCTTACTGGGGACCCTGGGGAAAAAGAGTTAATATCGTTCATGGGGACCAAATTGAAATCATTTTGCATAATTCACACAAATGTGTACGTGTCTACTGAGGACCATTTAAAAAAACACCTGTCCTCTTATAGGAAGTTTCACCACTTCAATGTACCAGCTACAGCCCGATGTGGGGGCTGCTGTGCAAATGTCTCACACTCAAACTAACCAGTAAACATGTTTTATGGGCCAAAGCTTAAAAATCACTTAGGTATCTTCAGAATGGATCTGACTATCATTTAGGGCTGCAACTAACGATTAATTTGATAATCGATTAATCTGTCGATTATTACTTCGATTAATAATCGGATAAAAGAGACAAACTACATTTCTATTCTTTCCAGTATTTTATTGGGGGAAAAACAGCACACTGGCACCATACTTGATTATTGTTTCTCAGCTGTTTGTACATGTTGCAGTTTATAAATAAAGGTTTATAAAAATATATATATAAATTAAAAAAATGTAAAAAAAAATGTAAAATGCCTCTGCGCATGCACATAGCATAGATCCAACGAATCGATGACTAAAATAATCGCCAACTATTTTTATAATCGATTTTAATCGATTAGTTGTTGCAGCCCTACTATCATTTAAAAAGGTTTCCCTTTAGGGCAGTGGTCCCCAACCTTTTTGTAGCTGCGGACCGGTCAACGCTTGAAAATTTGTCCCACGGACCAGGGGGGGAGGCTTGTTTGTCATAAAAAAAATACAATCATGTGTGCTTACGGACTGTATCCCTGCAGACTGTATTGATATATATTGATATATAATGTAGGAACCAGAATATTAATAACAGAAAGAAACAACCCTTTTGTGTGAATGAGTGTGAATCAATCAATCAATCAATCAATGTTTATTTATATAGCCCTAAATCACAAAAGTCTCAAAGGGCTGCACAAGCCACAACGACATCCTCGGTACAGAGCCCACATAAGGGACGTCGATGTGAATGACTATGAGAAACCTTGGAGAGGACCGCATATGTGAATGAGTGTAAATGGGGGAGGGAGGTTTTTTTGGGTTGGTGCACTAATTGTAAGTGTATCTTGTGTTTTTTTATGTTGATTTAATTAAAAAAAAAATATATATATATATATTTTTTTACATTTCTTGTATCGATCCACGGACTGGTACCTGGGGACCAATGCTTTAGGGGACCTGTTTTTTAGTCCCCATACCATCAGAGGTCCCCTAAAGGTGACTGTGAAAACAGAGCGATGTCCCCATTAAGTCAGAACACACACACACACACACACACAAACACAAACACAGCACTGAGGACGGCGAAGAGGACGGTTCCAAACTGACCCTGGCCTGCCTGATCATCTGCTGCTCCGAGTCCTTCTGGATGATGGCCTTCTTCACCGCCGTGGACAGGATGAAGGGGAACTGGCAGAAGGAGAACCTGAAGGAGAAGCACCATCATGGCCAAACTATACGCCGTACTTGCCAACCCTCCCGGATTTTCCGGGAGACTCCCGAAATTCAGCGCCTCTCCCGAAAACCTCACGGGACAAATTTTTTCCCGAAAATCTCCCGAAATTCAGGCGGAGCTGGAGGCCACGCCCCCTCCAGCTCCATGCGGACCTGAGTCCGCTTTCCCACGATATAAACAGTGTCCCTGCCCAATCACATTATAACTGTAGAATGATGGAGGGTGAGTTATTGGTTTCTTATGCGGGTTTATTGTTAGGCAGTTTCATTAATGTCCTCCCAGCGCAGCAACACACAACAGCAGCACTCACGTTTGTCTACCGTAAAGCAGTTCGTCTGCCGTAAACAGCAATGTTGTGACACTCTTAAACAGGACAATACTGCCATCTGCACACAACAAGGAGACGAAGCAGAAGAACGAGGAAGATACAGTTGTGGCGACGCCGACGACGAGTAAGATGAAGAAATACGCTTTGTTGCACCTTTCCTGCCTGAGTCCGGCGATTAGTTGCAAATCTTGCTTTATTGATTGCTTGCACCCAGCCAATCCAACACAAAACAAACTAGTCCCCGCCCGCACTCACGCTACCGCTCCCTCTCTTCTCTCGCCCACACACTCACTGACGTCACTCACCTCACATGCTCACCTATTAAAGGGAAACACACACACATACGCTACTCTCATAACAGCTTGTAAGTTCCAAGCCGCAGCTGCGACCTGGATAGCCTCCGGGAAGAAGTAGTGGACTACCAAGTGTTTGGCACTGAAGATCTTCCTCAGGAAGCAAAGATTGACCGGTTTTGGGCCATGCTAGGGAGAGATGGAAGATTCCAGACTCTAATGCATTTGATGAAAGCACTTTTGTGCGTGCCACACATCAATGCATCATCAGAGAGGGTGTTCAGCATGGTTAGAAAAATAGTGACAGAGAATAGAACAAGGATGGACAATTCAACCCTTAACTCAACAATGAGTAGATGAGTGTTATGTGTGTGTATATGTGTAAATAAATGAACACTGAAATTCTAGTATTTATTTTATTTATATATACATATATATAAAATAAAAAAAAAATAAAATAAAAAATATATATATATATATATATATATATATAGCTAGAATTCACTGAAAGTCAAGTATTTCTTATATATATATATATATATATATATATCTATCTATGAAATACTTGACTTGGTGAATTCTAGCTGTAAATATACTCCTCCCCTCTTAACCACGCCCCTAACCACGCCCCCGCCCCAACCACGCCCCCCGCCCGACCACGCCCAACCCACCCCCTCCCGAAATCGGAGGTCTCAAGTTTGGCAAGTATGCTATACGCCTTCGCCAAACCACTTCTCTAACACTGGGGGGTGTCCAAACCCATCAACGCTAAACCACGTCTTAGCATCTTCTACCTCATTCTACCATTTTCAAGCATAAACATGGCTAAATGCAGCGAAAACATGACAACTACAGTAGTATTGGCCCCTAAACAAGACCACGCTGTTCAGTATCCTGCCCACTGATTGGCTCAGACTCAGGCAGCATTGCTAACATTAGCCTGCTAATGTTTTTAGCCAATTTTGTACCTGAACACCTCAGAGTCATACAACTTGGTACCTGACACATGCTAACCTCCTCCAACCTCCGAGGACACAGCTACGAACAACGGGAGACCAGGCTTTCTGCTCCACCGCTCCCAGTCTGTGGAACGCTTTCCCTGACCACCTGAGGGCACCACAGACTGTGAATGCTTTTAAAAAACGCTTAAAAACCCTTCTTTTTAAAAAAGCCATTTTTTAGATGTATGCATTCTAGTTTTAGCTATTTGGCTGTTCTAGTTTTAATTTTTTTAAATGTTTTATTATGTTTTTATTTTAATTTTTTTTAATACACTGTAGCACTTTGAGGTTGTTTACTCAATGTAAAGTGCTTTTTACAAATAAAATCTATTATTATTATTATTATTAACATCAGCATTCTAGCGTGCTAACTTTTTCTAATTTGCAGCCAAACACCTGCAAGTTATAATACTTGGTTCTTGACACATGCTAACTGTTAGCATGCTAACATTACCATTCTAGCACACTAACATTCACATGCTAACTTTTTTCAGAAATTTTGCAGCCGAACACCTCAGACTCATAACATGATACTTGACACATGCTAACTATTACAATGCTAACTGTTAGCATTCTACCATACTAACATTAGCATGCTAACATTTTTCGTTAATTTGGCAGCCAAACATCTCAGACTCATATAACTTGGTACTTGACACTTGCTAATTGTTCGCATGTTAACATTAGCATGCTAGCATGTCAAAATTAGTGTGCTATCTATTTTAGCTAAGTTTGCACCAGAACGCCTCAGACTCGTAAAACTTGCTACCTGACACATGCTAACCTCAGCATTCTAGCATGCTAACTTTTGGCATTCTGGCATAATAACATTAAAATGCTATCTTTATTCAGAAATTTTGCAGCCAAATACCTCAGACTCATAAGTTGACACATGCTAACTATTAGAATGCTAACTGTTAGCGTTCTAGCATACTAACATTATTCGCCCATTTTGCAGTCGAACACCTCATACGCATTTAACTTTATACTTGACACATTCTAACTGTAAGCATGCTACCATGTCAACATTAATGTGCTAACTTTTTTGAGCCAATTTTGCAGCCGAACACTTCAGACTTAAATAACTTTATACTTGACACATTCCAACTGTTGGCACGCTAACATTAGCGTGTTAACATTTTTTTTTGCCAATTTTGCAGCTGTACGCGTATTTTGATACTTGACACATGCTAACTGTTAGCATGCTAACGTTAACATTCTAACATATCAACATTAGCATGCTAACTTATTAAGCCAATTTTGCAGCCGAAGGCCTCATACACATTTAACTTTGTACTTGATACATTCTAACTGTTAGCATGCTACCATGTCAACATTAATGTGGTACCTTTTTTGAGCAAATTTTGCAGCCAAACACCCCAGACTCATAACTTGGTACTTGACCTGTGCTGTTAGCGTGCTAACTTTTTTGAGACAATTTTACAGCCGAACACATCAGACTCAAATAACTTTATACTTGACACATTCCAACTGTTGGCACGCTAACATTAGCGTGCTAACTTTTTTTTTGTTTTTTTGCCAATTTTGCAGCTGAACACCTTGGACGCGTAACTTGATACTTGACACGTGCTAACTGTTAGCATGCTAACGGTAACATTCTAAAATATCAATATTAGCATGCTAACTTTTTTTTGGCAATTTTGCAGCCGAACACCTCAGAAGCGTAACTTGATACTTGACACGTGCTAACTGCTAGCATGCTAATGTTAACATTGTAAAATATCAACATTAGCATGCTAACTTAATAAGCCAATTTTGCAGCCGAACACCTCAGACACGTAACTTGATAATTGACACGTGCTAACTGTTAGCATGCTAACGGTAACATTGTAAAATATCAACATTAGCATGCTAACTTAATAAGCCAATTTTGCAGCCGAACACCTCAGACACGTAACTTGATACTTGACACGTGCTAACTGTTAGCATGCTAACAGTAACATTGTAAAATATCAACATTAGCATGCTAACTTAATAAGCCAATTTTGCAGCCGAAGGCTTCATACACATTTAACTTTGTACTTGATATTCTGTCAGCATGCTAATGTTAGCATTTTAGCATACCAACATTAGCATGCTATCCTTTTAAGCGAATCTTCCAGACGAATGCCTCATACTCCTATAACGTGATACCTGATACATGCTAACCGTTAGCATGTTAACCGTTAGCATGCTAACAATAGCGCGCTAACCTTTTGACCTAATTCTACATTAATTCGCTTCGTTGTCACATGACTTGGTACCCGCCATTGTCCTGACCTGTTGGAGTTTCCGTAGCTCTGCCAGGTGCGATACTCCTCCATGAAGTCGATGTGCTCCAGGGTGATGTTGTAGAAGTCGGTGAACGGCATGATGGGAGGGGACGCCACGCTGTTGGCCGCGTCTAAACGGACACAGTGGAGACGGCGGCCGGGCCGGTTAACCCTTTTCTGGTTTAACGAGGTGGCACGGCGCCCCCCCGGTGGTACGGCGCGAGATGCAGGTTGCACTTACTGAAGAGGGCGAGCACTTTGGTGGCCGACGGGATCCACCACGTGCACTTGGACGCCGGCGGGAGGTCGTCGGGCTCGGCAGGAAACAGCCGGGTGGAGATGAACTGCAGGAGGCGCTCTACCAGCTGACGGAAACGTCGCGCCGACAACCTAACGGGAAACAAACAGTACTGACTCACTCGTGTTAGCATACTTGTGGGAACGTTAGCATGCTAACGCTTTTTGCTAGCTTCTCTCATATTAGCATGCTAACATTTTTTTATGCTAGCATTTTTTGCGATTTTCTATGTTTACACCAACGAATACTGCATTTTGGTATTTCTTCTTACCCAGTCATGTGCTAGCATTATAACGTTAGCATGCTAACATTAGCATGCTAGCATGCTAACATTAACATGTGAACTTTTTCAGTTAATTTTAGAAAATAAATGTTATCTAATTCTTAGAGTCGTATAACTTGGTATATGACACATGGTATCTGTTAGCATTCTAACTTTTCCAGCTAATTTTACACTTGTTTCTCTAATTCCGCAGCCATACACCTTAGTCATATAACTTTGTATGTGACACATGCTATCTGTTAGCATGCTATTTTTTTCCGCTAATTTTATACTTGTTCCTCTAATTCTGCAGCCATACATCTTAGAGTTGTATAACTTTGTATATGACACATGCTATCTGTTAGCATGCTATTTTTTTCAGCTAATTTTACACTTGTTTCTCTAATTCCGCAGCTATACACCTTAGAGTCATATAACTTGGTATGTGACACATGCTATCTGTTAGCATGCTAATGTTAGCATGCTATTTTTTTCAGCTAATTTTACACTTGTTGCTCTAATTCTGCAGCCATACACCTTAGTCATATAACTTTGTATGTGACACATGCTATCTGTTAGCATGCTATTTTTTTTACAGCTAATTTTACACTTCTTGCTCTAATATCCGCAGCCATACACCTTAGTCATAGAACTTTGTATGTAACACATGCTATCTGTTAGCGTGCTAACGATAGCACGCTATTTTTGTCAGCTAATTTTACACTTCTTGCGCTAATTCCGCAGCCATACACCTTAGAGTCATATAACTTTGTATGTGACACATGCTATCTGTTAGCAAGTTAAGGTTAGCATGCTATTTTTTTTAGCTAATTTTATACTTGTTTCTCTAATTCCGCAGCTATACACCTTAGTCATATAACCTTGTATATGACACATGCTATCTGTTAGCATGCTAAATTTTTCAGCTAATTTTACACTTGTGTCTCTAATTCCGCAGCCATACACCTTAGAGTCATATAACTTTGTATGTGACACATGCTATCTGCTAGCATGCTAAATTTTTCAGCTAATTTTACACTTGTTTCTCTAATTCCGCAGCCATACACTTTAGTCATATAACTTTGTATGTGACACATGCTATCTGTTAGCATGCTACTATTTTTTTCAGCTAATTTTACAGTTCTTGCTCTAATTCCGCAGCTATACACTTTAGAGTCGTATAACTTTGTATGCGACACATGCTATCTGCTAGCATGCTACTGTTAGCATGCTAACTTTTTCAGCTAATTTTACACTTGTTGCTCTAATTCCGCAGCCATACACCTTAGAGTCGTATAACTTGGTATATGACACATGCTATCTGTTAGCATGCTAATTTTTTCAGTTAATTTTACACTTGTTACCCTAATTCCGCAGGTATACACCTTAGTCATATAACTTGGTATGTGACACGTGCTATCTGTTAGCATGCTAACTTTTTCAGCTAATTTTACACTTGTTGCTCTAATTCCGCAGCTATACACTTTAGAGTCGTATAACTTTGTATGCGACACATGCTATCTGCTAGCATGCTACTGTTAGCATGCTAACTTTTTCAGCTAATTTTACACTTGTTGCTCTAATTCCGCAGCCATACACCTTAGAGTCGTATAACTTGGTATATGACACATGCTATCTGTTAGCATGCTAATTTTTTCAGTTAATTTTACACTTGTTACCCTAATTCCGCAGGTATACACCTTAGTCATATAACTTGGTATGTGACACGTGCTATCTGTTAGCATGCTAACTTTTTCAGCTAATTTTACACTTGTTGCTCTAATTCCGCAGCTATACACTTTAGAGTCGTATAACTTTGTATGCGACACATGCTATCTGTTAGCATGCTACCGTTAGCATGCTAACTTTTTCAGCTAATTTTACACTTGTTGCTCTAATTCCGCAGCCATACACCTTAGAGTCGTATAACTTGGTATATGACACATGCTATCTGTTAGCATGCTAAGGTAAGCAGGCTAACTTTTTCAGCTAATTTTACACTTGTTGCCCTAATTCCGCAGCCATACACCTTAGTCATATAACTTTGTATGTGACACATGGTGTCTGTTAGCATGCTAACTTTTTCAGCTAATTTTACACTTCTTGCTCTAATTCCGCAGCCATACACCTTAGAGTCGTATAACTTTGTATGCGACACATGTTATCTGTTAGCATGCTAAGGTTAGAATGCTATTTCTTCAGCTAATTTTACACTTGTTTCTCTAATTCCGCAGCCATACACCTTAGTCATAAAACTTTGAATGTGACACATGATATCTGTTAGCATGCTAACGTTAGCATGCTATTTTTTTCAGCTAATTTTACACTTGTTTCTCTAATTCCGCAGCTATACACCTTAGTCATATAACTTTGTATGTGACACATGCTATCTGTTAGCATGCTAACTTTTTCAGCTAATTTTACACTTGTTGCTCTAATTCCGCAGCCATACACCTTAGTCATATAACTTTGTATGTGACACATGCTATCTGTTAGCATGCTAACTTTTTCAGCTAATTTTACATTTGTTGCTCTAATTCTGCAGCCATACACCTTAGTCATATAACTTTATATGTAACACATGCTATCTGTTAGCATGCTATTTTTTTCAGCTAATTTTACACTTCTCGCTCTAATATCCGCAGCTATACACCTTAGAGTCGTATAACTTGGTATATGACACATGCTATCTGTTAGCATGCTAACTTTTCCAGCTAATTTTACACTTCTTGCTCTAATTCCGCAGCCATACACCTTAGAGTCACATAACTTTGTATGTGACACATGCTAAACGTTAGCATGCTAACGATCGTACTTTTTCAGCCAGTGGACCAGGAAGTGATGGTCGGCCTCGGACAGCGCCGCCATCTGCCTCAACAGGTGGGCGTAGATCACGTAGGTGCTGGTGCTGGAGTACTGAGGGTTCTAGACACACACACAGGGCACGTCGTCAGTGGACAGATCAGCAGGTCACATGAGAGACACAAGCCCCTCCCCCAAGAACGCGTGCAGCCACGTCGTGAGGTCACAAAGTCTCACCTGAACCAGGATGAAGTAAGCACGCAGGTCATCTTTGGTGCGAGGACTAAAAAAACACACACATGCGCGTGGTCAGTGTGTAGAACACCGCGTAGTAATTAATCGTGTTGTCATGGAAACGGCATGTTTTAGGCCAATCAGACATGACTAATCGAATGAAAGAAGATCACCCCTTCCACTTCCGCAGCAGACTGTTGATGATGCCCTTAAGCACCGACTTCTGGATGTCCTGCGGCTGTACACACACACACACACACACACACACACACACACACACACACACACACACACACACACACACACACACACACACACACATTGCCGTGATCACGTGACCTGCCACAGGAAGCGCGAGGTGGACGGCGCCTCACTTACGGCGCTAAGCAGAGAGTCGAAGACCACGTTGACAAACTTGGCGTTGACCCCGGAGTCGTCGATGGTGTTGAAGCACCCGTTGGGTTCTCGCTGGGGGGGGGACAGGAAGTAGAATGCAACCTCGGTTTACGAACACATCTATTTGCAGACTGTTCGATTTACAACTTTGAGATGGGGCCAAATATGCCTTTGTGTGCGAGCCACGTACTTGACACATGCTAACTGTTAGCATGCTAGCGTTGGCACGTTAGCAAAAATGATCATATTAGCATGATAACTTTTTTAGTCAATTTTGCAGCAGGACACCTCAATGTTTATGATACTTGCTAACTGATAGCATGCTAACATTAGCGTGCTGACTATTTTTGGCCAATTTTGCGGCCGAACGCCTCAAACTCATAACCTTGTACTTGACACATGCTAATTGTTAGAATATCAACGTTAGCGTTCTAGCATCGTAATTTTTTTTAGCCTATTTTGCAGCCAGACGCCTCAGACTCATAACTCGGTGCTAGACATTTGCTGGCAGTTAGCATGGTAATGATAAGACGCTAGCATGCTAACATTAGTGTGCTAACTTTTTTAGCCAATTTTACAACTGACTACCACAAAATCATATAATATGGATTCATCTTGGTTAATTACAATTTAGAATTTGAATTAATCAAGAATAATCCCTCTTTTAAATTTGGATTAATTAAAATCAATCCCAATTTTTTATTTTGGATCAGTCATGGTTAATCACAATATTTAATTTAGATTAATCTGGGTTAATCTCAATTTTTAATTTAGATTAATCATGGTTAATATCAATTTTGAATTTGGATTAATCTTGGTTAATAACAAATTTGAATTTTGATTAATGAAGATTAATCACAATTTTGAATTTGGATTTATCATTGTTAATCACAATTTTAAATACAGATTAATCTTGGTTAATCACAATTTTAAATTTGGACTAATCAAGATTAATCGCAATTTTGAATTGGGATAAATCATAGTTAATCACAATTTTGAATTTAGATTAACCATGGTTAATCGCAATTTTAAAACTGAATTAATCTTGGTTAATAACTTTGAATCTGGATTAATCAAGATTAATCACAATTTTGAATTAGGATCAATCATGGTTAATCACAATTTTGAATTTGGATTAATCATTGTTAATCACAATTTTATATTCGGATTAATCTTGGTTAATCACAATTTTTAATTTGGATTACTGTTGGTTAATAACAACTTTAAATTAGGATTAATCAAGATTAATCGCAATTTTGAATTTGGATGAATCATAGTTCATCACAATTTTGAATTTGGATTAATTATGGTTAATCACAATTTTGAATTTGGATTAATTATGGTTAATCACAATTTTAAAACTGAATTAATCTTGGTTAATAACTTTGAATTTGGATAAATCTTGGTTAATCACAATTTTACATTCGGATTAATCCTGGTTAGTAACTTTGAATTTGGATTAATCATAGTTAATCACAATTTTGAATTTGGATTAATCATCGTTAATCACAATTTAGAATTTGGATTAATCATTGTTAATCACAATTTTGAATTTGTATTAATCTCAGTTAATCACAATTTTGAGTTTGGATTAATCTCGGTTAATCACAATTTTAGATTTGGATTAATCATTATTAATCACAATTTTGAATTTGGATTCATCTTGGTTAATCACAATTTTAGAGTTGGATTAATCCTGGTTAATAACAACTTTGAATTTGAATAAATCCTAGTTAATCACAATTTTGAATTTGGAGTAATCATCGTTAATCACCAATTGGAATTTAGATTAATCTTGGTTAATCACAATTTTGAATTTCGATTAATCCTGGTTAATAACTTTGAATTTTGGATTCATCATCGTTAATCACAATTTTGAATTTGGATCAATCATGGTTAATCACAATTTTAAATTTTGATTAATCTTGGTTAATCACAATTTTAAATTTGGATTAATCATGGTTAATCAAAATTTAGAATTTCGATTAATTTTGGTTAATCACCATTTTAAATTTGGATTAATCATTGTTAATCACACTTTTGAATTTGGATTCATCACGATTAATCACAGGCTTGTATAATGTCAATTATTTGCTCAGAACTTGTATTCCAAATCCCATCTGAGTGTTTTCGCATTATTGTAGTTTCCTAACATGATTGAGTGACACATGTAATACTCACCATTAGTCAGCGTATCTTAGAAATGATTTATGCCATCATTTTTTGTGATTAATCACGTGCGTAAACTGATTATTTTTGAGGTGATTATGTAGTTGCATGTGGCCCTCTAAAGGGGCCGCCATAATTGCGATGTGGCCCTCAATCAAAACCAGTTTAGAGTCTTTCAAGTGTGCATTTGTTTGTGGAGGCCGGAACCAATTATTCATGTTTACATTGTTTCCTAACTCTTCCGTTTATGACCCACGTTCAAGAACCAAAAGGTCAATGGAGGTCGGGGATGTGTTACCTTGAAGGCGGCGTTGAGCTCGATGAAGGAGTCGAAGGTGGTCAGGTAAAACTCCCGGACTTCCCGCCAGTCACCTGACAGCACGGCGCGCTCCGTGTCCTCCCTGACAACACACACACGCGTCAGCACGCTCTGACGCGGGCGCCGCTCACCTGACAAGGTGCGTCCCTCACAGGAAGTCCTTGGCGGTCTTGGTGCGAAGCGGGATGACGGGGTCGGCGGGGAAGGGAGCCTTGGCCTCCGGGGGCAGCGTGTCGATGGACGCTCGCTGCTTGTGGCGCACGTTGCCGCATATTGGCGGGAGATCACGCACTGTGACACACACACACACACACACACCTGTCAAAGGAGCGTTTCATCCCAGTCACAAGTGCGTATAATTAGCCTGCTGTTGTGTGTGTTGCCGCGGTAACGACGCAAGTGCATTGTGGGTGCCGGGGAGAAAGATAAAAGGAACGGAAGAACAAACATCAGAACCTTCTGGAGTCTTCACCTCCTCTCCAGGACGAGCGTCAGCTGACGGCGACAAGGCCCGTCGCCATGACGACAGCACCCCCCCCCCCCTCCCCTCTAATTAGCATCTGGCGGTGCTGACTCGGCAACACGCACACTTTCCCCTTCGCCAGCAGCCAGAACAAACAGGAAGTGACGTCTTCCCAGTGACTCCAGCCAAGACGGAGGACAACTGACCGTGCCTGAAGCCCGCCGCTCCGCCGCCGCCGCCGCCGCCGCCAAGCGCCACTCGCCCCGTCGCGTCCCTCCTGTGGTTGAGCGTGGCGATTAGGGTCCCGAGAGATGGCAACGGATGTTTGGCTCCGCGTGGCGGTCCCTGGAGTCATAAGCGGGGACAGAAAATGAGAGGACGTTGACATAACTTGACGTGAACACAACAAGACGCCATAATGACGAGTCTCATCAGGCTCCGCCCCCTCAGTGGTTCTTTGGTGAAAACGTGAGCCTAAGGAAAACAATGACATACTTCTGGAAAATTCTTACAGAAAGTCTGTGTGTGTAGACTTTATGACATTTCCAGACACACACACACACACACACACACACACACACACACACACACACACACACACACACACACACACACACAAAGTGTCTTCCACGCACATTCCCAAGCAGTGGCACGCCATGATGACATCATCCAGCAGGCCTGTGGCGCGTGCACGCCGATGACATCATGGCAGGCCGGACTTATGTAAGAGTTGTTGTTTTTTTCCCCCCAACCCCCAAACCAGCAGCTGGCCACGCCCCCTGACTGTCAAACACTGCTGCCTTGAACAGCAGGTGTCAATCAAGGCGGCAGGAAGATGCTTTTCACAATAAAAGCTCATAGCCGTCACTGAATCTGTGTGCGGGGGTTGCTGACGTCACGTTGAATCGTCAATAATGTTTAGTTCGGGAGAGAAAAAAAAGTTTTATATATTGGAGACGTTCACGCGCACGCGCACACACACAGAGAAGTTCTTACGGTCGGAGAAGAGCTTTGTGAGATCGGTGGCAGCTTGTCTCTCTCCCTCGCCACCGCGAAATATTCTCCATCCATCCTCCGCGTTTCTCCCGGTGGATGGAAAAAAACCAAAAAAAAACTCTTCAGTCGTCTCGCGCCGCCGCGATCCGGCCGCGTACTGGGCGCCACATGCGCGCGCACAGGTAATCCGGAAGCTTCATGTCCACGGGAAAAAGAGGAGAGAAGTCTACCTTCGTCGCTACAGGTGGGCCGCGGTGGACGCGCACTGCCCCCGCGCACGCGCGATCACAGCACGATGTTGCCGCGGGGCGACCGGAAGTAAACAACAGACCGACGTCTGTGGCGGGCCGGCGCCATCTTGGGAGGGGGGAGGGGCTCCTGGTTTAGGAGGCGGAGACTTTGAAGGCAAACTTCTAAAACTGTCGGAAAATAAAATGCGGACATTTATACATGTCCCATCACGACTTGACTGGTCAAATAACGATCTAAACCCGGCATACATGAATGTAGATTATATTTAAATGTAATTATTTGTGTAGAATATTGCACGTTTGTGCGGGGTCCGTCATCCACTTCCGTTCTCGACGGCATCTTTTTTTCAAAATATAGGTATTTTACTTTAAAAAAAAAAATCTATTAACCTCAAATAGTCAACACATACACTTTAAAAAAATGTCAAATTGTATTCATCCAGGTCGTTTATTGTTTAAAATGTTAACCTGCCCTTTTTATCGCGCTGACATGTAAAGCTCGCGAGACCACGTGACCAAAATGCGATTTTTGGGAAGGGCTAAACAAGGTATAATGCACATTTACATTTTATTTCACGCGACCAACCGAAGTGCTTTGATGATTAGAGGAAACACTTTTAATACACTTATTTGTGTAATACTTTCCGTATTTTGGCAAATTTTGCAGCCGAACAAACTCGTGCAGTGCTTTTAGTTTGAAAGTCTTGACAGGAAATTATGTCATATTTCTTGGTGGGCCCAGAGCTGTCAGCCATTAGGAAAGTGGGTGAAAAGCAACAAAAATACAGTTTGATATCAACATATTAGGGTATTCTGCCGTGTCTGTTTGACGTTAACGACAATATCTGACACTTCCACAGCACTTTCTACGACACGCAGCGATGCTGGTGACGTTGTTTTAACCGCTGTATCACCCCCTCGTCGACACAAGATGGCGCCGTGTCGTCACCTCACTGCAGACCAAGGGGGTGAGTGTAACTACACTACTTTACTAGTTACAGTTACTAGTTACAGGTCGGGTGAGTAAGTTAGTGGTTTAGGGGGAGGTGGGTAACTTTACACAGGCCAATAACTACATTTAAACAACAACTGTTTAGTCTGGGGCCAGCATGGTGGAACAGGGGTTAGTGCATGTGCCTCACAATACGAAGGCCCTGAGTAGTCCTGGGTTCAATCCCGGGCTCGGGATCTTTCTGTGTGGGTTCCCTCCAGGTACTCCGGCTTCCTCCTCCCATCTCCAAAGACATGCACCTGGGGATAGGTTGACACTAAATTGGCCCTAGTGTGTGAATGTGAGTGTGAATGTTGTCTGTCTATCTGTGTTGGCCCTGTGATGAGGTGGCGACTTGTCCAGGGTGTACCCCGCCTTCCGCCCGAATGCAGCTGAGGAAGTCTCCAGCACCCCCCTTTAAAAAAGAAAATGTCAGTAATTTATTTTTAAAGTGCAACTGAAATACCTGTCTCTTATGCCCCGACACCTCATCGTGGCCCCGAGGGGGGCCCCTCCCCACTGTTTGACAAATCCGCCTGGAGGCGACATAGACGGTTTCTTGGAAGTGTATTTCTGGCGCTACAGGTGTTGTGTTTACGGACCTGTCTGCGGTCCACGTGAGCGACGTGACCTTGTAGGGGTCCACGTGTCGGCATGGTGACACGTCGCCGACACGCGTCTGATCATCAGTCCGGTCCCCTGCGACCATATTTGGCCACGTTACAAACACAACGTGTCGTGTTGCCAGCGTGCACAAACACCATCCATCCATCTATCTTCTTCCGCTTATCCGAGGTCGGGTCGCGGGGGCAGCAGCCTAAGCAGGAAAGCCCAGACTTTCCTCTCCCCAGCCACTTCGAAATATACAAAACAAAAAATCTAATTTGATATTTTCAGGATGAGCAGTTCACATAGCAACATGAAGATGATCGTATAATTATATCAATCAATCATCAATCAATGTTTATTTATATAGCCCTAAATCACAAGTGTCTCAAAGGGCTGCACAAGCCACAACGACATCTGCGGTACAGAGCCCACATAAGGGCAAGGAAAAACTCACAACCCAGTGGGACGTCGATGTGAATGACTATGAGATACATTGGAGAGGACCGCATATGTGGGTGACCCCCCCCCTCGAGGGGAGACCGGATGCAATGGACGTCGAGTGGGTCTGACATAATATTGTGAAAGTCCAGTCCATAGTGGATCTAACATAATAGTGAGAGTCCAGTCCATAGTGGGGCCAGCAGGAGACCATCTCGAGCGGAGACGGGTCAGCAGCTCAGGATGTAAACATCAAATATTCAGGGAAGAGACTATAAAAAGAATACAACATAACAATAACCTGGAACGTGGAATGTTAAAAAAAAGGATTCAGTGAAATTAAATAACCTATTTATTATGAACAGTCTGGAATTCACTTGTGCTGTCTTTAAGTTGAAGTGGAGTGGTATTTTTTTTTGGTGGGGGGAGCCCTCGTGATCACAATAATTAATGAAGTCAAGCTCATGATGCAGTAAGTTGAATGATGTGGACACGTTTGTTACTGGATATTTTCTAATAGCCTTGGAGACTTTGTATGTGTAAGTAATATGTAACTATAATTATTTGATACTTGTTTATATTGACAAATGTGATGTTTTATGGTTCAATTATTATTACGTATGTCTAGCTGCTTAGCTGTTGTGTAGCTGCTCGTTTCTAGAAGCCTCTAGCCCAGTGTTTTTCAACCACTGTGCCGCGGCACACTAGTGTGCCGTGAGATACAGTCTGGTGTGCCGTGGGAGATGATCTAACTTCACCTATTTGGGGTAAAAAAATATTTTTTGCAAACCAGTAATTATAGTCTGCAAATGATGTGTTGTTGTTGTTGAGTGTCGGTGCTGTCTAGAGCTCGGCAGAGTAACCGTGTAATACTCTTCCATATCAGTAGGTGGCAGCCGGTAGCTAATTGCTTTGTAGATGTCGGAAACAGCGTGCAGGTAAAAGGGTGTCTAATGCTTAAACAAAAAATAAACAAAAGGTGAGTTAGGGAAGGCTATGTAGAATTAATCTAAAACTGAACTGGCTACAAAGTAAACAAAAACAGAATGCTGGACGACAGCAAAGACTTACTGTGGAGCAAAGTCGGCGTCCACAAAGTACATCCGAACATGACATGACAATCAACAATGTCCCCACAAAGAAGGATAAAAACAACTGAAATATTCTTGATTGCTAAAACAAAGTAGATGCGGGAAATATCGCTCAAAGGAAGACATGAAACTGCTACAGGAAAATACCAAAAAAAGACAAAAAGCCACCAAAATAGGAGCGCAAGACAAGAAGTAAAACACTACACACGCAAAAAAGTCCAAATAAGTCAGGGTGTGATGTGACAGATGGTGACAGTACACCTACTTTGAGACAAGAGCTATAGTGATGCATGCTTTGTTATGCTTTAAAGTCATATCCAACAATTGCGACGATTACTTTTTACTGTCAACTGAGTTTCGTTTTTGAATGATTTCTGCTGGTGGTGTGCCTCTGGATTTTGTCAACGCAAAAAATGTGCCTTGGCTCAAAAAAGGTTGAAAAACACTGCTCTAGCCTAGCATGGTTACCTTTTTGTAAATGACTTTAGTAAAATAGAAGAAATAGTGTGATGTAGCAGATGTTCACTGGTTGTCCAGCTTTGCACAACATTTTACAATCAAGTCGATATCATTAGATACTTGTTTCTTTTGCTGGTATCGGACTGATATCTGATAATAATACTAGATCGGGACACCCTAATTAATAATCATTTGTAGGTGGCTGTCTTTTACAAACATAACTTAATATCTCTGATCATCAAAGATGTGTTACCTTTCAAAATAAAAGCACAGAGTCACGTTCCAAGAATACATGTGTCTTTTGCTTTGGAAAATCATGAGTAAAGTATATTTTATTCATCTTAAAATGTATTTCTTCCACTTTAGGAAGAAAAACGTCCAGTTAATTCTTCCAAAGGAGATATATTATTGTCATTTAAAAATGTCAGAGTATACATCCCTGGTATATGTCAAGGACATTGTTCATGTAGTTGTCTCTTGTTGTTGAATGTAGTATTTCTGCTGTCACCAATGATTTTTTAGAGTGTCAGTTATGTTGTGAAAGCGACTCCTGACACGACCGCATGGAAACTTACCAACATTATTTCAAGGAAATGGCGTTAGCCACGTTAGCATGGTGTCGCTGAGCGAGCCGCGGAGACTTTGTGATTGATGGGTGACTGAAAAGCGACTCGGTCAGGTCACGTTACCATGGCGTGTCGTCAGCAGGCTGTCAACGCCCGGTCCAGACGCCGTTTATCCTGCTGCGTCTCGCTACTGTAAATGTGTGTGTCTGTACTGTGTTCGTGTGTGTGTGTGAGAAAAAGGCCACAACAGGTGCATGCTGGTTCTTTACCCTGCACGTGTCAGATGACATGATGTCACCTAGTCAGCCTCCAAAAGACATCAAGTCATGTTAACATCCAATCATCTCATAAATATATACAGACACACACAAATACGGATAAACACACACACAAAAATAATACACACATACATACAAAATTAACACACACACTACCAACAGATAGACACACACACACATACATACTGTATATATAGACGTTAACACACACACACACATTATAAACAGATAAACCAAAATAAACACACACAAACATTACAGATACACAAACATAAACACACATATACATACACACACAGAAATAAACACTCATACATAAATACACAAACACACACATTATAAACAGATAAACAAAAATTAGACACACACAAACATTACAGATACACAAACACATACACAAACATAAACGTACACACACACGGAAATAAACACTCATACATAAACATACACACAAACACACACATAAACAGATAAACAAAAATTAAACACACACAAACATTACAGATACACACACACATACAAACATATTTGCAAATAAATACACAGATAAGCACACACACACATAAACAGATAAAGCAAAAATAAACACACACAAACATTACAGATACACACACACACACACACAAACATAAACACAAATACACACATATACATACACACACGAATACGCACAGATAAGCACACACATTATAAACAGATAAAGAAAAATAAACACACACAAACATTACAGATACACGCACACATACATACACAAAAATAAACACACGCATACAGAGAAATACACACGTACACAAAGATACATACAGATAAACACACGCGTTACAGACAGACAAAATTAAACATACACACATACATAAACACACACACACATAAATAGATAAAGAAAAATAAACACGCAAACATTACAGATACACGCACACACACACAAACATAAACACACAAATACATACACACAAATACACACAGATAAGCACACACATTATGAACAAATAAAGAAAAATAAACACAAACATTACAGATACACGCACACATACATAAACCTGAAGACACATTCACACAAATACACGTACATACACAAAAATAAACACACACAAACAGATAAACACACATGTACACAAAGATACATACAGATAAACACACGCATTACAGATAGACAGACAGAAAAAATTAAACACGCACAGATAAACACACACATACATAAACACACACACATTAACAGATATAGAAAAACAAACACACAAACATTACAGATACACGCACACATGCAAATAAATATACAGATAAGCGCACACATACATAAACACGCACACACACACACATTTTAAACAGATACAGAAAAATAAACACACACAAACATTACAGATACACGCACGCACTCAAACATAAACACACACACGCAAATAAATACATACAGATAGGCACACACATACATAAACACATATACACATTATAAACAGATAAAGAAAAATAAACACACACAAACATTACTGATACACGTACACGTACATAAAGATAAATACACAATCACAAACATACATATACATACACACAGATAAAAAAAAACACACACAAACAGATTAAGAAAAAAAAAACACATTAGTTACACACACACAAACACAAGATACACACAGATAAACACGTTCTTTACAGATACGCACACAAAAATAAATACTCACAAATACACACAGATACAAGCACATAAAAATAAACGCGCACACACACACACACAGGTATTTGATACACTTCATCATCTTTAAATGTGGAATGACCTCCGACCTGCAGCCACTCAGCTGCCATCTTCATGTGTCAGCGGCGCCAACTGCCACACGGCCTTCAATCATGTCGTCGCCATGGCGACGTCCTCATAGTCCCGCCTGCGGGTTGGCATTGTGGGCGTCACAGAACCACCACAGTCACGTGACCCACCGCCAAAGTTCAGGTCGCCACGGCAAACAGGAAGTTCCACAGTGAAAAGTCAGCACGTGACAAGAACAGGAAGCACACGTTTGTGTGTGCGCCTATGCAGGAAGTTGACATTGTCATGTGACCAAAGAAGCAGTCAAGCGACGGTAAAAACATTTAATGTCAGGTTAGACAAGCACATGTCTTCATATATTATTATTATTATTATTATTCTATGTGGCATAAAAACTTTTAAACATGTTAACGCTCAGTCTACAAAAATATTGTCTTCATCGGAACACCCTGTGTGCGACTGTGTGTGTGACTGTGTGCGAGTGTGTGTGTGTGTTCAGCCAAAGTCGATGCGTGGTCTGTACTCAAGGACCATGGGATACGTCTGAGAAGGAAGAAGAGAACAAAGAGGGCATGAACGAATAGTAATGAGGGGGGCGTGGTCATCCTCCCACAAGAACAAGCAAACAGGAAGTGGCGTCTTACGTTGTCGGCGTGCAGCCTCCACCGCGTCATGTAGATGAACTCCAGCGTGTGATCGCGGCCCATGATCTCGCCGTTACACAACACGTCCAGCTGCTCCGCACACAGTAAGCACCGTTAGCACCAAGACGCTAACGCACGTTAAATAAGCAGCCAGAGGCAGCAAGTTCACAGTTTTGGAGCGAGTTCGATGACGTGGCGAATGCTAACTGCCTTGTAGATAATGAGGCTAACATGATGGCGGCGTGTCTCACCTCGTAGGAGCTGGGCAGTTTGAGTTTGAGGCTGAGGAACTTCTTGATGGTTCCCACGGTGACGCGACTGGAGCAGCGAATGAATCTCTTCATCAGATCCTGATTGGGTGAAGACAAACACATGACACGGTGACATCAAACATCAAAACCCACACATGTACAAACCCCGTTTTCATATGAGTTGGGAAATTGTGTTACAATTATTTGCAAATCCTTTTCAACCCGTATTAAATTGAATGCACTACAAAGACAAGACATTTGATGTTCAAACTCATAAACTTTTTTTTTTTTTTTTGCAAATAATAATTAACTTAGAATTTCATGGCTGCAACATGTGCCAAAGTAGTTGGGAAAGGGCATGTTCACCACTGTTACATCACCTTTTCTTTTAACAACACTCAATAAACGATTGGGAACTGAGGAAACTAATTGTTGAAGCTTTGAAAGTGGAATTCTTTCCCATTCTTGATTTATGTAGAGCTTCAGTCGTTCAACAGTCCGGAGTCTTCGCTGTCGTATTTTCAATTCATAATGCGCCACACATTTTCGATAGGAGACAGGTCTGGACTGCAGGCGGGCCAGGAAAGTACCCACACTCTTTTTTTACGAAGCCACGCTGTTGTAACACGTGCTGAATGTGGCTTGACATTGTCTTGCTGAAATAAGACGGCACTTAGATGGCAGCATATGTTGTTCCAAAACCTGTATGTACCTTTCAGCATTAATGGTGCCTTCACAGATGTGTAAGTTACCCATGCCTTGGGCACTAATGCACCCCCTTATCATCACAGATGCTGGCTTTTGAACTTTGCGTCGATAACAGTCTGGATGGTTTGCTTCCCTTTTGGTCCGGATGACACGATGTCGAATATTTCCAAAAACAATTCGAAATGTGGACTCTTCAGACCACAGAACACTTTTCCACTTTGTATGAGTCCATCTTAGATGATCTCGGGCCCAGAGAAGCGGGCGGCGTTTCTGGATGTTGTTGATAAATGGCTTTCGCTTTGCATAGTAGAACTTTAACTTGCACTTACAGATGTAGCGACCAACTGTATTTAGTGACAGTGGTTTTCTGAAGTGTTCCTGAGCCCATGTGGTGATATCCTTTAGAGATTGATGTCGGTTTTTGATACAGTGCCGTCTGAGGGATCGAAGGTCACGGTCATTCAATGTTGGTTTCCGGCCATGCCGCTTACGTGGAGTGATTTCTCCAGATTCTCTGAACCTTATGATGATATTATGGACCGTAGATGTTGAAATCCCTAAATTTCTTGCAATTGCACTTTGAGAAATGTTGTTCTTAATCTGTTTGACTATTTGCTCACGCAGTTGTGGACAAAGGGGTGTACCTCGCCCCATCCTTTCTTGTGAAAGACTGAGCATTTTTTGGGAAGCTGTTTTTATACCCAATCATGGCACCCACCTGTTCCCAATTAGCCTGAACACCCGTGGGATGTTCCAAATAAGTGTTTGATGAGCATTCCTCAACTTTATCAGTATTTATTGCCACCTTTCCCAACTTCTTTATCACGTGTTGCTGGCATCAAATTCTAAAGTTAATGATTATTTGCACAAAAACATTTTTTTTATCAGTTTGAACATCAAATATGTTGTCTTTGTAGCATATTCAACTGAATATGGGTTGAAAATGATTTGCAAATCATTGATTTTCCGTTTATATTTACATCTAACACAATTTCCCAACTCATATGGAAACAGGGTTTGTACCTCGCTATGTAACGAGTCGCTACGTAACGTACCGTGACGGTGCTCTCGCCGGTCTGGGCGGTGTTGCGGAGGCAGTCCAGACAGATGGCAATCTGAGGGTCACTCCTGTGGTAGTCCTCATCCCCGCCGTCCCCGCCATCACCGCCAGGAAGCCCCACCCTTACAAAGCTATCAGCTGTGGTTCAACATAAATATCACAAATTTTCTAGTCAATTCACTTCCTGGTGAAATGTGACCAATGAACCTGGGAATGGTTAGCATCAAAGTAGCATTACACGTGGACCACGTCAACGTCAACAAGCCAGCCTGTTAAGCGTCTCACCTTGTAGGTTTTCATTGCGCTGACTCGTCCTCCAGAACTCCAGTTCTTGCTCTTCCTCCTCTGAAGAACACACAAAGAACTCATGTGAGCGTGCACGCCGCCGCCATGATGGCGCCACACTTTCGACGCAAGCACTTACGCTCTCGCAGTCCTGGAACCAGCTTGAAAATGATTTCCTCCAAAGTGTTGTCCAACCTGAAACATGGAAAGGAGACGCAAGATTAGAAGGCGGAGCATGTGGAAGAGAAGAGCTTTCAGAAGGATGGGAGGATACAGGAAGTAAAATGACAAGAAACAAGGAAATCAAATGAAAAAATGCAGGAAGTAAAATGAAAAGACTGGAAGTATGATGAGAAGAAACAAGGAAGTAAAATGAGAGGAAACAAGGAAGTAAAATGAGAAGAAACAAGGAAGTAAAGTGAGAAAAAAACAAGGAAATAAAATGAGAAGAAATAGGGAAGTAAGATGAGAACAAACAAGGAATTAAAATGGGGAAACTAGAAAGTAAACTGAGAAGAAACAAGGAAGTAAAATGAGAAGAATCAAGGAAGTAAAATGAGAAGAAACAAGGAAGTAAAATGAGAAGAAACAAGGAATTAAAATGAGTAGAAAAGATGATGTAAAATGAGGAAAAAATAAGGAAGTAAAATGAGAAGAAAAAAGGAAAATGAAAAAACACAGGAAGTAAGATGAGAAGAAACAAGGAAGTAAAATGAGAAGAACAAGGATGTAAAATGAGGAAAAAATAAGGAAGTAAAATGAGAAAAAACAAGGAAGTAAAATGAGAAGAAACAAGGAAGTAAGATGATAAGACACAAGAAGTAAGATGAGAAGAAACAAGGAATTAAAATGAGAAGAAAAGAGGATGTAAAAGGAGGGGGGGAAAAGGAAGTAAAATGAAAAAACACAAGAAGTAAGATGAGAAGAAACAAGAAAGTAAAATGAGAAGAAACAATGAAAATGAACAAACACAGGAAGTAAGATGAGAAGAACCAAGGAAGTAAAATGAGAAGAAACAAGGAAGTAAGATGAGAAGACACAGGACGTAAGAGAAGAAGAAACAAGGAATTATAATGAGAAAAAAAGAGGATGTGAATAGAGGAAACAATAAGGAAGTAAAATGAGAAGAAACAAGGAAGTAAAATGAGAAGAAACAAGGAAGTAAGATGAGAAGAAACAAGGAAGCAAAATGAGAACAACAAGGATGTAAAATGAGGAAAAATAAGGAAGTAAAAAAAAAAGAAAAAACAGGAAGTAAAATGAGAAGAAACAAGTAAGATGAGAAGACACAGAAAGTAAAATGAGAAGAAACAAAGAAGTAAGATAAGAAGAAACAAGGAATTAAAATGAGAAGAAAAGAGGATGTAAAATGAGGAAAAATTAAGGAAGTAAAATGAGAAGAAAAAAGGAAAATGAAAAAACACAGTAAGCAAGATGAGAAGAAATAAAGAAGTACAATGAGAAGAAACAAGGAAGTAAAATGAGAAGAAACAAGGAAGTAAGATGAGAAAAAACAAGGAATTAAAATGAGAAGAAAAGAGGATGTAAAATGAGGAAACAATAAGGAAGTAAAATGAGAAGAACAGTGTTGGGTTAGTTACTGAAAACCAGTAACTAGTTACAGTTACTTGTTACTTTATTTCAAAAGTAACTCAGTTACTAACTCAGTTACTTACACCAAAAAGTAATGCGTTACTGTGAAAAGTAACTATTTAGTTACTTCTTTTTTTCTTCTTTTTTTTTTAAAGCTCCCATTAATGCCCTTTTTGCCTTCATTTCAGTACTGTTATTGCACTGGAGAATAATACAATCTGTTGATCAACTTGACATGCATTTTTATTTTCCTTTTAACATAATTAATGAAAAACAGTGCAACATAAAAAGGCATTCCTCCTTTCTTTAAACTTGGACCAATGACCATGAATAAAAAACAAGTTAAAGTGCAACATAAGAAGGCACATCATCTTCCTTGAAACATAAAGCCTGACATCTGGAGTGATGCTGCTGTCTTCCACACTTGGAGCCATGGATTGTAGAATACTTGTTTTCAGTGGCAGGATCATTGACACAGATGGTGAAGTTTCAGTGCTCAGTAGAGATGGAACACTTTTGAGGGGTTTAAGCACCTGGAGGACCTCACCTGCCACTCTCACATCATCATCAGACAGGGTGACATTTGTCTTCAGGGTGTTGTGGGTCAATGCAGAGTATATAGCTGCCTGCTGCTCCAACATATCATAAGTGGAGTTCCACCTCGTTGGGACATCATGTATGAGCAGGCAGCTTTAGCATTTCTTGCTTTGTCTTAAGCACATGAGCAGCTGTTGTGCTTGGGTGGAAGTAAGAAACCTTCCTGATCCTCCCAAAGAGGCGCTCCATCCTATTGACTGAGATTCCCTTCTGTGATGCCAAATTCACTACATGTGCAAAGCACCTATCTGTGGTCCCAGTCCTGCCTCATTCTCTGTAATTATTAGATTTTTGGCATTATCACGTGTGACTGGGATATCTTTATCTTCCAGTCCTCCACTGCTTGTGTCAGTACCTGCGCATAGAGGGGGCGTGTCTTCTCATCTCCCAGTCTGCTGTGATGAAGTGAGCGCTTATAGTTCCGCTGGACGTCCACCCGTCTGTCATGAGCGCAACAGATGATGCTCGGGATAGTTCATCCACAACTTTTTTCTTCTCCTGCTCATAAAGATCTGGCACAATCTTATTGCTGAAGTGGGTGCGCGACGGGATGTCGTAACGTGGTTCAAGCACGTTCAGCATGTGTTTAAAACCCTCGTTTTGCACAACCGAGTCTGCACTTATAAACACACCGATTCAATGGCGGGGGCGTTCAAGCTCCTCCGTTACTCCGCTCGCCATGACCACGCTGTGTGTGGACTGAACGTGACAACAACTTTTTTTCCCCACACCCACACACACATAGACCGCGCCTCTTTTCTTCTCTATGGCTTGTGACAGAGGAAGATTCAGAAGAACGACACCGCAGCGCTTCTGTTTCTAGCCGATACTACATCAAAAGTAACGTAAAATAACGCAGTAACGCATCATGTAGTAACGGTAACTAAATTACTGAATAAAAAAAAATAACGCGTTAGATTACTAGTTACCGCCGAAACTAACGGCGTTACAGTAACACGTTACTTTGTAACGCGTTAGTCCCAACACTGGAGAAGAAACAAGGAAGTAAGATGAGAAGAAACAAGGAAGTAAAATGAGAAGAAAAAAATAAGTAAAATAAGAAGAAACAAGGAAGTAAGATGAGAAGAAACAAGGAAGTAAAATGAGAAGAAACAAATAAGTAAAATAAGAAGAAACAAGGAAGTAACATGAGAAGAAACAAGGAATTAAAATGAGAAGAAAAGAGGATGTAAAATGAGGAAACAATAAGGAAGTAAAATGAGAAGAAAAAAGGAAAATAAAAAACACAGGAAGTAAGATGAGAAGGAACAAGGAAGTAAAATTAGAAGAAACAAGGAAGTAAGATGAGAAGAAACAAGGAAGTAAAATGAAAAGAAACAAGGAAGTAAAATGAAAAGAAACAAGGAAGTAAGATGAGAAGAAACAAGGAAGTAAGATGAGAAGAAACAAGGAATTAAAATTAGTACAAAAGATCATGTAAAATGAGGAAAAATTAAGGAAGTAAAATGAGAAGAAAAAAGGAAAATGAAAAAACACAGGAAGTAAGATGGGATAAACAAGGAAGTAAGATGAGAAGAAACAAGGAAGTGGTCTGACCTGAGCATGTCCAGGGGGTTTGTCTCGTGCACCTGAATGCCACATTTGGGACAGTCGTTGCTCTCCTCAAAGTGCTGCACGATACAACTCTTACAGACTGAGGAAACACACACACACACACACACACACACACACACACAGCAGCAGGTTAAGCTGAGCTAAAGTAAGCTAAGGGGCCAGGCTGTCACATGACTTACAGGTGTGCAGGCACTCAGTGACGGTGGTGGGTTTGATGAGGTAACCTCGACACAGGTAACACGTGATGAAACGGTTAAAGTCTCTCACCAGGTGCGTCCTTCCTGCGGCGGCCATCTTGCAAAGCTCACCTGCCGGTTTCTTCTTGTTGTGATTTAGTGACTTATCAGAGGTCAGAGGTCGACTGTGTGAAGTCCTGCTCCATGTTCCGCACGCTGCTGGTCACGTGGAATATCCCAGTCTACCCTGGCCCGGATTCCACAGATTCCCAGACTGTCCTGACGGCTCGTTGACCTCCCTGACCCGCCCCATGAGGGGTCAGAGGTCAGCGCACGACCCCGACATGTCGTTCATGGCTGCGATGAACCCTTTTTCTACTTTCACCTTTGACCTCCAACTCAACACCAGTCTGAAACATAAAAGAGGTGGTTGGCAAAGAAACAATATTCAATTTACAAAGTACTGCACGCAGTACTAAGTGTACATCAAAGTACTGCATGCAGTACTAAGTGTACATCAAAATACTGCATGCAGTACTAAATGTACATCAAAATAGTTTGTGGTACTAAGTGTATATCAAACTACTGCATGCAGCACTAAGTGTACATTAAAGTACTGTATAAGGTACTAAATGTACATCAAAATAGTTTGTGGTACTAAGTGTACATCAAACTACTGCATGCAGCACTAAGTGTACATTAAAGTACTGTATAAGGTACTAAATGTACATCAAAGTAGTGTATGCGGTACTGAGTGTATATCAAAGTAGTGTATGCGGTACTAAGTGTACATCAAAGTACTGTATAAGGTACTAAATGTACATCAAAGTAGTGTATGCAGTACTACGTGTACATCAACTTAGTCTATGCAGTACTGAGTGTACATCAACTTAGTCTATGCAGTACTAAGTGTACATCAAGGTAGTGTATGCAGTACTACGTGTACATCAACTTAGTCTATGCAGTACTAAGTGTACATCAACTTAGTCCATGCAGTACTAAGTGTACATCAAAGTAGTGTATGTATGCAGTACTAAGTGTACATCAAATTAGTCTATGCAGTACTAAGTGTACATCAAGGTAGTGTAAGCAGTACTAAGTGTACATCAAAGTACTGCATGCAGCACTAAGTGTACATCAAAGTACTGTATAAGGTACTAAATGTGCATCAAAGTAGTGTATGCAGTACTAAGGCTACATCAAAGTAGCGTTATCAGTACTAAGTGTACATCAAAGTAGTGTCAGCAGTATTAAGTGTACAGCAAATAAATGTATGCAGTACTACGTGTACATCAACGTAGTCTATGCAGTACTAAGTGTACATCAACTTAAGTCTATGCAGTATCAAATCATATTTATATAGCCCTAAATCACAAGTGTCTCAAAGGGCTGCACAAGCCACGACGACATCCTCGGTACATAGCCCAGTACTAAGTGTACATCAAGGTAGTGTATGCAGTACTAAGTGTACATCAAGGTAGTGTATGCAGTACTAAGTGTAAATCAAGGTAGTGTATTTAGTACTAAGTGTACATTAAAGTAGTGTATGTAGTACTTGTCCAGAAGAAAGTGTTTGTATTGCAGTAAAATAGAGTAGTAGTAGTAGTAGAAGTAAAAAAGTGCAGTAAATACAATGAAAAACGGAGGCCGGTGGCCCCGCCCCCTGAGAGTCTCTACCCGGAAGTGATCCACCTGCTCCCTTTTTTAAAGACGTCACACACGCACGCGCGCTGTGTGTGCGTGTGTCGGAGCTCGCTACGGCGCGCGCTCCATTCCGTCGTGCACGTCATCTTGTCGCCAACAACATCAACGACGCACGTGACCGTGGCGCACACGCACGAGCCTGCGTGCGTGCCACAGCTCGCCTCCACGCACGGTCCACCGTCAGCGAGAGCAAACCGGAAAAGTTAGCCGGTGTGACGTCACGGCGACACCAGCGAGCGTGCACGGTGCCGCGCGTGTCAGCAGATCCCCCGTCCAAGTTTAGTCGGGAGCCGAACGGAACAACACGGAACCGAACAGAAGAACACGAACGCTCGCTCACCTCCGTCACACTTTCCGCGCGCACGCCGTGCCCGGATGTCCGCGTGTGATGACACCGCCGCGTCCTCGCTCGCGCTCTGCCTTAAGCGCGCACTACACGGAACTGCATGGCTCGGTTCGGCCCAGGTCCGCCCAGCAGGCAGGCGGAGTAGATCCGCGGTGGGCGGGAAGACACCACAACGCGGAAACACACTCTTTGTGGAATAATAATAATAGTAACACACTCTTTATGTAATAATAACACACTCTTTGTGTAATAATAACACACTCTGTAAAACAATAATAATAACACACTCTTTGTGTAATAATAATAATAACACACTCTTTATGTAATAATAATAATAACACACTCTTTATGTAATAATAACAATAACACTCTTTGTGAAATAATAATAACACACTCTTGTTTCTTTGTGTAATAATAACACTCTGTAAAACAATAATAATAACACACTCTTTGTGTAATAATAACACACTCTTTGTGTAATAATAATAATAACACACTCTTTATGTAATAATAACACACGCTTTGTGTAATAATAACACACTCTGTAAAACAATAATAATAACACACTCTTTGTGTAATAATAATAATAATAGTAACACACTCTTTGTGTAATAATAATAACACACTCTTTGTGTAATAATAATACACTCTGTAAAACAATAATAACACACTCTTTGTGGAATAATAATAATAATAATAACACTCTTTATGTAATAATAACACACGCTTTGTGTAATAATAACACACTCTGTAAAACAATAATAATAACACACTCTTTGTGGAATAATAATAATAATAACACACTCTTTATGTAATAATAACACACGCTTTGTGTAATAATAACACACTCTGTAAAACAATAATAATAACACACTCTTTGTGTAATAATAATAATAATAGTAACACACTCTTTGTAAAATAATAATAACACTCTTGTTTCTTTGTGTAATAATAATACACTCTTTGTGTAGTAGTAATAATAACAAACTCTTTATGTAATAATAATAATAACCCACTCTTTGTGTAATAATAATATTTACACACTCTTTGTGTAATAATAATAACACACTCTTTGTGTAATAATAATAATAACACACTTATTGTGTAATAATGATGATAACACAGTATTTGTGTAATAATAACACAGTATTTGTGTAATAATGATAACACACTCTTTGTGTAATAATAATAACAATAACACACTCTTTGTGTAATAATAATAATATTTACACACTCTTTGTGTAATAATAATGATAAAACACTGTGTAATAATAATAATAACACACTTTGTGTAATAATAATAACACACTCATTGTGTAATAATGATGATAACACATTATTTGTGTAATAATAATAATAACACACTCTGTGTAATAATAATAATAATAATAACACACTCTTTGTGTAATAATAATAATAATAACACACTCTTTGTATAATAATAATAATAATAACACACTTTTTGTGTAATAATAATAATAATACAATTATTATTCCCCCCGCGGCCCCGAAGGGAATAAGCGGTAGGAAATGGATGGATGGATGGATGGCACTCTTTGTCTAATAATAATCAGCAAATGATCCATATATAGAAGAAATTTACCCAAAGTGCTTTGTTCCTTCTTCTTCTCTATCCTCTTCTCGTGGGGCAGACTGGCTCGTACATGCACATGCATCCTCCATGCGGCTCTTGTCAAATCATACACAGAGAGGTGCAGTGGTAGTGTACGCGCAAAATGATCTTTATTGGCAGTTTATTTCATAAACATATATTATTATTTATTATTAATGGAAAATGGTCCCTACTGTGTGAATGTGAGTGTAAATGTTGTCTGTCTATCTGTGTTGGCCCTGCGATGAGGTGGCGACTTGTCCAGGGTGTACCCCGCCTTCCGCCCGATTGTAGCTGAGATAGGCTCCAGCGCCCCCCGCGACCCCGAAGGGATTAAGCGGTAGAAAATGGATGGATGGATGGATGGATGGAGTCAGAATGTAGTTATTTTTTCCGACTTTTTTGTCCAACCATTCCAGTTTTTATGTTATTAATGTGTTATTACTGGTCATAACCCCACACCCCACCCTATCTACTTCTCCCCAAACTTGCCCCCATTTGTTTGTGCTGCACATTTTGTTGTGTAACTATTATAATGTTTATGTTATTGACATTTCATAGCTATGTTATTAACGTGTTATTATGTGTATGAGTAAAATAATACATGATCTATATTGTTAACATGCTAATAAAGATAGCATTAGCCATGTTAATGAATGGTGAACATGCTAATAAAGGTAGCATTAGCCATGTTAATGAATGGTGAACATGCTAATAAAGGTAGCATTAGCCATGTTAATGAGCGGTGAACATGCTAATAAAGATAGCATTAGCCATGTTAATGAGCAGTAAACATGCTAATAAAGATAGCATTAGCCATGTTAATGAGTGGTGAACATGCTAATAAAGATAGCATTAGCCATGTTAATGAGCGGTAAACATGCTAATAAAGATAGCATTAGCCATGTTAATGAGCGGTAAACATGCTAATAAAGATAGCATTAGCCATGTTAATGAGCGGTAAACATGCTAATAAAGATAGCATTAGCCATGTTAATGAGCGGTAAACATGCTAATAAAGATAGCATTAGCCATGTTAATGAGTGGTGAACATGCTAATAAAGATAGCATTAGCCATGTTAATGAGCGGTAAACATGCTAATAAAGATAGCATTAGCCATGTTAATGAGTGGTGAACATGCAAATAAAGATAGCATTAGCCATGTTAATGAGTGGTGAACATGCTAATAAAGATAGCATTAGCCATGTTAATGAGCGGTAAACATGCTAATAAAGATAGCATTAGCCATGTTAATGAGCGGTAAACATGCTAATAAAGATAGCATTAGCCATGTTAATGAGTGGTGAACATGCTAATAAAGATAGCATTAGCCATGTTAATGAGCGGTAAACATGCAAATAAAGATAGCATTAGCCATGTTAATGAGTGGTGAACATGCAAATAAAGATAGCATTAGCCATGTTAATGAACATAAATAGAAGTGAACACGCGGCATTAGCCATGCTAGCAAGATGTGTTCATATTTGCACTCGATGTTAGCAGCTGTTGTGTTTCCTCGTCATCACGCGGGAATGTTATTGGAATATTTGAACTCTTTTCCTCCACCCTGAAATCTTTTTTTATCCCTCCTTCCTTCCTCTTTATTCCTGACCCTGCCTCGTCTTCATGTCTCGTGCTCACGCTTTTATGACCTCCCTGCTGGAACCAAAGTTGTTGACACGTTTGACCGCAGCTGACCTTTGACCCACATTGTCAGGGAACGACGACACACGTAGATTAATGTGTGTGTGTGTGTGTGTGTGTGTGTGTGTGTGTGTGTGTGTGTGTGTGTGTGTGTGTGTGTGTGTGTGTGTGTGTGTTTGTGGCGATGACAGCATTAATGACTTGAGGACTATTAACACTCTTTGGCGTTATGTTCCTACAGGAAGTGATGATGTGTGTGTTTATTCTGGGCCACAGGGGGGCTGCAATGACTTGTGTGAAGTCGGCCCCCCCACCTTGTCCAAACCTCCCCAAACCAGTCCCAAAAATCTTTGGTCCAACTACAGTTTTTACATTAATAACAAATTCTGATTTATAACCAGCTCCATAAAACGTTAGGAACATGAACAACTTTTTTAGGTCTAACATAGCTAAAAAGCTAACATAAAACATTAGCATGCTAGCATTAGCATTATGACATAGGACAATTTAGCATACTTCTACGATAGCATCAAGTAATAAAATGCTCTATTTTCTGGTATAATCATAAACAATTAGCTGAACTTCTAGCATAAAACCTGAGCATGCTAATATTAGAGACGTATCACAAGTATCACAATCCATGATTCTTAGGTTTAAACAAACAAAATTAGCTAAACAGCTAGCATGAAACATTAGCATGCTAACGTTAGTGTGCTAATTCAAAAGATGTTAACAAACTTCCAAGATGGTGCCGAGCATCCAAATCCATGATTTTAATGTTTTAGCACATAAAATTAGCTAAAAAGCTAGCATAAAATATTACCATGATGACATAGCACAAGTTAGCATACTTCTAAGATAGCACCAAGTACTAAAATGCACAATTTTTGGTGTTAACCTACACAATTATCTGAACTGCTAGCATAAAACCTTAACATGGTAACGTTAGTATGCTAATATAGGAGACGTTAGCATACTTCCAAGATGGCGGCAAGTATCAAAATCCATAATTTTTAAGTTCAAAACATACAAAATTTGCTAGAAAGCTAGCGTGAAACCTTAGCATGCTAATATAAGAGGCATTAGCTTACTTCCAAGATGGCGCCAAGTATCAGAATCCATCATTTTTAGGTTTAAAACATACACAATTTGCTAGAAAGCTAGCATGAAACCTTAGCATTCTAATATAAGATGCATTAGCATACTTTCAAGATGGCGCCAAGTATCAAAATCCATAATTTTTAGGTTCAAAACATACAAAATTAGCTAAAAAGCTAGCGTGAAACCTTAGCGTGCTAATATAAGATGCATTAGCATACTTCCAAGATGGTGCCAAGTATCAAAATCCATAATTTTTAGGTTCAAAACATACAAAATTAGCTAAAAAGCTAGCGTGAAACCATAGCGTGCTAATATAAGAGGCATTAACATACTTCCAAGATGGCGCCAAGTATCAAAATCCATCATTTTTAGGTTTAAAACATACAAAATTAGGTAAAAAGCTAGCGTGAAACCTTAGCGTGCTAATATAAGAGGCATTAGCATACTTCCAAGATGGCGCCAAGTATCAAAATCCATAATTTTTAGGTTCAAAACATACAAAATTTGCTAGAAAGCTAGCGTGAAACCTTAGCATGCTAATATAAGAGGCATTAGCATACTTCCAAGATGGCGCCAAGTATCAGAATCCATAATTTTTAGGTTTAAAACATACAAAATTTGCGAGAAAGCTAGCATGAAACCTTAGCATGCTAATTAAGAGGCATTAGCATACTTCCAAGATGGCACCAAGTATTATAATTCATAATTTTTTTCGGTTTAAAACATACAAAATTAGCTAAAAAGCTAGCAAAAAAAACGCTAGCATGCTAACCTACTCACAAAATCTTTGCAGCACAAATGATTGGGACACATAGGGAGGAGCCAACTTCACTCGGGTGCTGCTGAGATGGAAGGTGGGCGGGGCCAACTTCACACAGGTGCTGCTGAGATGCGCGGCGGCCATGTTGTTGATTAAAATGAAGTGATGACATCATCAAGGTGTGTCAGTGAGGAATGTTTGGACGTGAGTAAACGAGGTCATCACGTGTGTGTGTGGATGATGATGCCGCCATGACACGCCAAAGGTGCAGAGTCCAACCAGGGCGAGGAGGATTTGCGCGGCTAAAATTAGCGCTAGCGGGCTACGTATTTCCACACAAGGGTTTCTGTCAGGGAGTATTTTTAATGGCACGAGGCGGCGGCCGCGTTTCAGCGCGGCTTTAACGACACATGCTGACACGCATAAACACGGCGGTCATCTCACGCGCCGCTTTGGACGCCGTGTGAGGTTTCATGGCCGCGGCCAGCTGACGTGCCTTTATTTTGGAGGACTGCATTCTTTATAGCGAACAAGCGGAGATGTGAAAGACATGAATGAGGAGAGACTGCTGGACTTTGATAGCGTTTCTCACCTTCTTTATCAAAGTGATGGATGACTATTTTCTAGTCATACTCAGTAAAAAAGGTTTTTGGTTGCAGGGAATGATAACAACTGTTTGTCAAAGTTAAAAAGTTAAAGTACCCATGAAAGTCACACACACACTAGGTGTGGCGGAATTATTCTCTGCATTTGACCAATCACCCTTGATCACCCCCTGGGAGGTGAGGGGAGGAGTGAGCAGCAGCGGTGGCCGCGCCCGGGAATCATTTTTGGTGATTTTACCCCCAATTCCAACCCTTGATGCTGAGTGCCAAGCAGGGAGGTAATGGCTCCCATTTTTATAGTCTTTGGTATGACTCGGCCGGGGTTTGAAGTCACAACCCACCGATCTCAGGGCGGACACTCTAACCACTAGGCCACTGTAGCACGGAAACATGACTTTTTTGTTGAACTTTTCTTCGAAAACCAAATTGTTTCAAAAACACTCTCCCATCTCTATACTCCAGAATCATACTACTTTTTCTTTTTCTTTTCTTTTTCTACTAACATTATCTAGTTATTTTTTTCTGTATTTTTTTACATATGACACTCACTATAATCACTGTTTATTTCTACAAAAGCCAAAACCAGTGAAGTTGGCACGTTGTGTAAATGGTAAATAAAAAGAGAATACAATGATTTGCAAACCCTTTTCAACTTATATTCAATTGAATGGATTGCAAAGACAAGATATTTAATGTTCACACTGAGAAACTTACATTTTTTGGGCAAATAATCATTAACTTAGGATTTAATGGCAGCAACACATTGCAAAAAAGTTGTCACAGGGGAATTTATACCACTGTGTTACATGGCCTTTCCTTTTAACAACACTCAATAAAGGTTTGGGATCTGAGGAGACACATTTTTTAAGCTTCTCAGGTGGAATTCTTTCCCATTCTTGCTTGATGTACAGCTTAAGTTGTTCAACAGTCCGGGGGTCTCCGTTGTGCTATTTTAGGCTTCATAATGAACCACACATTTTCAATGGGAGACAGGTCTGGACTACATGCAGGCCAGTCTAGTACCCGCACTCTTTTACTATGAAGCCACGCTGTTGTAACACGTGGCTTGGCATTGTCTTGCTGAAATAAGCAGGGGCGTCCATGATAACGTGGCTTGGATGGCAACATATGTTGCTCCAGAACCTGTATGTACCTTTCAGCATTAATGGTGCCTTCACAGATGTGTAAGTTACCCATGTCTTGGGCACTAATACACCCCCATACCATCACACATGCTGGCTTTTCAACTTTGCGCCTAAAACAGTCCGGATGGTTCTTTTCCTCTTTGTTCCGGAGGACACGACGTCCACAGTTTCCAAAAACAGAACCCTTTTCCACTTTGCATCAGTCCATCTTAGATGAGCTCGGGCCCAGCGAAGCCGGCGGCGTTTCTGGGTGTTGTTGATAAATGGCTTTGGCTTTGCATAGTAGAGTTTTAACTTTCACTTACAGATGTAGCGACCAACTGTAGTTACTGACAGTGATTTTCTGAAGTGTTCCTGAGCCCATGTGGTGATATCCTTTACACACTGATGTCACTTTTTGATGCAGTGCCGCCTGAGGGATCGAAGGTCCGTAATATCATCGCTTACGTGCAGTGATTTCTCCAGATTCTCTGAACATTTTGATGATAGATGGTGAAATCCCTAAATTCCTTGCAATAGCTGGTTGAGAAATGTTGTTCTTAAACTGTTGGACAATTTGCTCACGCATTTGTTCACAAAGTGGTGAACCTCGCCCCATCCTTGTTTGTGAATGACTGAGCATTTCATGGAAGCTGCTTTTAAACCCAATCATGGCACCCACCTGTTCCCAATTAGCCTGTTCACCTGTGGGATGTTCCAAATATGTGTTTGATGAACATCCCTCAACTTTCTCAGTCTTTTTTGCCACCTGTGCCAGCTTTTTTGAAACATGTTGCAGGCATCAAATTCCAAATGAGCTAATATTTGTTGCTGATGTTCTTTAGAGAGGCACAATAGAGTACTCCCGTTACCTTCATGGTTAGCTGACTCTTGCTAGTGTTTATTTAGGATGCACAAAAATGTCAGAATAATTGTATCTAAGTTATCACAAAACTTTGAGTTTCAATGAGTTCCCGGCAAGCAGACAAAAGCTGTCTTTAATCCGACCAAGCAGAAGGCTTGTGAAACTCCACTGTGTAAGATGGGAAGCAACATGAAGGTGTTCTGTTTATTTCATGTATTGTAATCAACAGACAGATATTGTCTGACCCGAGAACTACAAAGCGAAGAGGAAGCAGGACCTGACTCCCCTACAGGGACCTCTTCTTTGAACTGTTTTACGACCTTTTCTTTGAACTGT
Organism: Nerophis lumbriciformis; assembly: GCF_033978685.3. Classification (NCBI taxonomy): domain Eukaryota; kingdom Metazoa; phylum Chordata; class Actinopteri; order Syngnathiformes; family Syngnathidae; genus Nerophis; species Nerophis lumbriciformis. The sequence goes on along the minus strand of NC_084549.2, from coordinate 67,357,907 downwards.
TCTGTAAACAAAGGCGATGGCTGTTTACGACCCCCGACCCTTAGAAACAGCTGTTGCCATGTAATCAGGGAAAGTCCAAATAAAAGAGGAGGCGTACAATCTTTCGCCAGAGCGTGATGGAGACTGCACAAGACTACGGTGTCTACGCGTCTCTCTTCAATTGAGCCAAATTTAATTCTGTCTCTGTTTAATTCCTTGCTTCTTGTATTGTTTAATAGATGTTATCAGTGTTTGAACCTGACAAAAAGAGTCAAAACATGTGTTGTTGTCTTGCATAAGGATTGTGAATGGCGGGCAGCTTTCCAAGAAAAAGTGCAGTTCCCCTTTAAGAGACGGAGTGTACTGTAAGTACTGTGAGTTAGCACGCAAGTGCCTCATTGATGGATGAATTGTGGATAAGAGGCTCCGCCCCCCTCGCTGTGCTTTCGTGGAAAAAAGGTCAGAGCGCGACGACCTGGCCGTGTCGCCTAACACCTTTGGGTTTAGTGTTTCCTGTCAGACGCTTGCTTAGCGGGCGACAAAGTCAACTTTCGCCTTCTATTTCCGCCGCGAGGTCGCAGCTGCTCGCCGTCGACCTTGACGGGGAGCGAGCACGGACATCGCGGGTCCTGACACACGCCGCCCCCTCCTCGCGGTCCGAGTTCTTCGTTTACTTACACCGGGGGTGTCCTAACTTTTTCCACTGAGGGCCACACGCTGGAAATGAAAACATGTGGCGGCCATTTTCATTTTTCCTTTTCAAAAGCAATACAACGTAATTTTTTTTAACCTTCAGCGATGCCAAAAGTGTTAATAATAAGTCATATTATTTGGGTTTTTCAATGCTTAAATCCCTAAATCAACTTCAGATCTATCTGTGATTTAAAATTGTATTTATTTATTTATTTGTTTTTTCTCTCCCTGAGGTTAACCTCTTAAGGCCCAAGCTGTTTGTTTACATGGTTTTTTTATTTCTCTTTGCTATTTGGGCTTATTGGACCCTAATTAGAATAAAAACTAAGAATCATCTTTTGATATGATGTACTTAGTCCATACGTACACAAACGTGTACTTCATGTTTAGTGACATGCTAATTCTTATTTTTACACCTTTTTTTTTTTTCCAAATTCCATTGTATGTTGTACTCTTCTGACACCAACAGATGGCAGTATGAGTGTCCACAGAAGCGGCCATAAGACCCCAATTCAGTAGTGTACACAATTTTGGAAATAAGAGCTAAAAGGTGCTGTCCACGCATGTGGCCACTGAGCCTTTAGAGGTTTTAAAGAAAACCCTGTTTTAATAAACACAAAATATGCAGTCTTTTTCCCCAAAAATGTTGCATTTGTAAGTAATTGGAGCCTTAAATACGTCAATAATTCATAACGACATTGATTTTGATTCATTATTATTTTTTAAACAATGACAGTCTTTTTATTGTCATTAGAGATCCAGAAGGACCTCACTCATAAAAGTGTTAAAAATAAAAAATAAATTATTTTTTACTTTCAGCTCTCACATCTTTACATCAACTTTTGATTCATTTGTTAGACTTAGACTTAGACTTAGACTTCCTTTTTATTGTCATTCAAATTTGAACTTTACAGCACAGATAAGAACGAAATTTCGTTACATAAGCTCATGGTAGTGCAGGATAAAAAAGCAATAAGGTGCATATATAAATAAATAAATAAATCAATGTCAATATAATGTTATGTTTTATACCATTTTTCTTCAAGAAAACCCTGTTTTTTGTGGCAAAAACACAGAATATGCAATATTTCCCCCCCAAAAAATATTCAAAGTGGAATATTTCATGTGAAGTAATTGGAGCCTTGAATATGTCAATAATTCCTGGTTTAAATGTAACTTAGATGTTGGGTTTCACTATGTAAAAGCGCTTTGAGTCACTAGAGAAAAGCGCTATATAAATATAATTCACTTCACTTCACTTCATTTCCTAGCAACACTGATTTTGATTCATTCTTATTTTTTTTAGCAATGACAGTTTAAAAAAAAAAGTCCCGTTAAAATTTTCAGGGCCCCAAAAGGGCCCCACTCATAAAACTGTTCAAAAATAAGTAATATATATATATATTTTTTATTATTATTCAACACTCTCTAAATCAACTTCAGATCTATCCTTTGATATGAAGTTGTTTTTGTATGTTTTAGGCCAATTTGTTAAAGAAAACCCTGTTTTTTTGTGGCAAAAACACAAAATATGCAATATTTTGCCCAAAAATATTTCAAAATTGAATATTTGATGTGAAGTAATTGGAGCCTTGAATATGTCAATAATTCTTAACACTGATTTTGATTATTTTTCTCTTTTTTTTTTTAACAATAACAGAATTTAAAAAATCCCACTACAATTTTCAGGGATCCATAGGACCCCACCAAAAAAATATATATATATATATACGTATATACACACACATACATGGCTTTTGTGATCGCTGAGAATTTTAGTGGGATTTTCTTTTTAAATCTGTCATTGTTAAAAAGTTAATAATGAATCAAAATCAGTGTTGTTATGAAATATTTTTTGGGGAAAATATTGCATATTTTGTGTTTTCTTTGCCAAAAAGGGCATAAAACAACGCACAAAAAACATGAAAAAATTAATAATTTATAATGTACTGAAAGACCTGAATGAAGTTGATCCAGAGACTTAAGTGTTGAAAGTTAAAAAGAAAATGTATGACTTATTTTGACTTATATATATATATATATATATATATATATATATATATATATATATATATACACACACACACATATACTGTATATGTATTTTAATTATTTGTAATTGTTATTATACAAAATTATATATATATATATATATATATATATATATATATATATATACACACACACACATATACTGTATATGTATTTTAATTATTTGTAATTATTATTATACAAAATTATATATATATATATATATATATATATATATAAATATATATATATATATATATATATATATATATATATATACACACACATATATACTGTATATGTATTTTAATCATTTGTAATTATTATTATTATGCAAAATTTAAATCCCTAGATCAAGTTCAGATCTGTCTGTGATATACATTTTGCATTTATTGTTTAATGTTTTATATCCTTTTTGTTGAAGAAACCCCTGTTTTTTATGGCAAAACACTATTTTTCCCCAGACTTGTGCATATAGAAGTAATTGGTAATTGTGCAACCTACTAATAAAGTCTCAATGGAGCCCTAAATATGTCAATAATTCATAACATTAATTTAAATTTTCATGTTTTTTGTGTGTTTTATTTTAGGCCCTTTTTGGCAAAAACACAAAAATATGCACTATTTTCCCCCCAAAAAATATTTAAAAGTGAAATATTTGATGTGAAATCATTTGAACCTTGAATTGATTTTTATTTGTATTTCTATTTTTTAAACAATAACAGTTTTAAATGAAAAAACAGCCTCTCGTTATCTTTCACCTGTTTGCTCTTTTATTCCACTTTTTTTGTTATAGTAGTTTTTAAATGGCCGCACTTTGGACACCTGTGGTTTAAAATATTAGAAAGTAAAATTATGAGAGAACTCAACAGATGATCACTTTAAACCCCGCCCCTCGCCTCCCATTGGCGGACGCTGAGCTCATTTTTTTGCCCATTGCCAGCGGGGGACAAAACGGCGTCCTGCCGACCTTTGACCAGGGTGTGTGATTGGCAGGTGAGAGAATGTGAGGGACTATTTTTTCCTCCCCCCCAACTGTCTGCCGGCGGTGACATCGTCGCATTCCCCAGGACACATGCCTGCCAAAGATTGTCTATGTTTGCCCCAATGACTCACTCCCCCAGGAAGTGTCGGAGTGAGAGTGTGTTGGTGGAATATTGTGGGATGTCTTGTAGGCGGAGCTGAGCTATAAGAGCGCAGGAGAGCGCCACGGCAGCATCACAGCACACCAGACACATGATGGGCCTGCGCAGCGTGGAGGAACTGGTGAGTTTTGTCCTCATCTGGCAACCACACCTTTTTCATCACACACCTCCTCGCAGGTGACCGGTAAGCGGTCGGAGGGCAAAGAGGCAGACGGCGAGTACGAGGCGGTGGTCAAGCAGGAGAAGCGGGATGACCTCCGGTCCCACCGCCAGCTTCAGGGCTGCGGCCTGTTGGATGAGAGCGACAGTGGCGGCGAATTGGAGGAAGTCAGCGTGGCGGCTCTGCAAGTACGTTTACGCCTGACACTGTAACCATGGCAACAGACAACCTTGCCTAATTTTGAAGCCACTAATAACACACTTAATATTAATGATTAATAATATTGTAATGCCAGTGATACTTATTATAGCTAATAATAACTATTAAACATAATATTGTTACTCTAATGTTACTATGTCATTATTATTAATATATTAATACAATAAATTGTATTATTATTATTATGATAATTTTATTAATAATGATTATAATGGTATGAATAATCATTATATTCAACATTATGAGTATAATGCTGATTATAATTTAATAATAATAATCTTTGTTATTATTATGCTAATAATAAAAATGACATTCAACATCATAGTGCTAATAAAATTATTGTATTAGCATAATACCAATTGTTATTATTAATGTAATACTAATAGCACAACTTATATTCAACATCATTATGTTAATACTATATGATCAAATAGCAACTTATTATCATATTATATATTGTATTTATAATAGCTAATAGTGTCATTATTATGATGCTATTATTAATGATAATGATGATGCTAAGAATAATAATTATATTCAACACCATGATTATAAAATGCTAATAATTATTATTAGCATTTTCATAATATAATCATTGTAATGAATATGTTAAGAATACATTATGATGCCAAAATAATACAAAGTTTTACAATTATTATTAATAAAATAATAAAAGTTATTGTAATATTTGTAAATATATTCAATATCATAATGCTAATAAAATAATTGTATTAATGTAATACTGATAATACAATTGATATACAACATCATAATAATAGTAATAAACCTGATCATAAAAAATGTGTTATTGATGATGTTGATGATAATAATAATAATTTTAAATTATAATTTTAATAGTAATCATATTCATCATAATGACAATAATTATTATTATTTTTATCATTTTAATAATAATATTTAATTGTATTATACTAATAACAATGTTATTCACCATCATACTAAGAATAATAATAATTTCTACAATTATTAATAGTATTACAATAATAATGGTTGTTATTATAATTTCAATACTAAATAAAATATTGTAATGCATAATAATCGGTATTATTATTGATATATTGCTAATAATGGAAATTATATACAACATTGTAATAGTAGTAATAAAAACGTTCACAACAATTGTGATAATAATGATGATTGTATGTCTATTAATGATATTAATAACGATAATTGTATGTGTATTAATAATAATAATGATAATTGTATGTGTATTAATAATAAATATGATAAGTGTATGTGTATTATTAATAATAATGATAATTGTATGTGAATGAATAACAATAATAACAATAATGGTATTTGTATTAATAATAATAATGAATTGTATGTGTATTAATCATAATAATAATGATAATTGTATGTTTATTAATAATAATAATACATTATAATTGTATGTGTAGTAATAATAATAATGATGATGATGAATGTACTGTATGTGTATTAATAATAATAATGATATGTGTATGTTTATTAATAATAATAATACATTATAATTGTATGTGTTGTATTAATAATGATGATGATGAATGTATGTGTATTAATAATAATAATATTAATGATATTTGTATGTGTATTATTAATAATAATAATTGTATATGTATTAATAATATAGATAATTGTATGTACATTAAAAATAAAAATTATAATTGTATGTGTATTTATGATAATTATAATAATTGTATGTGTATTAATAATAATAATGATAATTGTATGTGCATTAATCATAACAATGCCCCCCGCGACCCCAAAGGGAATAAGCGGTAGAAAATGGATGGATGGATGGATGATAATTGTATGTGCATTAATCATAATAATGATAATTGGATGACAATAATAACTATGATGATGATGATGATATTCAGATGGACAAATGTGGCCGCCTGCGTCTGGAGACGGTGGACGACTTGTTCAACATCCTGCAGCTGAGGAAGAGGAGGAGAGCGAGGAAGGCTCCCGCCCACAAGAAGCGTCATCAGCCTGACGTGGAGGTGATGGTGAGCTGACCTTTGACTCTAACCCCTCCTCCCCCGCCATCACCACACAGCCGTGACACAAACTTGATGTTTTCCAGCCCGACACGGTGGACGCCGCGCTTTTCCTCGCAGCCGCCATGGACAACAAGATGGCGCTGGTGGAGAAGTACCTGAGCGAGGGAGGAGAGCCCGACACGGCCGACCATGTGAGTCTCGCCCTCCAAGCTCCGCCAACTTTAGTGGCACGCCCGTGCTCAAACTCCGCCCACCTTGACTGAAGGCTTCTCTGTGCGTTTAGTTCCTGAGGACGGCGCTGCACAAAGCCTCCTTCAAAGGTCACGTGGAGGTCATGATCAGGTTGCTGGACGCCGGCGCCGCCATGGACAGGAAGGACAAGGTGAGCGCCACCGCCATTGTTGACATGTGGCCAGGTGGAACAGCGGTTTGACGTGCGTGTGTGTGTGTGTGTGTGTGTGTGTGTCAGCTGGAGGCCACGGCGGTCCACTGGGCGTGCCGAGGAGGAAACCTTCCTGCCCTTCAGCTCCTCCTCAAACGTGGTGCCAAGTTCACCGCCAGAGACAAGGTGGGTGTCCACACTTCTAGAACACTCCTGCTTTTATTTTGTTAACAAACACTTCTAGAACACTCCTGCTTTTATTTTGTTACAAACACTTCTAGAACACTACCGCTTTTATTTTGTTACAAACACTTCCACAACATTCCTGCTTTTATTTTGTTACAAACACTTCCACAACATTCCTGCTTTTATTTTGTTACAAACACTTCTACAACACTCCTGCTTTTATTTTAGTAAAAAACACTTGTAGATCACTCCTGCTTTTATTTTGTTACAAACACTTCTAAAACAGTCCTGCTTTTATTTTGTTACAAACACTTCTAGAACACTTCCGCTTTTATTTTGTTACAAACACTTCTACAACATTCCTGCTTTTATTTTATTAACAAACACTTCTAGAAGACTCCTGCTTTTATTTTGTTACAAACACTTCGAGAACTCTCCTGCTTGTATTTTGTTAACAAACACTTCTAGAACACTCCCGCTTTTATTTTATTAAAAAACACTTCTAGAACACTCCTGCGTTTATTTCGTTACAACCACTTCAAGAACACTCCTGCTTTTATTTTGTTAACAAACACTTCTACAACACTCCTGCTTTTATTTTGTTAACAAACACTTTTAGAACACTCCTGCTTTTATTTTATTAACAAACACTTATGGAACACTCCCGCTTTTATTTTGTTAACAAACACTTCTAGAACACTCCCACTTTTATTTTGTTACAAACACTTCTACAACACTCCTGGTGTTATTTTATTAACAAACACTCCTAAAAGACTCCTGCTTTTATTTTGTTAACAAACACTTCTAGAACACTCCCGCTTTTATTTTGTTAACAAACACTTCTAGAACACTACCGCTTTTATTTTGTTACAAACACTTCTACAACATTCCTGTAGAAGTTGATATTATTAACAAACACTTCTAGAAGACTCCTGCTTTTGTTTTGTTACAAACACTTCTAGAACACTCCCGCTTTTATTTTATTAACAAACCCTTCTAGAAGACTCCTGCTTTTATTTTGTTACAAACACTTCTAAAACACTCCTGCTTTTACTTTGGTACAAACACTTCTACAACACTCCTGCTTTTATTTTATTAACTAACACTTCTAGAACACTCCTGCTTTTATTTGATTAACAAACACTTCTAGAACACTACCGCTTTTATTTTGTTACAAACACTTCTACAACACTCCCGCTTTTATTTTGTTAACAAACACTTCTAGAACACTACCACTTTTATTTTGTTACAAACACTTCTACACATTTCTGCTTTTATTTTATTAACAAACACTTCTAGAAGACTCCTGCTTTTATTTTGTTACAAACACTTCTATAAACACTCTTGCTTTTATTTTGTTACAAACACTTCTACAACACTCCCGCTTTTGTTTTGTTAACAAAACACTTCTGGAACACTCCCGCTTTTATTTTGTTACAAACACTTCTAGAACACTCCCGCTTTTATTTTGTCAACAAACACTTCTCGAACACTCCTGCTTTTATTTTATTAACAAACACTTCTAGAACACTCCCGCTTTTATTTAGTTAACAAACACTTCTAGAACACTACCGCTTTTATTTTGTTAACAAACACTTCTACAACATTCCTGCTTTTATTTTTATTAACAAACACTTCTAGAAGACTCCTGCTTTTATTTTGTTAACAAACACTTCTAGAAGACTCCTCCTTTTATTTTGTTACAAACACTTCAAGAACACTCCCGCTTTTATTTTGTCAACAAACACTTTCAGAACAGTCCCGCATTTATTTTGTTGACAAAAACGTCTACAACACTCCCGCTCTTATTTTATCAACAAACACTCGTAGAACAATCCTGCTTTTATTTTGTTACAAAGACTTCTAGAACACTCCCGCTTTTATTTTATTGGAAAATGAATTGATCATGAATGAGGACTATTATTAAATATGACACTAAATTATTTAAAAATATATATATGTATGTATAAATATATTTTATTTTTAAATCGATTTTTTTTTAAGAAAAAAAATATATATATATATGTATTACAAATATATTGTATGTACACACCCCAACTAATTTGCATTGTCAGTCAAACCACAAGCTAAGATGGCAGTTGTGCATAAATTAGCATATATTATCATAAATTAGCATATATTATCATGTGCCTGTGAAAGTACTGAGAGGGTGTTGTTGGTGTTGCAGCTGCACAGTTCTCCTCTGCACGTGGCCGTCAGGACGGGACACCACGAGTGTGCCGAGTACCTCATCCACTGCGGCGCCGACGTCAACGCCAAAGACCGGGTGAGCACGCGAGCGCCCGAGCGTCTCGACTTCCTGTTTGTGCTCACAACTGACGTCATCTCTCAGGACGGGGACACGCCCATGCACGACGCTGTGAGGATCAACCGCTTCAAGATGATCAAGCTGCTGATGCTCTACGGCGCCGGCCTGCACGTCAAGAACAGCGTAAGTCCGGCGCCGGCGGCTCGCGTGCGGACTCTGTTGGCTGACACGTTGGTGTGTGTGTGGCGTTTAGGACGGGAAGACGCCGATGGAGACGCTGTACTCCTGGCAGAGCGGCGCCAAGAGCCTCCTCTTCCACGTCGGCGAGGAGAACGCCGAGCGGAGGAGCGCCAAGCTGCCGTGACGTCATCAAAAGTGGACGAGGGTGGATTTTTTTTTTTCTCGTTTCCTTGACGGCCGTGCGGGGGGGGGGCGTGGCAAACCCGTGACAGGGCGGTCCCTCAGGTCGCCGTGTTGGCGGGAAATGTGAAAAGCGATCGCGCGACGACCACGTCGAATGTTGCTGGGCGACATTTTTGTTTTGGGTGTCGGCGACGCTTCCTTTCTTTCTTGGTGACCATAGAGACCTACTTTGTTGATATCCATTGTTTGAGTCATGTTCGGTAACTTTACCGTAAAGATGATGTCATTTACAGTAATGCACTATTGAGACCAGCGTGAAAGAAACCAGGGTAAAACTGTAAAATCTACAGATATTTTTTTTATGTTTTCTTTATCATCGCATGTTTTCATTTTTTTGTGCTTTTCTCTTTGATTTGTCACCATATATATATATATATATATATATATATATTCTCTTTGATTTATATAATAATCGAATTATTATATAATTATATATTATATTATTTATTATAATATGTTATTTATTTATTTATTTTTCCATTTATTTATTGTATATATATATATACACGTATATATATATATATATATATATATATATATATATATATATATATTATTTATATATATATTATTTATATAGTAGGTAATATTTAAAAAATAATATGTATATTATTTATTTATTTAATAAATAAATATATATATTATTATATATTGTTTAATAAATAATATATATATATTAAGGGTGTCAGAAAAATCGATTCTTGAATTAATTGCAATTTTTAATTGATAAAAAAAAATCTTTCCTGTCCAGCATCTTAGGCAAATCATATTGTTGTTAACATATACTGTATATATATATATATATATATATATATATATATATATATATATATATATATATATATATATATATATATATATATGTATATATGTATATATATATGTATATATGTATATATATATACATGTGTATGTATATATATATATATATATACATATGTGTATGTATATATATATATGTATGTATGTATGTATATATATATATATATATATATATATATATATATATATATATATGTGTGTGTGTATATGTATACATATGTATGTATGTATATATATATATATACATACACATAGCACGGCTATGTATATGTATATACAAATAAATAAATATTATTTACTTATATTATATATATATATATATATATAATTTATTTATATATATATATGTGTGTGTGTGTATATGTATATATATATAAATATATATATATATATAGGTATATATATACAATATATATATATATATATATATATATACATATATATGTACATAGCAGGGCTTTGTATATGTATATACAAATAAATAAATATTATTTACTTATTATATATATATATATATATATATATATATATATATATATATATATATATATATATATATATATATATATATATAAAATTTATTTGTTTGTATATATATACCAGCAGTGGACAAAGTGCGGCCCGCAGAGTTTTGTTTGCCTACAAAAAATGGTCTAAAAAAGAAAATCGTAAAAATATAAAAATAAGGTCAAAATTCAGAATGTAATGAGGAAAAGCAGAACATTTCTAACTAATAAATCATAACAATCAAGTTATGTCTTTTTTTTAGCATTTAAAAAAAAATAATAATAATACCAAAATGGCCACCACATACTTTGACTTTTCAGTGTGTGGCCCTTGGTGGAAAAAGTTTTGACAGCCCTGATCTATAATATGTGATTTAATATGATATATTGATATGATGACGTGTTGGATTTATGAAAAAGGCAAAGTTGAGACGTCTCGGGAGGGTTGGAGAAAGTTTGAGGAGGACTTGATGGAAGTTGCATGAAAGTTGTCAATAAAGTAGATTTTGAACGCAATCGTTTCCTTCTGGTGAATGTTGGCGCCCCTTGCTGGCCGCTGCTTCAACACGCAGCGCTCATCATGGACTCGGAGGCCTCGGTACTGCTGTTCACACGCAGGGGGCGCTGTGGCGGCGCCGGGGTCCGAGCGGTCACGTGGAAGACGTCCCACCTGACCGGAAGTAGTCCGCCGTTGAAAAGCCGAGACGCCAGGAAGGAGAAGAGCAAGATGGCGGCGAGCGAGCACAGCATGGCGAAGGTCTTGACGGGGAAGCGCTGCACGTGGACCCCGTCCTCCAGAGCGCTCCCCGGGAAGACGATGACGGGCGCCAGGCCTATCATGGGCTCGCCACTCAGCACCCGGATCAGGAGGCCCAGCACGCCGCCCGCCACGGCGCCGTAACCATTGGCGACGTCGAAGAAGACGACGCAGAACAACTGGGGGAAGATGACGTTGTAGGACAACTCGGCGCCCAGGAACCAGAACAGGATCACGCTGGTCTTCAGTCTGGTGAGCGCCGTGCCGGCCACGCCCACCACCACCACCGTCAGGCGGATCACGTGCTGGATCTCTCGCTCCGACGCCTGTGGGCGGAAGAGCGAGGGAGTCACACGCCGGCGTCGCCTGTCAATGAGCCCTTCTCACCTGCGGCCGCAGGATGTTCTTGTAGATGTTGGACGAGAACACGGACGCCGACGAAAGCAGGGCGGAGTCGGCCGACGACATGACGGCGGCGGCCACGCAGCCGATGCCCACGATGGACATGTAGGGCGGGGTCAGGTGTTGCAGCACCAACGGCAGGACCAGCGCCGCCTCGCCGCGCTCCAGCGGCGACGGAGACCCGTAGGACGTCACGTTCCAGTCTAGGGGCGGGGGGAAAACACTCAGAACGTGGTGGCGCCGTTTCCAAGGTGAACTCACCTGTGGACGCCCCCACCGCCCCCAGCAGGATGGGAGGAACGCCGAAGACCAGGATGAGGGCGGCGGCGATGAAGCACAGACGCTTGGCCGTCGCGGGCGACGCCGCCGACAACGTCCTCTGGTGGAAGGTCTGATATCCCAGACTGCCCAGCGCCTGGCGGCCATTTGGGTCTTTACTACCAGAACTTTCTTTTGACGCTGAATGTATGTCACTCATTATTTGGTGAACTGAATTTTCTTTTCACATTAAATATTGCTAACCGATATTACGGCGGATAAATGCTTTAAAATGTAATATCCATCCATCCATCCATCTTCTTCCGCTTATCCAAGATCGGGTCGCGGGGGCAGCAGCCTAAGCAGGGAAGCCCAGACTTCCCTCTCCCCAGCCACTTCGTCCAGCTCCTCCTGTGGGACCCCAAGGCGTTCCCAGGCCAGCCAGGAGACATAGTCTTCCCAACGTGTCCTGGGTCTTCCCCGCGGCCTCCTACCGGTCGGACGTGCCCTAAACACCTCCCTAGGGAGGCGTTCGGGTGGCATCCTGACCAGATGCCCAAACCACCTCATCTGGCTCCTCTCCATGTAGAGGAGCAGCGGCTTTACTTTGAGCGCCTCCCAGATGACAGAGCTTCTCACCCTATCTCTAAGGGAGAGCCCCGCCACCCGGCGGAGGAAACTCATTTCGGCCGCTTGTACCCGTGATCTTGTCCTTTCGGTCATAACCCAAAGCTCATGACCATAGGTGAGGATGGGAACGTAGATCGACTGGTAAATTGAGAGCTTTGCCTTCCGGCTCAGCTCCTTCTTCACCACAACGGATCGATACAGCGTCTGCATTACTGAAGATGCTGCACCGATCCGCCTGTCGATCTCACGATCCACTCTTCCCTCACTCGTGAACAAGGCTCCAAGGTACTTGAACTCCTCCACTTGGGGCAAGATCTCCTCCCCAACCCGGAGATGGCACTCCACCCTTTTCCGGGCGAGAACCATGGACTCGGACTTGGAGGTGCTGATTCTCATCCCAGTCGCTTCACACTCGGCTGCAAACCAATCCAGTGAGAGCTGAAGATCCTGGCCAGATGAAGCCATCAGGACCACATCATCTGCAAAAAGCAGAGACCTAATCCTGCAGCCACCAAACCAGATCCCCTCAACGCCTTGACTGCGCCTAGAAATTCTGTCCATAAAAGTTATGAACAGAATCAGTGACAAAGGGCAGCCTTGGCGGAGTCCAACCCTCACTGGAAACGTGTCCAACTTACTGCCGGCAATGCGGACCAAGCTCTGACACTGATCATACAGGGAGCGGACTGCCACAATCAGACAGTCCGATACCCCATACTCTCTGAGCACTCCCCACAGGACTTCCCGAGGGACACGGTCGAATGCCTTCTCCAAGTCCATGGTTCTCGCCCGGAAAAGGGTGGAGTGCCATCTCCGGGTTGGGGAGGAGATCTTGCCCCAAGTGGAGGAGTTCAAGTACCTTGGAGTCTTGTTCACGAGTGAGGGAAGAGTGGATGGTGAGATCGACAGGCGGATCGGTGCAGCATCTTCAGTAATGCGGACGCTGTATCGATCCGTTGTGGTGAAGAAGGAGCTGAGCCGGAAGGCAAAGCTCTCAATTTACCGGTCGATCTACGTTCCCATCCTCACCTATGGTCATGAGCTTTGGGTTATGACCGAAAGGACAAGATCACGGGTACAAGCGGCCGAAATGAGTTTCCTCCGCCGGAGATAGGGTGAGAAGCTCTGCCATCCGGGGGGAGCTCAAAGTAAAGCCGCTGCTCCTCCACATGGAGAGGAGCCAGATGAGGTGGTTTGGGCATCTGGTCAGGATGCCACCCGAACGCCTCCCTAGGGAGATGTTTAGGGCACGTCCGACCGGTAGGAGGCCGCGGGGAAGACCCAGGACACGTTGGGAAGACTATGTCTCCCGGCTGGCCTGGGAACGTCTCGGGGTTCCACAGGAAGAGCTGGACGAAGTGGCTGGGGAGAGGAAAGTCTGGGCTTCCCTGCTTAGGCTGCTGCCCCCGCGACCCGACCTCGGATAAGCGGAAGAAGATGGAAGGATGGATTCACAATAAATTGACCAATATTTTGGTGTGTTTTAAAATTGTTTTTTGCTCGCAAATTATTTGATTACAGGTCGTTTTTTCTAATATTTTATTAAAATATTTATGTAGTCAACAATATATTTATTAAATAATATTTAATGTGTCAATTTGCAGTCACTTAATTATTCCACGCTGAATTTTGAAATACAATTTTTGCTCACAAATTTTTATTCAATTTAATTGTCAGCACAATTAAATGTAAAAAAAATAAATAGTAAAAAATGTAAAAATCCAAACGCAAAAAAGATTCAGTTTCATAAATTCAGTACCCCCCCCCCCCCCAAAAAAACGTTTATAATAAACACTAATTAACCTCCTGAACGCGCCCTCTAGCGTTAGTTGTCATCGTCACAGCATGACGCAGCGCCCCCTGGTGGCAGGGAGGAAGACTGTGTCCACTTACTATAAAGAAGAAGTTATCCAGAAGGACCCAGAAGTTGTAGATGTTCCAGTCACCGATCCAAGGAGGATGGATTGTGTTGTTCATCAGCGTGGAGCCGATGTGGCTCACGTGCTGATTGGTCAGGGCGAAGGGAACGCACGCCCACTGCACACACACACACACACACACACACACACACACACACACACACACTGGGTTCAAAGCTGACACACACACAGGTGGAAGCAGACGCACCAGGCTGAAGAAGATGAGGAGCAGCTGGACGACATCGGTGTAGGCCACAGAGTAGAGACCCCCCAGCAGCGTGTAGGTGATGGCCACGCCCGCTGAGATCCAGATGCACACGTTGAAGGACAGATCCAGAACCACGCTCATGGTCACACCTGTCACACACACACACACACACATTGTTGAAGACCATAGCGCACGTGTGTGTGTCTGTTCTTGTATTTCTACCCTTCTTGAGACACCAACAAGGAAAAGTACCTTCCATATGAGGAGGTGTGAACAAGTTAGGACATAAATCATGGTCCCAATACGGAAAACCATTGCATCGAAGAGAGAGCCAAATACTAGAGTCCGTGAACATTGCTCCAAAGTCAGGATTTTTTTGTTGATTTAATGTGCATACAAAAGTAAACATTGACAGGTGCAAAGGCAGCAATACATGATAAAACAAGCTAAAGAAGGACTTCCCGAAAAAACCCGCCAGGTGAACAGCTGATTTTACGACTTCCGGTGCTGACGTAAGACCACTCGCGTCCCATATGTGACCATAGGATGAACAAATATACTACGGTACTAAGACAATGGTGGCCATTAGCTTCTACAGCTGGGTTGCCCAAAGTGCGGCACAGGGGCTGTCAGAATAATTGCATCTAAGTTATCACAAAAGTTTGTGTTTCAATGAGTTCCGACGAGCAGACAAAAGCTGTCTTTAATCATACCAAGCAGAAGGTTGGTAAAACTCCACTGTGTAGGATGGGAAGCAACATGAAGGTGTTCTGTTTCTTTCATGTATTGTAATCAACAGAAAGATATTGTCTTGACCCAAGAACTACAAAGCGGAGAGGAAGCAGAGCCGGACCCCCCTACAGGGACCTCTTCTTTGAACTCTTTTACGACCTTTTCTGTGAACTGTTTACGACCTTTTCTTTGAACTGTTCTGTAATCAAAGGCGATGGCTGTTTATGACCCCCGTCCCTTAGAAACAGCTGTTGCCATGTAATCAGGGAAAGTCCAAATAAAAGAGAAGGCGTACAATATTGTCTTGTTTAATAGATGTCATCGGTGTTTGAACTTGACAGGGGCCATCTGTGGTCCATGACTCGTTTGTCATCGGGCTTAAGCACATTACAAAAAAAAACAAAAAATAAGAGATCTCATTTGCACCCCTGGTGGTGAAATCGTTCCCAAAAACGAGGGATTTTTTTTCAAATTGACTGTGTGTCGGTTTTAAAAGTGCTCCCCCTCTGGTCAACATATGAAATAACAAGTGTGTGTAAAAAAATGTAAGTGCTCCCCTTCTGGCCAACATGTGTAATAACAAGTGTGTGTAAGAAATTTAAATTCGCCCCCTTTGGCCAAAATGTATTTGAAAAAATAAATAAATAAATATGTAAATAGAGACACACCGTAATACCTTCAAGTAAATAATGAAGATTAAAAACAAAACAAACCATTTTTTTTTGCTAAAAGCAGTCTTTTTCCCACAATGTGTCGACTTTTTTCTTATACAATTGGGAACAATTTCTCATATCCTTTCTACTTCTGTAATATTGCAATATTTTCTCGTAAAATGATTCCTTTTTAATGTAAAATTATTACTTTTTTTCAATGTAAAATTATTACTTTTTGATGCAAAATGGCAACATTTGTCATTTAAAATTCTGACTTTTATAGCAATATTGCCTTTTTTTTTTTTTTTTTTTGTAAAACGGTGACATTTTTTGAGTAAAATGATGACTTTTGTCATAATTTTGCCAAGTACAATTCCGATTATTATTATAATATTGCCAACATTTTAAAGTTTTCTTATAAAAAGGTGACTTTTGTCGAGTAAAATTACGACTCTTTTCATAAAATTGGCAACGTTTTTTCTTGTAAAATTGTGACTGTTATTGAGCAAAATTCCAACTTTTATCACAATATTGCACATTCAGTTTTTCTTGTAAAATATAGACTTGTGTTGAGTAAAATGACGACTTTTATTATATTACTGCCAAAATGTTACGTTTTTCTTGTGAAATTGTGACCTTTTTCTTGTGAAATTCCAACTCATTTTTCACAACAAGCTTTTTTATAAAACAAATCTTTATATATCTGGAAAGAGTGGTCTCAAGAAGGTAACAAATACAAGAATGAGTGCATGTATGTGCGTGTGTGTGTGTGTGTGTGCGTGTGTGTGTGTGTGTGTGTGTGTGTGTGTGTACGTCACCCAGGCCGATGAGGGTGGAAGGAACCCAGAAGACGTCGAGGAAGAGCGAGGTCACCGACAAAGCGCCCGTCAGAACTTTGCCGTACTTGAGCATGAAAGGATCCAGCATGGTGACGCAGTGTCTTTCACGGAGCGGCCCGGCGAACATGACGCCACCTGTTCGAGAGCCACACGTTTTTTCATCAACGCTCCCTGAGGATTGAACCTGAGTCCAGCGCCCTGGGCAAGAAGCCAAAGCTCCTTCACTTCTCCGGCACGACTCTTATGTCGTCCGAGTAGTGTTTGCACATGACAAAGGGCCAAAGCTCGTTGTCCAACGCAACTCTTGAGGCATCAGGGAGTATAGTTTGCGTCCGACAAAAAAACAAAAAGCCAAAACTCGCTGTTACCTGCTCTTAAGGCGATAGGGAATAGTGTTTGCAACGTTTTGTCGCAAACACTAGAATGTCGCAAACACTGCCCCCTGACGCCATAAGAGTCGCGATGGACAACGAGCCAAAAAAAGTCAGAGCTCGTTGTTCAGCGTGACTCTTAAGGTGTCAGAGAGTCATGTTTGCGCCCGACAACGAGCCAAAAAGTCGAAGCTCGTTGTCCGGCTTGACTCTTGAGGCGTCAGGGGTATCGTTTGCGCCCGACGACGTGCCAAAAAGTTGAAGCTGTTGTCCAGCACAACTTTTGAGATATTAGGGAGTACTGTTTGCACCTTACAACGAGCCAAAAAGTCGAAAGCGGTTGTCCGGCGTGACTCTTGAGGTGTCAGGGAGTATTGTTTGGCCTGACAACGAGCCAGAAAGCCAAAGCTCGTTGCCTGATGCAACTCTTGAGGCGTCCATCACGGAGTAGTGTTTGCACCTGATAACAAGCCAAAAAGCCAAAGCTATTTGTTCAGCGTGACTCTTGAGGCGTTAGAATAGTGTACACGAAAACTTTGTGAACACTACTCCCTGACACCTCCAGAGTGGCGCCGGACAATGAGCTTTGACTTTTTGGCTTGTTGTCCGGCCCAACTCTTAAGGTGTTAAGGAGTGGTGTTTGCACCCGATAACAAGCCAAAAAGCCGCCGCTCGTTGTGTGGCACGACTCTTGAGGCGTCAGGGAGTAGTATTTGTGACAGAACACCGCAAACACTGCTGTGATGCCTCGAGAGTCGCGCTGGACAACGAGCTCCGGCTTTGTACACTACAGTAGTGTACACTGGAACTTCGTATACACTACTCCCTGACACCTAAAGAGTGCCGCCGGACAATGAGCTTTGACTTTTTGGCTCGTTGTTCGGCCCAACTCTTAAGGCATCAGGGAGTAGTGTTTGCACCCGATTACAAGCCAAAAAGCTGACGCTCATTGTACGGCACGACTCTTGAGGCGTCAGGGAGTAGTATTTGTGACGGAACACCGCAAACACTGCTGTGATGCCTGGAGAGTCGCGCTGGACAACGAGCTCCGGCTTTGTACACTACAGTAGTGTACACTACAACTTCGTAAACACTACTCCCTGACGCCTAAAGAGTGCCGCCGGACAATGAGCTTTGACTTTTTGGCTCGTTGTCCGGCCCAACTCTTAAGGCGTCAGGGAGTAGTGTTTGCACCCGATTACAAGCCAAAAAGCTGACGCTCATTGTACGGCACGACTGTTGAGGCGTCAGGGAGTAGTATTTGTGACGGAACACCGCAAACACTGCTGTGATGCCTCGAGAGTCGCGCTGGACAACGAGCTCCGGCTTTGTACACTACAGTAGTGTACACTAGAACTTCGTATACACTACTCCCTGACACCTAGAGAGTGGCGTTGGACAATGAGCTTTGACTTTTTGGCTTGTTGTCCGGCCCAACTCTTAAGGTGTTAGGGAGTGGTGTTTGCACCCGATAACAAGCCAAAAAGCCACCGCTCATTGTACTCTTGAGGCGTCAGGGAGTAGTATTTGTGACGGAACACCGCAAACACTGCTGTGACGCCTCGAGAGTCGCGTTGGACAACGAGCTCCGGCTTTGTACACTACAGTAGTGTACACTAGAACTTCGTATGCACTACTCCCTGACACCTAAAGAGTGCCGCCGGACAATGAGCTTTGACTTTTTGGCTCGTTGTTCGGCCCAACTCTTAAGGCGTCAGGGAGTTGTGTTTGCACCCAATTACAAGCCAAAAAGCTGACGCTCATTGTACGGCACGACTTTTGAGGCGTCAGGGATCAGTATTTGTGACGGAACACTGCAAACACTGCTGTGATGCCTCGAGAGTCGCGCTGGACAACGAGCTCCGGCTTTGTACACTACAGTAGTGTACACTACAACTTCGTGAACACTACTCCCTGACGCCTAAAGAGTGCCGCCGGACAATGAGCTTTGACTTTTTGGCTTGTTGTCCGGCCCAACTCTTAAGGTGTTAGGGAGTGGTGTTTGCACCCGATAACAAGCCAAAAAGCCACCGCTCATTGTACTCTTGAGGTGTCAGGGAGTAGTATTTGTGACGGAACACCGCAAACATGGCTGTGACGCCTCGAGAGTCGCGTTGGACAACGAGCTCCGGCTTTGTACACTACAGTAGTGTATACACTAGAACTTCGTATACACTACTCCCTGACACCTAGAGAGTGCCGCCGGACAATGAGCTTTGACTTTTTGGCTCGTTGTCCGGCCCAACTCTTAAGGCGTCAGGGAGTAGTGTTTGCACCCGATTACAAGCCAAAAAGCTGACGCTCATTGTACGGCACGACTGTTGAGGCGTCAGGGTGTAGTATTTGTGACGGAACACCGCAAACACTGCTGTGATGCCTCGAGAGTCGCGCTGGACAACGAGCTCCGGCTTTGTACACTACAGTAGTGTACACTAGAACTTCGTAAACACTACTCCCTGATGCCTAAAGAGTGCCGCCGGACAATGAGCTTTGACTTTTTGGCTTGTTGTCCGGCTCAACTCTTAAGGCGTGAGGTAGTCGTGTTCGCACCCAATTACAAGCCAAAAAGTCGACGCTCGTTGTCCGGAACGACTCTTGAGGCGTCAGAGTCGCGCTGGACAACAAGCTTCGGCTCTGTACACTGCAGTAGTGTACACTAGAACATTGTAAACACTACTCCCTGACGCCTCAAGAGTGGCGCCTGACATTGAGCCTTGACTTTTTGGCTTGTTGTCCGGCGCCACTCTTGAGGCGCCAGGTAGTAGCGTTTGCCACCTTGTGTCGCACACCAATTGTCAACTAGCCCCGCCCCTT
>NC_084549.2:67315000-67335000 GCF_033978685.3 Nerophis lumbriciformis | reverse complement strand
CCTGCACACAGCGCAAAATCTACCCGTGCCTGGTTTACGGACCATGGTATTTCTGTTCTAAATTGGCCCGCCAACTCCCCTGACCTTAGCCCCATAGAAAATCTGTGGGGTATTGTGAAAAGGAAGATGCAGAATGCCAGACCCAAAAACGCAGAAGAGTTGAAGGCCACTATCAGAGCAACCTGGGCTCTCAAAACACCTGAGCAGTGCCAGAAACTCATCGACTCCATGCCACGCCGCAGTAACGCAGTAATTGAGGCAAAAGGAGCTCCAACCAAGTATTGAGTATTGTACATGCTCATATTTTTCATTTTCATACTTTTCAGTTGGCCAACATTTCTAAAAATCCCTTTTTTGTATTAGCCTTAAGTAATATTCTAATTTTGTGACACACGGAATTTTGGATTTTCATTTGTTGCCACTTCAAATCATCAAAATTAAATGAAATAAACATTTGAATGCATCAGTCTGTGTGCAATGAATAAATATAATGTACAAGTTACACCTTTTGAATGCAATTACTGAAATAAATCAAGTTTTTCAAAAATATTCTAATTTACTGGCTTTTACCTGTATATATATATATATATATATATATATATATATATATATATATATATATATATATATATATATACATATATATATATATACACACACACAGTATATATATATATGTGTGTGTTTATATACATGCAATCAAACATAAAAAGGTGAGAAAATAAAAATAATGGATTCACAATAAATTTACCATTTTTTTGGTTTGTTTTAAAATTGTTTTTTGCTCGCAAATTATTTGATTACAGGTCGTTTTTTCTAATATTTTATTTTGTAATTGTCATTTTTTTGTTTGATTGCATAACAAGTTCTCTTCATATGATGATGTCATAGCAAAAACATACAAATAGTAACCCTTCTTTCTATTCAGTTTGTTATTGTCGTTGTGTTCGTATTAAAATTAAATTTTTAAGTTACCAAATATGCATATCCATCCATCCATTTCCTACCGCTTGTCCCTTTCGGGTTTCGCGGGGGGCGCTGGAGCTTATCTCAGCTACATTCGTGTTACAGTATATATATATATATTTTTATTCGTCTCAGTTCCTGTCCACCAGGGGTCAGCAGCGTTTACAAAAACAAGCCACACGGCGAGGAAGAAGAAAGTAGAACCACCCCTAAAAAACCTGTAGAGGGCAGCAGCATCACGCTTAAAAAAATGCGTCGTGTCTGCTGGAAACGAAAAGAAGAAGAAGAAGCAGGAAGACGAAGGTGTCCTATGATTGGTTCATTTCAAACTCCCAGCGCCATTCTCGTGTCTAGTTTATACTTCTCTTTGCACTCCCGATCGATGATTGATCATTTATTGACCATTTATCCATCCTTTATTGGCCACTATTGTGCCAGGTAGAGCCGCTGGGTGAGTGTCTGTACACATTTTTATGTTTGTTTTTTTGTCCACGTCTAGAAGTGACGCGGAAGGCTCAGGTACAACAAGAAGCTAAGAGCTAGCTAAGCTACTTTAAAAACTATTTTTGCTTCTTCAACTTGTGCATCATGTGTGTATGAGACTCGATTATAGTCGTGAAATCACGAATGTGTTATGTAGATGTGATTCTATGTACCTGTAAACCTACATCCGAGTCAACTAAAAGTCAAATAGCCCTCAGGTGTCGAAGTCAAGGCCCGAGGGCCAGATGTGGCCCGTGACATAGTACTATGCGGCCCGCGAAAGCCTAGGAATATTGTTCATCAATAAAGTACTTTATCTTTCTACTAAACACAATTGTTCTTTCAATTTTGACAGAAAAATTGCATGATTTTTATACTTGAGAATTATCTGACCTGGGGATAGGTTGACTGGCAACACTAAAATTGGCCCTAGTGTGTGAATGTGAGTGTGAATGTTGTCTGTCTATCTGTGTTGGCCCTGTGATGAGGCGGCGACTTGTCCAGGGTGTACCACGCCTTCCGCCCTATTGCAGCTGAGATAGGCTCCAGCGCCCTACCCCCCGCGACCCCCGATAGAGACAAGCGGTATAAAATGGATGGATGGATGCTTAAAACATTGTTAAAGGGGAACATTATCACAATTTCAGAAGGGTTAAAACCATTAAAAATCAGTTCCCAGTGGCATATTTTATTTTTCGAAGTTTTTTTCAAAATTTTACCCATCACGCAATATCCCTAAAAAAGCTTCAAAGTGCCTGATTTCAACCATCGTTATATACACCCGTCACAGTGATGCCAATACAAACAAACATGGCGGATAGAACAGCAAGGTAGCGACATTAGCTCGGATTCAGACTCGGATTTCAGCGGCTTAAGCGAAATTGAAGAAGAAACTGAAGCTATTGAGCCATATCGGTTTGAACCGTATGCAAGCGAAAACGACACGACAGCCAGCGACACGGGAGAAAGCGAGGACAAATTTGGCGATCGCCTTCTAACCAACGATTGGTATGTGTTTGTTTTTAAGTGTTGTAATGTTTTTAAGCTAAATTATTGGTAAACACAGTTTATGTATAATAATTTACGTAAAACCGCGAGTAATGAATAAAGTTTTCATCAATTAATATATTCTGTAGACATACCCTCATCCGCTCTCTTTTCCTGAAAGCTGATCTGTCCAGTTTTGGAGTTGATGTCAGTAGGCCAGGGAAGCTAGGGTCGATATTCTTCTCTTGATCATCTTCGGTGGCATAAGGGACGGTGTGAGCCAAGACATCCAGGGGGTTTAGCTCGCTCGTCTGCGAGAACAAACTGCCGCCATTGCTTGCCGTGCTACCGAGGTCCTTTGTCCCTGAATAGCTCACACACTCCGGCAGATTCAATGGGGTCTGGCGGCAGATTTCTTTGACTTTATCGTTGGAAATGCATCTGCTTTGAGTGTCGCAGGATATCCACACATTCTTGCCATCTCTGTCGTAGCATAGCTTTCGTCGGTAAAGTGTGCGGAACAAACGACTGACCATTTTTGTCGGCTTTCCCCACACCCTCGTATTTTGAACAAATTTCGTCCAATTTCTTGCCACTTTCGCATCTTTGGGCCACTGGTGCAACTTGAATCCGTCCCTGTTCGTGTTGTTACACCCTCCGACAACACACCGACGAGGCATGATGTCTCCAAGGTACGGAAAACAGTCGAAAAAACAGAAAATAACAGAGCTGATTTGATTCGGTGTTTGTAATGTGTTTGAAAAAATGGCGGATTGCTTCCCGATGTGACGTCACCCAGTCCAGCGAGTGCTGGCCCAGTCACATAATATGTGCATCTTCAGCACGCGCACACACATGTGTAAATGCAACGCATACTTGGCCAACAGTAATACAGGTTACACTGACGGTGCTCGTATAAATAATTTTAACACTGTTACAAATATGCGCCACACTGTGAACCCACACCAAACAAGAATGACAAACACATTTCAGGATTACATCCGCACCGTAACACAACATAAACACAACAAAACAAATACCCAGAATCCCATGCAGCCCTAACTCTTCCGGGCTACAATATACACCCCCCGGTACCACCAAACCCCGCCCCCCCAACCCCGCCCACCTCAACCACGCACGGAGGGGGGGGAGTGTATATTGCAGCCCGGAAGAGTTACAGCTGCATGGGATTCTGGGTATTTGTTTTGTCGTGTTTATGTTGTGTTACTGTGCGGATGTTCTCCCGAAATGTGTTTGTCATTCTTGTTTGGTGTGGATTCACAGTGTGGCGCATATTTCTAGCAGTGTTAAAGTTATTTATACGGGCAACCTCAGTGTAACCTGTATCTCTGTTGGCCAAGTATGCATTGCATTTACATGTGTGTGCGTACAGAAGTTGCACATATTTTGTGATCGGGCCAGCACGTTGTTGGAATGTATGAAAAGCAGACGTGACGTCAGCTCGTAGAGGACGTTAAAAGCAGTGCCTGTAAGGCACGCCCCCAAGACTGTGGACTATGAGATATAATGACTGATGAACACCTTCGTTCAATAATGAAGGTTGCCTCAGCTCAAAGCCTGAGCCCCGACATTAATGAACTAGCATCCAAGAAAAGATGGCAGGTATCTGGCTTGGGCACATCAGTTTAGATCAGTGTGTTGCAAACTGAGCAGTTTAAAGTCCTGAATGGTTGGTTTATTCATTGTTATTTTCTTTTCTAATTTATTAGCCTGTGGAAAAAGTTAATATTGATATTTACCTCAGAAGGCTGCAAATAGAAAAGAGGCATTACATTTTTATTTAAATTGTATTTGATATGCCATTGATATTTTTTAATTATTATTATTATTTGAAACTCAATTTTGCATGTCACTATAAAGTTATATAAGCCTTGCTTGTTCAATATTCAATGCAAAACTTGTTTGGGTCCCTATTAAAAGGTTAATTTGTCCAACCTTGGCCCGCGGCTTTGTTCAGTTTTAAATTTTGGCCCACTCTGTATTTGAGTTTGACACCCCTGCTGTAGTGTAATGCCCGCAGCTAAAAGCAACTGCGTGAGAATGTATACTCGATATCATGATATAGTCATTTTCTATATCGCACAGAGACAAACCCGCGATATATATCGATGTATCGCCCAGCCCTAATACAGATGTGTATTTAGTTAGTTCAACCATCTTGTTTTCCAATGTGAATGAAGTCATACTGTATACTAACAACTGTCTTTCCTTTATGTCTTTGTACTTTTCTGTCCGTATGAATGTGAAGTGGTCTTAAAATTGACTTGTTGAGACCTGCAGAGACCCTGTCACTGTAAGAGGCGGCCATAACTGCGATGTGGCCCTCGATGTGAACCGGTTTGACACCCCGACTTAGGCCTAACAAAACTAATTCAAGTGGTGATTGTGGACCGTGTGAGAGTTGCAAGGTAAAGGCTGACATTGTCCCTCCATTGTTTCAGTCCTTCCTGTGTGTGGTGCCACAAGCACAAAGTGGACAGGCAGGTCCAGATGGAGGACACTTTGAACACTCTGTCCTCCGAAGGCAGCAGCATTCTGAGCGAGTCACGCCTGAGCCAGGTACCAGCCACCTTTCAGAAGTGACGGAGCTGACTTGTCATGTAACATAAAAATGTGTCGCGGTGCAGCCAAGCGTGTTGGAGGAGAGGGAGCATCTGAAGGTCTACCTCCGCATCCGACCCTTCACAGCGGCCGAGACCCAGAATGGAGAGTCGCAGGTGGAGGCAAACGTCACGCGGTTAAGCTCCGTGGTAAAAGTGGCGAGTCAGCATGTAAACACCTCGGTTTGTGCAGGACTGCGTGTCCATGGAGCCTCCCGACACGGTCCTGCTGAGGCCTCCGTCTGCGTTCTGCCCACTCAGCATCAACAGATCCCTCCCACACCCCACTCTGCGCTTCCGCTTCTCCCAGGTGCCGTTCTTTGATGACGTGGCGTTTAAAACCAAAGTAACCATACCGATGGATGTTGTCTTAGGTGTACGGTGCAGACATCACGCAGAGGGAGTTGTTCCAAGGAACTGTCAAGAATCTGGTGAAAGATGTCCTTCAAGGAGGGAATTCCCTGGTTTTCACCTACGGGGTCACCAACGCTGGAAAAACCTTCACCTTTTTGGGTCAGTTGTGTTCTATCTTGACGTCTCTGTTGCAAAGTTGTTCTACTTAAAAATGAACGAGGACCACTTTGACACATTCAGGCACACTTGTCGTCCTCCCGCGTAGCTCAGACTAGAGATGTGATGAACGACTCTTTGAAGGGAGCCGGATCTTGTGGAGCCCTTCCTTTAAAAGAGCCGTTCAAAAGACTGGCTTGTTATGAACAGTGTGTGCATGCGCGCGTCATATATAGACTCCACACATATATGTATATAGACTCCCCATATATATGTGTGTACATATACATACATATATATATATATATATATATATATATATATATATATATATATATATATATATATATACACACATATATATACACACCCATATACAGCGTCATATATAGACTCCACACATATATGTATATAGACTCCCCATATATATGTGTGTACATACATATATATATATATATACACACCCATATACAGTATATACACACACATATATACGTGTGTGTATATATATATATGTATATGTATATATGTGTATGTATATATATATATATATATATATATATATATATATATATATATATATATATATATATATATATATACATCTGAAAAAGCATTTTAGGCCGCAACAATCACAAAAGTCCTCAAAATCCCAGAGGGGCCGACTTATAAGAAATGATGTGAATCCAATTAATCCGTTCCAGCCATCAAAATTATGAACACAAAAACAACATTTTATGGAGGATAATTCGAGTTGTACCTGCAGAAAATAATAATGAATACATACAAATGATGAGTGAAATGTGTAAATGAACATTTAACATCGCTTTTACCGCATTTTAAAACTCTTGTTCACTTTTATTGAAGATGGGAGGAGGAGAAAGGGCGTCCGACATGGATGCCACATTCGTACTTTACTAAGAAATGATTATTGTTTATCACCTTCTCTATGAAAGTCCTGCCACTCGCAACTCTATTTGGCCCCATGGTGGATTATTTGGCAGTCGTACCCAAAAACAAAAGCAAAGTTTTCTGGTGTAAATTGTTCGTTTGTGTAGTAAAATAAAAGGAAGTAGAGGACGATGCAAAGGTTCCTAATGTGGGTCCCCATCAGGTCCGGATGGTGACGCCGGCATCCTGCCCAGGACCCTGGACATGGTCTTCAGCAGCATAGAGGACAAGATCTTGACCGGCATGAGCGTCAAACCCCAGCGCTGCCGTGAGTTCACCAAGCTGAGCAAGGAGGAGCAGGCGGAGGAGGCGGCCTTCAAGAACAACCTCCTGAAAGACGTGAAAGATGTAATTTGTCTCGACGCAGCAAAATTGTCGTGTCTCCTCGTCCAGTTGTGTCTCAATGCATGCTCCATTGTGTGTCTTCTCAGAGCGACACGCTCGACAGCAGCCTGTGGTCTTGCAGCAGGATTATCCTGGAAGGCAAGTCCTAGTGCTGGCTTGGCCGCACAACAACAACACAATGTGTGTCCACTGTCCACACAACAACACAAATATGTGTTTGTCATCTGTCCTCACAACAACAACACAATGTGTGTGTGTGTGTTGTCTGTCCACACAACAAAAACACAATGTGTGTCCACTGTCCACACAACAACACAAATATGTGTTTGTCATCTGTCCTCACAACAACAACACAATGTGTGTGTGTGTGTTGTCTGTCCACACTACAACAACACAAACGTGTGTTGACTGTCCACACAACAACACAAATGTGTGTGTCGACCGTCCTCACAACTACAAGACAAAAACATGTGTGTTGACGTTCCTCACAACAACTACAAGGCAAATACTTGTGTGTTGTCCTCACAATAGCAATAAGACAAATACATGTGTATAATGTCCTCACAACTAAGATAAAACAAAAAGGTGTGTGTCATCCTCACAATAGCAACAAGACAAATACGTGTGTGTGTGTTGACTATCCTCCCAACGACAAGACAAAACCTGTGTGTCGACTGTCCTCACAACAATAATAAGACAAAGATGTGTGTGTTGACCGTCCTCACAATACGGGCAAGACAAAAACGTGTGTGTCGACTGTCCTCACAACGTTAATAAGATGAACTTGTGTGTGTGTCGACCAGCCTCTTAACACAGCAAGACAAAATGTGTGTGTGGACTCTCCTCACAACGAAGACGAGACAAAAACGTGTGTGTGTGGACTGTCCTCACAACGTACACGAGACAAAAACGTGTGTGTCGACCGTCCTCACAACACGGGCAAGACAAAAATGTGTGTCCTCACAATGATAATAAGACAAAAAAGTGTGTGTCGACCTTCCTCAAAACATGAGCAATACAAAAACGTATGTGTCGACTGTCCTCACAATGATGATAAGACAAAAATATGAGTGCTGACTGTCTTCAGAACGATAAGACCAAATCGTGTGTCGACTGTCCTCACAACGATAATAAGGCAAAAACGTTTGTGTCGACCTTCCTCACATTGCTAAGACAAAAAATGTGTGTGTTGACCGTCCTCACAACATGATCAATACAAAAACGTGTGTGTGGACCTTCCTCAAAGCATGAGCAATACAAAAATGTATGTCTCGACTGTCCTCACAATGATAAGACAAAAATATGAGTGCCGACTGTCCTCAGAACAATAAGACAAAAACGTGTGTGTGTCGACTCCTCACAACGATTATAAGACAAAATCGAGTGTGTCGACCGGCCTCTTAATACGGACTGTCCTCACAACGGTATTAAGACAAAAGCGTGTGTGTGTGGACTGTCCTCACAACGAAAATAAGACAAAAAAACGTGTGTGTTGACTGTTCTCACAACACATATAAGACAAAAACGTGTGTGTCGACCGTCCTCACAATGATGACGATAAGACACAAATATGAGTGTCGACTGTCCTGGCAACAATATTAAGACAAAAATGTGTGTGTTGACTGTCCTCACAACATGAGCAATACGAAAGTGTGTGTGTGTTAACCTTCCTCACAATACTAACACAAAAAACTGTGTGTCGACTGTCCTCACAACGATAATAAGACAAAAACGTGTGTGTTTGTCCCAGACAACAGACTCGGCCTCCTAGTAGACTGTCCTCACAACGATAATAAGACAAAAAAGTGTGTGTTTGTCCCAGACGACAGACTCGGCCTCCTAGTAGACTGTCCTCACAATGATAATAAGACAAAAACGTATGTGTTTGTCCCAGACGACAGACTCGGCCTCCTAGTAGACTGTCCTCACAACGATAATAAGACAAAAACGTGTGTGTTTGTCCCAGACGACAGACTCGGCCTCCTAATAGACTGTCCTCACAACGATAATAATACAAAAACGTTTGTGTCGACCTTCCTCGCAATGCTAAGACAAAAAATGTGTGTGTATATGAGTGCCGACTGTCCTCAGAACAATAAGACAAAAACGTGTGTGTGTCGACTCCTCACAACAATTATAAGACAAAATCGAGTGTGTCGACCGGCCTCTTAATATGGACTGTCCTCACAATGGTATTAAGACAAAAACGTGTGTGTGTGGACTGTCCTCACAACGAAAATAAGACAAAAAACATGAGTGTTGCCCGTCCTCACAACTACTGTAAGACAAAAAAGTGTGTGTTGACTGTTCTCACAACACATATAAGACAAAAACGTGTGTGTCGACCGTCCTCACAATGATGACGATAAGACAAAAATATGAGTGTCGACTGTCCTTGCAACAATAATAAGACAAAAATGTGTGTGTTGACTGTCCTCACAACCAGAGCAATACGAAAATGTGTGTGTTGACCTTCCTCCAGTACTAAGACAAAAAACTGTGTGTCGACTGTCCTCACAACGATAATAAGACAAAAACGTGTTTGATGACCATCCTCAAAACATGAGCAATAGAAGAAAGTATGTGTCGACTGTCCTCACAATGATGATAAGACAAAAAAATTAGTGTTGACTGTCTTCACAACGATGATAAGACAAAAATGTGTGTCAACTGTCCTCACAAAGATTATAAGACAAAAACGTGTGTTTGTCCTCTCGACAAGCCAAAAATGTGTGGTGACTGTCCTCACAACGATAAGACAAAAAACGTGTGTGTTGGCTGTCCTCACAACACGATCAATACAAAAATGTGTGTCAACTGTCCTCACAACGATAATAAGGCAAACACGTTTGTGACGGCCGTCCTCAAAGCATGAGCAAGACAAAAACGTGTGTGTTGGCTGTTCTCACAATGATTATAAAACACAAACGTGTGTGTCGACTGTCCTCAACGATAAGACAAAAACGTTTGTCGACCATCCTCAAAGCAAGAGCAAGACAAAAACGTGTGTTGATTGTCCTCACAACGATTATAAGACTAAATCTAGTGTGTGGCCTCTTAATACGGGCAAGACAAAAATGGGTGCTGCTTTCCTCACAACGACTATAAGACTACAAAGTGTGTGTTGACTGTCCTTACAACACGAACAAGACAAAAACGTGTCGACCGTCCTCACAATGACGATAATAAGACATAAATATGAGTGTCGACTGTCGATAAAAGACAAAAAACGTGTGTGTCGACTGTCCTCACAATGATAATAAGACAAAAACGTGTATGTTTGTCCCAGACGACAGACTCGGCCTCCTAATAGACTGTCCTCACAATGATTATAAGACAAAAAAGTGTGTGTTTGTCCCAGACGACAGACTCGGCCTCCTAGTAGACTGTCCTCACAACGATAATAAGACAAAAACGTGTGTGTTTGTCCCAGACGACAGACTCAGTCTCCTAGTAGACTGTCCTCACAACGATAATAAGACAAAAACGTGTGTGTTTGTCCCAGACACAGACTCGGCCTCCTAGTAGACTGTCCTCACAACGATAAGACAAAAATGTGTGTGTTCGTCCCAGACGACAGACTCTGCTTTCTAGTAGACTGTCCTCACAATGATAATAAGACAAAAACGTGTGTGTTTGTCCCAGACGACAGACTCGGCCTCCTAATAGACTGTCCTCACAACAATAATAAGACAAAAACGTGTGTGTTTGTCCCAGACACAGACTCGGCCTCCTAGTAGACTGTCCTCACAACGATAATAAGACAAAAAAGTGTGTGTTAGTCCCAGACACAGACTCGGCCTCCTAGTAGACTGTCCTCACAACGATAATAAGACAAAAAAGTGTGTGTTAGTCCCAGACGACAGACTCGGCCTCCTGGTAGACTGTCCTCACAACGATAATAAGACAAAAACGTGTGTGTTTGTCCCGGACACAGACTCGGCCTCCTAGTAGACTGTCCTCACAATGATTATAAGACAAAAAAGTGCGTTTGTCCCAGACGACAGACTCAGTCTCCTAGTACACTGTCCTCACAACGATACTAAGACAAAAACGTGTGTGTTTGTCCCAGACACAGACTCGGCCTCCTAGTAGACTGTCCTCACAACGATAATAAGACAAAACCGTGTGTGTTCGTCCCAGACGACAGACTCTGCTTTCTAGTAGACTGTCCTCACAACGATAATAAGACAAAAACGTGTGTGTTTGTCCCAGACGACAGACTCAGCCTCCTAGTAGACTGTCCTCACAATGATAATAAGACAAAAACGTGTGTGTTTGTCCCAGACGACAGACTCAGCCTCCTAGTGGACGCCGACATCAAGTTCTCGGTGTGGGTGTCCTTCTGCGAGATCTACAACGAGAGCATCCACGACCTCCTGGAGGCCACGCCCAGCGGAGCGCCTCGAAGGACCGCCCTGCGCTTGTGTCAGGACATGAAGGGAAACGCCTTCATCAAAGGTGAGCTGCCTGGGCCGCGTCCTCCATGCGTGAAGATAACCAGCGAACCTCCATGCCGCAGACCTGCGCTGGGTCCAGGTGGACACTGCAGAGGAAGCCTACAACGTGATGAAGCTGGGCAAGAAGAACCAGAGCTTCTCCTCCACCAGGCTCAACCATCTGTCCAGCAGGAGGTGACCACGCCCCCCCGCAGCCGCTCGCCACCAGGCTCCCCGCTTGACTCTCGCTTCTTCTCCGCAGCCACAGCATTTTCTCCATCCGCATCCTGAGGGTCAAGGACGCCGGACTGAGCGTCAGCGAGTAGGTGACCGTGCGGGAGACATGTGGTGGACAGGTGGGTGAAGGTGTGTTGTCTCCCTTTAGGCTGTGTCTGTGCGACCTGGCCGGCTCGGAGCGATGTTCCAAAACTGGGAACCAAGGAGAGCGTCTGAGGGAAGCGGGGAACATCAACGCCTCGCTGCTGATTCTGGGCAAGTGCATCAACGCGCTGCGACACAACCAGCAGGCCAGGTGAGCTCCCGCCTCGAGGAACTGTCCTCAACGTGACTTCTGACCCGGACCTTCTCTGCCGTCCCTCAGGCTGCACCAGCACGTCCCCTTCAGGGAGAGCAAGCTGACCCACTACCTGCAGGCCTTCTTCTGCGGCCGAGGAAAAGCCTGCATGATGGTCAACATCAACCAGTGCGCCTCCATGTACGACGAGACCCTCAATGTCCTCAAGTTCTCCGCTGTGGCGCAGAAGGTGCTGCCTCTTCTCTCCTCTTCCCCCCCCTGGTCGACAACGTGTGACATGGACGCTTGACTTGTGTGTCCAGGTTGTGCTTCTGCCCAGCAAGCCTACTCCCGTCACGCCCCAGAGAACCGAATCAGAGCTGTCCTTCATGGGCGAGGGCTGGGAGAGCAGCCTGGAGGACGTACAGGAAGATGAGGATGAGGAGAACATGACCTCCATGGAGGACGACTTTGAAGAAATGGATGATGAAGTCAGTCAAAAGTCTGTCGTGGGTTTTTCCATAATCAGCAGGACTTGACATCATCTCCTCCTTGCAGCAGCGGGTGGCGCTGTTGAGGCAGCTCCAGGTGGCCCTGAAGAAGGAGCGAGCAGACTGCATGCAGGTGGAAGCGCGCGTCCGGGAGGAGGTCTGCGCCGAGTTCTCCAAGCTCTTCTCCGAAATGCAGGAGGACTTTGCGTGAGATGTTTGCTTCTCCCAAATGGCGCCTTCTCACCTGTGCTGCTGTCGCTAACGAGAGCGTGTGTGCTTGACGCAGCCAGCGGCTGGCGAGAGAGCAAGAGATCCTGGAGAAGCGAGGAGATGAGCGCTTGGAGATCTTCAAGAGGCTCGCCGACAAGATGTCTGACTGCGGCGCAGGTCCCGACGCACCTGCAGAAGGATCGACGCCGGCGAGGAACTCGGTCTGTTCGCACACGACTATAATACATCACAGCATATCATACCGATCTCCAAATATTAGAGCCGGAAAATATTCAAATATCGATTACGGCTTCTCACAATCATAACATAACTGCGGACAGAGTCACATAGTTAATGTTGATAAATGTTTTCATGTATCTATGTCATAAATACATGATTGACAATATCAACACAATATTCAAACTTTTATTACAATCTATGGTTTGAGCACAACAAAGTCAAAAGTACACAATAATAAACAAAAGTAAACACTATCTACAAAACCCAAAACCAGTGAAGTTGGCACGTTGTGTAATTCGTAAATAAAAACAGAATACAATGATTTGCAAATCCCTTTTCAACTCATACTCAATTGAATAGACTGCAAAGACAAGATATTTAACGTTCGAACTGAGAAATTAATATTTTTTTTTGCAGATAATCATTAACTTAGAATTTAATGGCAGCAACACATTGTAAAAAAGTTGGCACAGGGGCATTTTTACCACTGTGTTACATGGCCTTTCCTTTTTAAAGGCCTACTGAAACCCACTACTACCGACCACGCAGTCTGATAGTTTATATATCAATGATGAAATCTTAACATTGCAACACATGCCACTTACTAAAGTGCAATTTTAAATTTTGCGCGAAATATCCTGCTGAAAACGTCTCGGTATGATGACGCCTAATAAAAAGTAAAGGACCTAAGCAGCTTCCTTGAGGCACGCCGCAGTAATTGTACTTGCGTTCAGATAGGCTACCATTAAAACACACTCTCTGTGATCTTCCTGATAGATAGCGCAACATCCATGTCAGCCAGGGGTTCGAAATTAAAGGTTTTATTGTGATTGGCACTGAGAGGTATTAATCGGCCAGTGATGATGATGACATTGTCACAGTGTGGGTGGAACTGATTCCATATTTGAATTGTGAGGCTAACTTTAGGCCTTTCTTGTTGGTTTAAAACTTGCACCTGCTCACTAATGTTTGTTTCCCCTCACTCTGCAGCGCAGTTCTTTGGATTTAAACTCATCTGAAGTGGCCAGCGTGACAACGTGGGGCCATGCGAGCCATGTAGGAGGCGGACCCCGGGAGGACGTGGGCGAGCTCGAGAGGAACGAGCCGAAACTTGGTAAGCACTTGAAACTTGGAAGTTTTGTTCCGGCTGGCACTCACTTGATGTCCAAAATAGGTGAGGAGGAGGTTGAAGAGAGGAGGAGGCTCATGGCTGAGCTGCAGGACAAATCGTCAGCTGTGGAGGAGCTGGAGAAGCGAGTGAAGGACTTGCAGGCGGCGGCGGACCAGAACCACTCACTCCAGCAGGACACCAAGAAGCTGCAGGTCGGATTTAACGCTAAGTCTCATTCAGTGGAACCTCGATTTGCTAACTTAATTGCTACAGTAAGAAACAAAAAAGGAAAGTCATTTTACTTTGTGTCCTTGACTATTTGTGGCATTTGTTGAACAATCAATGGGAGTGGTAAACAAGCATCGCGTCACCTTGCAGCCACTGTTAGTGTTAGCACTGTAGTCTGCAACCTTTACTATCAAGAAAGATATTTTGCCGCCTCTTCCACTAAAGAAAATAGTATAGAGCAAAACATAACACAGCTTATAAACTTTTGAACTTTTTTATTTTTAACTTAACTCTTTTAGCTTAAAGGGGAACATTATCACAATTTCAGAATGGTTAAAACCATTAAAAATCAGTTCCCAGTGGCTTATTATATTTTTCGAAGTTTTTTTAAAAATTTTACCCATCACGCAATATCCCTAAAAAAAGCTTCAAAGTGCCTGATTTTAACCATCGTTATATACACCTGTCCATTTTCCTGTGACGTCACATAGTCAATACAAACAAACATGGCGGAAAGAACAGCAAGATATAGCGACATTAGCTCGGATTCAGACTCGGATTTCAGCGGCTTAAGCGATTCAACAGAATACGAATGTATTGTAACGGATGGTTGTAGTGTGGAGGCAGGTAGCGAAAACGAAATTGAAGAAGAAACTGAAGCTATTCAGTCATATTGGTTTGAACCGTATGCAAGCGAAAACGACGAAAACGACACGACAGCCAGCGACACGGGAGAAAGCGAGGACGAATTCGGCGATCGCCTTCTAACCAACGATTGGTATGTGTTTGTTTGGCATTAAAGGAAACTAACAACTATGAACTAGGTTTACAGCATATGAAATACATTTGGCAACAACATGCACTTTGAGAGTGCAGACAGCCCAATTTTCATCAATTAATATATTCTGTAGACATACTCTCATCCGCTGATCTGTCCAGTTTTGGAGTTGATGTCAGCAGGCCAGGGAAGCTAGGGTCGATATTCTTCTCTTGATCATCTTCGGTGGCATAAGGGACGGTGTGAGCCAAGACATCCAGGGGGTTTAGCTCGCTCGTCTGCGGGAACAAACTGCCGCCATTGCTTGCCATGCTACCGAGGTCCTTTGTCCCTGAATTGCTCACACACTCCGGCAGATTCAATGGGGGTCTGGCGGCAGATTTCTTTGACTTTATCGTTGGAAATGCATCTGCTTTGAGTGTCGCAGGATATCCACACATTCTTGCCATCTCTGTCGTAGCATAGCTTTCGTCGGTAAGGTGTGCGGAACAAACGTCCAATTTCTTGCCACTTTCGCATCTTTGGGCCACTGGTGCAACTTGAATCCGTCCCTGTTTGTGTTGTTACACCCTCCGACAACTCACCGACGAGGCATGATGTCTCCAAGGTACGGAAAACAGTCGAAAAAAACGGAAAATAACAGAGCTGATTTGACTCGGTGTTTGAGAAAATGGCGGATTGCTTCCCGATGTGACGTCACGTTGTGACGTCATCGCTCCGAGAGCGAATAATAGAAAGGCGTTTAATTCGCCAAAATTCACCCATTTAGAGTTCGGAAATCGGTTAAAAAAATATATGGTCTTTTTTCTGCAACATCAAGGTATATATTGACGCTTACATAGGTCTGGTGATAATGTTCCCCTTTAACTCTTTATTTATGCGTAGATGTTGACTTCATTTAATCCACGCTGCTGCATGCAGGAGACGCTCGGCGGTCTCCACAAGGAGATGGCAAGCAAAGAGGAGGTCATCGCTGCACTGGAGAAGAAGATCCTGAAGACTAAGGTGCTCAGTGAGAAGCAGCAGGAAGACCTGCGTGCACAGGCGGCCTCATGTGACCACCTCAGAGGGCAGCTCAGCGAGCAGCAGCACACTGCAGAGCATCTGAAGACCCAACTGCAGCAAGCTGAAGAAGAAGGAAGCAGGCTTAACGCAGAACTTGCGTCTTTGAGGGAAAGGGCCGCCAGTGTAGAGGAGGAGGCGCCGCCCACGTCCTCAGATGTGGAGGTCCAGACGGACGCGTCGACACATGCCGAGCTGGAGAAGAAGCTGCAGGACCAGGAGGCGCAGATAAAGGCTCTACAGAAGAACCTGCAGGAGGTACAGCAGCGCCGGGAGGAGGCCGACAGCCATGCGCTCCAAGAGATGCGGCGCTTGGAGGTGGAGCGCCGCAGGGAGCTGTTGGCGGTGGCCCACGAAGCGATCGCCCTCAAGGACGCCGAGCTGGAGAAGAGAGCTCAGGAGATCAGCAGGTAACCACCACTTCCTTCCTTCTCTCCATACTTGTGTAGCATCCCCTGCAGCTCTCTGCTCCTCTTCCCAGCCTGAAGGAAAGTTCCAAGCAGGACTCGGAGAAAGTCAGGATTCTGACCCTGGACCTTGAGAGGAAAGACGAGGACGCCGGTGACCTCCGAGAGAAGCTGGCGGACTACAAGAAGCAGATCCAGCAGGTCCACAACGAGGTGCGGTCTTAAATGTACTTCTGTTCAAAAGGACTGGCTGGTCTTCATGACGTGATGGTGTCCCGCAGATCTCCACCATGAAAGAGGAGGAGAAGCTTTTAAGACAGAAGCTGTCTGATGTGGAGAAAGTGAAGAAGCAGCTTCAGTCAGACGTGGCCAACAGAGACAGAACCATCCAACAACTGAAATTGGTCCGTTTGTTTTAGGCGTGCACGTTAGTCTGGTTGTCTAACACAGCTGTCCTGCAGGAGCGGCCGGTGCAGACCAAGAGCGACGAGACACAGCAGATGTACCACAAGGCTTGTCAAGGTAAGCGGGCAGCGTCCCAAGTCCTAACCTGCTGACCCCTCCCAGCCCTCAAGGCCATGAATTGTGCTGTGAGCAGAGCTGGAGGAAAAGCAGCGAGTGATGGAGGACATGCGCTCGGCGCTCATGGAGCAGGAGGAGACGCAGCAGCAGATGGAGCAGGTCCTGGAGGAGAAGGCCGGCCTCGTCCAGGAGCTCACCAGCGGTAATGCAAGCACACACCGGGAAGGTGAGGACTGCAAAAAATGTCATGTTGCCCTTTTTTCAGAACTTGACATTGTCAAGGAGATGTTGAGGGAGCAAAATGGCGGGAAGGATTCCACCCATCACGCTGACGGCCTGTCACATGACCTGGAGCTAGCCAAACAGAAAGCTGCTCGGGCTGAGGAAAGCCTCAAGGTAAGTCAAAGTTCATGAAAGTGTGTGCTGATACAAGCTGTCAGGCATGTTGTCCCAACTTCACACCCAAATGCACGTGAGCAACGTCGCACTTCTCCCTTCTTTAATAACACAATTCATCCTAGAAACACAAGATACGAAGACTCAAAATCATTCAAAAGTCACCAGCAAGTACATTTGTATGTCATTTAATTGATGCGATTGCTCCTCTTACAAGTAATTGACAGCTCCCAGGTCTCGAAATATTCCACAAAATCAAAGAGTGCATCAAAACATCAGAATACAAGTGATGGGACAAGTGAAAGGGTTGTCTTGATACTACAATTTTGAAAAATTCAATACCGCAGGGACAAAATAAATGACCACAAAACTTTACAGAAATATTTTTATTAACAAGAAACATTGAAAACTAGAAAAGCAGAGTGGGACAGTATACCTTTGCCACGCCCCATTTCCCAATAGAAAAGAGTTCTTGAAAACAATCCCTAAATCCAAAACGGTTCTGCAGATCATCCCCAAAATCTAATCAGTTGTTGCTTATCCCATTCCTGACATGTCCTTAAAGTTTGATTAAAGTCCGCACATAACTTTTTGTTACGTTGCTAACTGACTGACAAATAGGGCTGCAACTAACGATTTTTTTTGATAGTCGATTAGACAACGACTATCTTAACTATTAGTCGACTAATCAGATAATAAAGTGTACACATTTAATGACTCAAATTTTTCCATCAACTTCTAAATGCTGCTTAAGTTATTTTAGACATGTGCTTACTAACCACAAAGATGACCAATTAATTCATAAATATTTATTATTTATACTGTAACTGTGCTGCTCATTGAGCTTTTACAAAATCAAAATGATTATTAAAATGTTTCCATTAAAAAGAGAGGAATGGTAAAGAGCTAAAAAAAAAAAAATGTTACCTTGTTTATGTATTAAAAAAAAAAAAAAGCAGCAAGAAAAACAACAGCAAAACACAAAATCTAACTTTTTCAAAAAGAAAATCATTTTGTGATGTTTAAAAAGTCCACATTGGTATATTGATTATTGATTAACTCTTGGCAGTTTTAGCACTCTAATAGACTCAATGTGTAGAATTATATATTTGATTAATTCTTAAAATGTTGTCTATTTAATAGATCGTATATATAATCTAATGCAGTGTTTTTCAACCTTTTTTGAGCAAAGGCACATTTTTAGTGTTGAAAAAATCCGGCGGCACACGACCAGCAGAAATCATTAAAAAACAAAACTGAGTTGACAGTAAAAAGTCGTTGTTGCAATTGTTGGAAATGAATTTAAAGCATGACCAACCATGCATCAATATAGCTCTTTGTCTCAAAGTAGGTGTACTGCAACGACATGACTTATTTAGTGTTTTTTGCTGTTTTCCTGTGTGTAGTGTTTTAGTTCTTGTCTTGCGCTCCTATTTTGGTGGCCTTTTCTCTTTTTTTGGGGGGTATTTTCCTGTAGCAGTTTCATGTCTGCCTTTAAGCGATATTTCCCGCATCTACTTTGTTTTAGCAATCAAGAATATTACAGTTTGTATCCGTCTTTGTGGGGACATTGTTGATTGTCATGTCATGTTCGGATGTACTTTGCCTTTGCTCCACAGTAATTCTTTGCTGTCGTCCAGCATTCAGCCAGTTCAGTGCATAGCCTTCCCTACGCTTTAATGCCTTTTCTTAGGGGCACTCACCTTTTGTTTATTTTTGGTTTAAGCATTAGACACCTTTTTACCTGCACGCTGCCTCCCGCTGTTTCCGACATCTACAAAGCAATTAGCTACCGGCCGCCACCTCCTGATATGGAAGAGTATTACACGGTTACTCTGCCGAGCTCTAGACAGCACAGACACTCACCAACAACACATCATTTGCAGACTATAATTACTGGTTTGCAAAAAATATTTTTAACCCAAATAGATGAAATTAGATAATCTCCCACGGCACACCAGACTATCTCACGGCACACTAGTGTGCCGCGGCACAGTGGTTGAAAAACACTCATCTAATGGTACCTGCGCATTGGTGCCTGTGTGTGCGTGCGTGTGTGCCATAACCTGCCCTCACTGCAGCCCGTCATTCCGCGCAACGATTGGGCTCATCAGCCATCTTTGCACACACAAGTCAACGTGAAGTCACCTGGTCATCTTCGAAAACGAAGGACGAACATGTCGACAAATATAATTGTCGGCGACACATTTATTTGTGGACTAATCTACTGACAAATAAAGCAACCCAGTTGATTACATAACTTCATGGCTCGTTCCACACTTTTAGATTAAAAAAACATTTAAATTGTTTTACAGATGTTGAATAATGATAGTATATCAATAATATGAAAATTACAACTTCCGTATAAAGTACCATATTTTCCACTAAATTTTGGGAAAATACAATTTTTCCATATATAAGCCGCGCCGGACTATAAACCGCAGATATATACCGGTACGTTGTGAAATGAGTTATTTACACAGAAATATTTTGTTAATATTTATTTTCATACCTTAATTGTTTCCAAACGATGGCAGTAAAACGACTGATCAAACCAAACAGACGTTATCGTCATGGACCCACTAGGTGCGCAAGCTAGCTCTCCAATCAGCTAACACACTCAATAACCTTATGGTGACATTTTGGTGAATTAACTGAGGAATTTGTGAAACTGAAGCAATACAAAAAGAATGCCATTGTAAAATAATAATACGAACACAGACGTAAATGTGTTAGCAT
>NC_084549.2:67295000-67312500 GCF_033978685.3 Nerophis lumbriciformis | reverse complement strand
ATATAAGGACACGTTTGCAGGAACAGTCAAAAAGAGTCTTTATTGCAACAATTGGAGCTGCAACACACAAAATAAAAAAAAACAGACTGAAATAAGAAAATTTTTTAAAAGGCAGGCTGGCGCCTCATGAAAACCCGCCAAAGCTAATATGCACGGGGTGTTAAGCGAGCAAAATATTTAGGAGTAAGCAACAGGAAGCATGGAGCAAACGTTGAGCGCAAATAATCCAGAGTATCAATGACAACGGGGTCCAGCAGGAAACACTTGCACAATCCAAGCATTAGCAAACACCAAAGTGGCGCAGGTTACCGTATTTTTCGGACTATAAGTCGCAGTTTTTTTCATAGTTTGGCGACTTACATATGTTTTTTTCCTTCTTTATTATGCATTTTCGGCAGGTGCGACTTATACTCCGGTGCGACTTATACTCCGAAAAATACGGTAATAGTGCAAAGCAAACCTGATGGCATTGCTCCAAAACAGGAAATGCAAAATACAGAATAAGAGTCTGACGGAAAATGAATGTAGTATGATTTTTCTGAATTCACATTTTCATTTCATTTGGAGTTGTTAAATAACATACAGTATGTTTAATATATGCACTTCTGTCATGTCATTTATGAAATATTTCAAACAAAGTTGCAAATAATGAGGATTCATTATTAATTTGACAGCCCTACTTCTAACATCACCTCACTTCTCTTCACTCTTTCGATAATACTTGTTCTATGCACTTTAAAACTTTAAATTGTGTGTGTGTGTTGGCAGGTTTATTAATCATCACCGGTTCAGAAGCTTACCTCGTGCTGGAAGAGAGGGCTCTGTACAATTTTGCTTGTCGTTATTGAACAAAATACAAAGCTCAGCAGGGTTTTAAACCTGAAAAAAACACATGGTCTAACATGTAATCCCCTCTAACCCCACCCAAACAAAGAAAAAATCACAAAGGTTATTTTTTTCTGGTTATAATTTAACTTCTCACTTTTTTTTTTTCATATCAGCTGTGGGAGGAGAAACAACTCACCGAGCGCCACGGGTGGAAGGGCGAGAAACTGGCTCTGATAGGCCAAATCAAAGAGGCGGAGGACAAAAGAAACCAGGAAATGAAGAAGTTTGTCGAGGACAGAGAGCGATACCTGGGCCAGCAGGTCCACTTGGTGAGCGGCTGATTGTCTTCATGACAATGAACGACGTGGCGAAGTTGGTAGAGTGGCCGTGTCAGCAATCGGAGGGTTGCTGGTTACTGGGGTTCAATCCCCACCTTCTACCATCCTAGTCACGTCCGTTGTGTCCTTGGGCAAGACACTTCACCCTTGCTCCTGATGGGTGCTGGTTAGCGCCTTGCATGGCAGCTCCCGCCATCAGTGTGTGAATGTGTGTGTGAATGTGGAAATACTGTCAAAGCGCTTTGAGTACCTTGATGGTAGAAAAGCTATACAAGTATAACCCATTTATTATCATTTATCATTTATGACTTGTCGTCATCATTTTACCCCTCCCCCTCTGCTTCAGGAGGCCCAGCTGGCTCACAAGGAGCAGACCATGGTCACCTGGAGGGAGGAGAGAGACGCCCTGGTTGCTGCTCTGGAGGTCCAGCTTCACAAGCTGCTGGCCAGCCAAGCCCAAAAAGACAAGCTGATCCAGCAGCTTCAGGAAAGCAGCACAGAGACGCCAGCAGAGGTGAGCATGACGTAGAGACGTCACCTTTGCGAAGGAGTGGAGTCTTTCAACAGCTCTTTTAAATCAACTTCAAGAAAGAAAGACATTTGTTGTTTTAATGTTCAAATCAGGTGAACAGCATTTGGGTGCAATGTTGTAGTACATTGTTCTGATGTCAAGCAGATGAACTCCTGTTTGTAAATAGTTCAGGTGCACACACACCAGGTAGGACATTCGTATTTGTAGTTT
The DNA here is from genome assembly GCF_033978685.3 of Nerophis lumbriciformis. Lineage (NCBI taxonomy): Eukaryota > Metazoa > Chordata > Actinopteri > Syngnathiformes > Syngnathidae > Nerophis > Nerophis lumbriciformis. The sequence continues at coordinate 67,310,592 of NC_084549.2, read as the reverse complement.
AGTTATTTACACTTCTTTTTTTATACATGTGTACATTCTTATTACCGGTACATGCTTCTATACCAGACCTGGGCAAATTAAGGCCCGAGGGCCACATGCGGCCCGTTAAGCTTTTCAATCTGGCCCGCCGGACATTCCCAAATAATTTTTTTCGATCTTTAAGATGGAAACTAGCTGCCATTATGATGTGCAGTGATGTTTTCTAATGACCGCACGTCTTGAACTATACAAAGTAGGTATTTCAATGGTTGGAATCTGCGCTTATGGATGGATGATATACCAGTTACTATAGTAATCTAATTAGTTACTATGATCATCTAATTAGTTACTATGGTCATCTAATTAGTTACTATGGTAATCTACGTCACAGCAGCTTAGATGAGGCACCAAGCAGTGTGGGCGGTAAGCGTTTCCACAGACCCGGAAGGAGATTTTCACAACAAAGTTCTAAAGCTTAGTGATGTATCAGCTATATCAGATTGTAGGTGGGTTTATTTTGTACCCTTCGCGTTCATATTTCACTGTTTGTTGCATTTTTGTTGCATGTCACTTGATTGTAAAATATGTCGATCTAAAGGGGGTGTGACCTTCATATTTTGTCAATATTCAGTGTTTTATCGTTCATAGAAAAATGTAAAATTCCATTACGTTTTTTAAGGCGGTCTGTCATAACGTTTTTAGCATTCAATCAGACATTATTGTGAGGTTTTGTATTAGTGTTCCTAAAAATAGATATACCCGGCCCCCAGACACATTTTTTTCTCTAAATATGGCCCCCGAGTCAAAATAATTGCCCAGGCCTGTTCTATACAGTGGTACCAATTCTATACAGTGGTACCTTTTAAAAGACTCCTATTGCAAAACAGCATCGCCCATTTAAATGAATTAAAATTAATTTGATCGGTGCTTGGCCTCCTAAAAACCGCGACATTTTAACATGTAACAAACTTTCATATACGGTAATAAATATTGTACATAAATAATGCAATATAATGTAGTACAAACAGCTACAGTAGTAATAATAATGTAACACATTTAGCTGCGTTGCAAGTATACTTCTACAGTATCTCCTTCCAGCTGTTTCTCCGTTAAGCAGCCTTTTTTTTTTTTTTTTTTTTTTTTTTGGTGTTGCAGCTTTTCAATATTTTCATGGATAAATGTTTGCCGCTTGAAGTAGGGACAGACCGATATGTTTTTTTCAGCGCTGATACCGATTATTTGTAGTCAAGAAGGGTCGATAAGCAATATTTGGAGCCTTTCCAGCTGCACCCGGGTGGAAGGCAGGGACACACCCTGGACATGTTGCCACCTCATAAACCGTCACCCAGAAAATACATTTGAAGCTAGAGAAGCTCAACATCAGTTTGTGAGGTATTTACATTATTAAAAGTTTAATTGTTGGTTAAGTTTTCTGAGAAACAGCATTTTTCTGAGCTTATATATATATATATATATATATATATATATATATATATATATATATATATATATATATATATATATATGTATATATGTATGTATGTGTGTGTGTGTATGTATATATATATATATATATATATATATATATATATATATATATATATATATATATATATAAATATGTGTTTGTTAAGGGTGTAACGGTACACAAAAATTTCGGTTCGGTACGTACCTCGGTTTAGAGGTCACGGTTCGGTTAATTTTTGGTACAGTAAGAAAACAACAAAATATACATTTTTTGGTTATTTTTATTTATTTACCAAATTTGTAAACAGTGGCTTTATCCTTTTAACATTGGGAACACTATAATAACTCTGCACAAAAATAGAAATAGCTCTGTGTGTGATGGATGTGAGTCACCACTTGACTGATCAGTGCAACAGCAGGCAGTCATGAATGCTAAGCATAACAATAACATACATATACACACAGAGTCCATTGCCAGGGTTCATGTGGTCAACATATATCAAATAAAAACTAAATAAGATAAGGCTCAGAATGGTTTCTTCACAAAACCTTTCTACATATAAAGTGCTTTTTTTGATTGATTGATTGAGACTTTTATTAGTAGATTGCACAGTACAGTACATATTCCGTACAATTGACCACTAAATGGTAACACCCCAATAAGTTTTTCAACTTGTTTAAGGCGGGGTCCACATTATTCAACATTAAACTGCCTCAAATTGTTGCGCAGATTAAATAAAATGACAAAATGTTTCTTCTACATATAAAAAGTGCAACATTAAACAGTTTCAAGTCAACTCAGCCTCAGATTAACTTTTCTTCCCCCCCCCAGCCTTTAACCCTGGTGACTTTCACTCAATTTTCATATTTTTGCCAGAAAAATCAGTTTATCCACATTGTCTACAGAAAGAAGACGTGGGTCAAAATCTAGTTTTTAATGCAATATGGTCTGAAATCTGCTGCTATAAAAACATTTGTTATTGTTTTAGCCCTGCCTGACTCGCTGAGGAGAGGCTGCTTGAATGCGGTATTCACACGATGCTCGTCTTTTTCTTCGTTGAAGTGATGTTCACTTGGGGGTGGTGACGCTTCAAATGAGTTAGCATGTTTGACGTGTTGCCAGAAGCATACCCTACCGCTGCTGAACAATGTCGGCAAACCACTTTCGCTTTGTTGTCGTAGCCCGGTCGCTGCTAGCATGCCGTGTGTTGCGCCTCGGTGTGCATTGTTTACACAACGTGTGGTATGCTACTTAATACTGTATGTCCGTGTGGAAACTCGTTGGGTCCACCTCCGAACCAAACCGAACCGAAACAGTTCAATACAAATACACGTACCGTTACACCCTTAGTGTGTGTGTGTGTGTGTGTGTGTGTGTGTATACTGTATATATTTCACTTCAAAATACATGTTTGTAGGACTAAATACTGTGAGGTTTTGATACCGTTACATTCCTAGTAAGAATGCCAGCATCTTTATTCAGCACAGACACGCCAGCAGAGGTCAGTGTGGCTCAAAGCTTTTGAGAGAGCCTCTCATCCAGCATCATTGCGCCACACGTTCATTGTCCTCACACTTCCTTCCACGGAGAACTCATGTCCCCGCTGCTGCCACTCAGAGAAGGCGTGTGTGGACATCATCTGGTTCTGCTGAGACACTTGAACATCTGGTCGGATTCTTGTGTGTGACAACCACCAGGCGCGATCTAGCATCCTCATGTGAGAGAACATCATTAGCATACATACATAGCAACTATTTCCGCCTCATTTTAGTCTTTGCAACATGTCGTGCCCCGCAGGAAGTGCAAGATCTCCCTCGCTCAGCCGAGTCCAACGTATCCTCCCTACACTTTGAATAAGTGTGGACTGTAATTCACTGTTCTAAATTAGCAACTTCCACTTCCTATCCGTGGTCTCTATGTGCTGCTCTCGACATGACCTCATGCTAATGCACTTAATTCTTCCAATTAAACGTCGTCTCTTAGGGTGGCGACAGCCTGGCGGCTCCTCTGGTGGAAAGTGAAGGTCGCAGCTCGCAAGATCTGCAGTCCAGCCCTCAGGTCAGCACTAATTTAGCACATTTTTGCGTGAAGCATTCACACATAAAAGATCAGCTATTTATTAAATAGAAATAAATAAAAAAATATCCCGGATTACCCAGAATTCCCATTTAAAATGAATGGGCCAATTTTCAAAGATGCACAACACCCACATTTCTCACCTGATTCGAACCGTTCCACCATCCTTAAAAGTTAAAGTGACAATGATTGTCACTCACACACTAGGTGTGGCGAAATTATTCTCTGCATTTGACCCATTACCCTTGATTACCCCCTGGGAGGAGAGCAGTGAGCAGCAGCGGTGGCCGTGCCCGGGAATCATTTTGGTGATTTAACCCCCAATTCCAACCCTTGATGCTGAGTGCCAAACAGGGAGGTAATGGGTCCCATTTTTATAGTCTTTGGTATGACTCGGCCGGGGTTTGAACTCCACACACTCCACTGACCCTGGACAATCAAATTACCATTTTACAAGTTAAAAAAAATTCCAGGAAGTCCCAGAATTCCCAGTGTTCCAAAGCCGTATTTTCACCTCTTCCCGGAAAGTTTTCACAGTCCACATTTTTTTAACCATTTTTGACTGTTCCACATTCAAAACATTCCTCTTAGTTTGGACAACAAATGCTCCTTTTTTTTCGTACCAATACCCGATATTCCTAACATTCCAGGAATTCCATAATACCCCTTCTCAATTCAAACTGTTACTATGCCAACATTTTTCAACCGATTCCAAAAATTCCAACACCAATCCATTCATATCATCCAGGACAATCGTGCTAGTATCAATACTTTCAACGATTCCTGGTTTTCCCTGTTTTCCAAAGCCCTATTTTCACCTCTTCCCGGAAAGTTTCCACAGTCCACATTTTTTAACCATTTTTGACCATCCCACCTTCAAAACATTCCTCTTAATTGGGAGAGCAAATGCTACAATTTTTTTTTCCGACCAATTCCCAGTTTCCCTGAAATCCCAGTAATTCCAAAATACCCCTTCTCAATTCAAATTGTTACTACGTCAACACTTTTCAACCGATTCCAAAAAATCCAACACCAACCCATTCGTATCATCCAGGACAATCGTGCGAGTATAAATATTTTCAACAATTTCTGGTTTTCCCGAAATTCCAAAATTTCCTGGAAATTCCCATTCAAATAAATGGACGTATTCATAGTTCTACAATGCCCTAAATTCTCAAAATTATGCACCATTTTAAACCCAATTCCAACCTTTCAACCATCGACACACACTATTCTGATAAATCAAATGCAAAACATGTCGTCCCTTTCCCAAAATTCACAGTTTTCCCAAAATTTTATCCCCAGTGACAATGAATGGGCATTTTACAATCTACTGCATATCCTACATTTCTCATCCAATTTGGACCATTCCACCATCCACACACTACCACTTTCCAAGTTAATAAAAAAATCCAGGAATTCCCTGTTTTCCAAAGCCTTATTTTCACCTCTTCTTGGAAAGTTTTCACAGTACACATTTTTTTTTAACCGTTTTTTTCCATCCCACCTTCAAAACATTCCTCTTAATTGGAACAACAAATGCTCCTATTTTTTTTGTACCAATTCCCGGTTTTCCTGAAATTCCATTCTCAATTCAAATTGTTACTACGTCAATATTTTTCAACCGATTCCAAAAATTCCAACACCAACCCATTCATATCATCTAGGACAATTGTGTTATTTATCAATATTTTCAAAAATTCCCAGTATTCCTGAAATTCCCATTCAAATGAATGGACGTATTCATAGTTCTACAATGCCCTAAATGTGTGCCAATTCCAACCTTTCAACCATCCACCCACACTGCATTCCAATATATCGAACGCAAAACATGGTGTCCCTTTCCCAAAATTCCCTGAATTTCCCTGAATTTTCTCCCCATTGACAATGAATAGGCATTATACAATCAACTGCATATCCCACTTTTTTTTTATCCGATTTGAACCGTTCGACCATCCACACACTCCACTCACCCCGGACATTTAAGCCAGCATGTTTCCCAATTCTGAAAATTCCCTGATTACCCAGAATTACCAGGAATTTCCTTTCATTTAAAATTAATGGGCAATATACAAACCTCTCCATATCCCACATTTCTCAAGCAATTCGAACCCTTTTCTCACCCTGGACATTCAAGCATTTCAGTTCTGGCGGTTCGACGTAATTTTTATCGGAATTGCAAATTCTAGTCTCTCACCTTGTATTTACCACAGTACTAAATTATGTACTTTTCACTTACCAGATAAATATCAACCTTTTTTATAATGCTGCCCTAAGTGCTTTAATTATTTTGCTTTGACTTGGAATAGTCTCTTCAAGAACGCAACACAAATACAACGTTTCTGTTGTGCTGAAAAGGTGACCGAATCTTGCATATGTCCTTCCACAGGCGACAGACGGTGAGAAAGCTCCTTGTGATGCAACCGTCAACAAGAAGTTGCCAGCGGCGAGCGAGTGCAGAGCGTCAGGCAGCAGTCAGGTGACTTTTGAACTGTCTTTGCGCATCAGATTGTTTTAGTTTTTAAAGCATGTTCTACAACATTTTTGCCCTAAATTAACATACCTGCCAACTACTCTGGTTTTCCCGTAATTAGTACGGTTCTCATCAACCTATTCCGGGTTACGGTTGCAGTGATAAAAAATACGGTTTTTCATTAATTAAAAAAAAAAATTTAAAAAAAAGTTTTATTCACGAAATCGCGTAACAACAATGACAATCGACACTGCTTCCCGTAACTTCCTATCGAGCCATTCCGAATGCCATGCGGGAGGCTATTTATAGCACCGCTGCCAAGCACGAGTTTCCAAACGAGCGAACGATCATGGAATCAGCCGGAGAAAAATCGCAAACGAGTCTTAAAAAAAATCGCAAACGAGTCTTAAACCGAATTATCCGTTCCAAAAAGGGTGAAAACTACGCGAATTGCACCTTGTGCAGACAAGATTTTTCGATCGGACACGGAGGAATTAGCGATGTAAAAGACCACGTTGGGACAAAAAAACACAAGTCTAATGCCGTTGCTAGCGATACAAGTGGAAAACTTTCAACGTTTTTCGTCGCCCAAACAGATTCTTTGGATGTGATAAATGCCGAATTTTTATTTACGGAGGCAATAATTGAGCATGGACTAGAATAAATTTGGATTTTAGCCACAAAAAGGTAATGACACCAATGTTATCTATTGGAATTGTTTAGTACTGTTATACTGTTAAAAGTGTTTATACTATTTATGCTTTCAAGTCCAAGTTGAAGAAATCTTGTTAAATGTTGACAGTATAACTACCAAAATACAGAAGTATGTCCTTAATATTTTTGCAGTGCTATTTCTGTTGAAAAGTTAAAATGATTACATTAGAGATGTGATGTGCCACTTTTCAAGTGTCTGATGGCTTAAATTAATTTTCATTAATTTTTCATATTTTGAATTCTTTTGAAAGGCTTACAAAAAAACTACATTTGAATTGTAATTCCATGCTATTGACAGGACTATTAATTTTAATGAAGTTAGCTTACCATGTTTACAGTATGATAATTGTGATAGAAATGTGAATTTTAGGCACAGAATATTTTTTACAATTGAACAAGGCAGTAGATTATACAAGCTTGGACAGAAAGTTAATAATGACACCATTTTTTTTTAAATGGAATTGTTTAGTACTGTTTTACCATTTGTTTACTGTAAAAAGTGTTTATACTGTTTATACTTTCAATTAACAAATTGAAGTCTTGTGAAAGGTTGACAGGATAACTGGCATTAACTGTCAAAATAATTTCAAGCTATTGAAGTTAGCTTACAGAATAAACATGTCAATCAACCCATATGATTTTTGCTGTAATATTTTTGTTTTGAAAAGTCACTGTGACTGATAGAAAAGTGATGGTTTTAGCAACATTTTAACCTGTCTGAATGCTAATAATCATTTTGCGTCGGGGGGCGAACCTGAACCCCCCACCAGGACTTTGTCCTGGACCTACCGGGGCCTGCGGCCCCTGGACCCTGGCTACTAGGTTTTTCTGATTTCAAAAGTTGGCAGGTATGAATTAAATACATTTTCAAGCATGAAAATTGCTAAATGAAGAAAAAATATCAATACTAGCTACTAAGAGTGTCAGAAAATATCGATTTTCAAATTAATCGCAATTTTTATTTGTAACGATTCTTAAAAGATTTTAAATAGTCAAAAATCTACTTTTTTATAAAAAAAATTAATTTTAAATCTGTCCTGTCCAGCCAATCAGACAAATCATATTGTTGATGTAAATGATCACATCTGCTGTATATATTTGATTTAGAAAAGAGAAGTGCTGTGTATTTCTCTTGTTGCCTTATTTGTATTTGACTTTATTAAATGTTTGGGTAGAATTATTATTTTTTTTTTTTAGTTTTCTTTTAGGCATAATAAAAATATATCAGCTGTTTAAATTTTTATGGAAGAATGTAGTTAATCATAGAACTGGCACCAATTGTTATTAAAAAAGGAATGATTTTGGATCGATAATCGGTTCTGAATCAAATCTTTACCCCCAAGAATCGAATCGGAATCGTGAAGTGCCCAAAGATTCACAGCCCTACCATCTACGGTAGTATTGGTCACTCGGTGAGACCAAAACAATCAGTGTTGTTCAGTATCGTGGTCACTGATTGGCTCAGCCTTAGACAGTATTACCATATTGGATCAAATGAGTGTAAAGGTGACTAAAAAGTGTTATTTCATGTCTAGAGAACTCTAATAATGTTGAGGAATGTATTTAGAAAGTAGTTAACAGGTTTTGTATACTCTATCGATGAAAATATTCAATTTATAATGAATGATTCCTAGTAAATTTACCACAGTCATGTCCGTAACCAAGTAACAGCGATAAAAAAGGGATTACTGTAGATGGGACTGCGATATATGGTAGACAAGATTATTGTAATTGTATTGTTTCCTGACTGTTTAAAGACACCAATAACTACAAATGACGTTTTTCTTTTATCTAAGCAATGCTTCCCTTAGAACAGCAATCAACTTGTGGCGCCGTGGGTGGGAGAGTGTTCGGGGCGATATCATGACGTGTGAAATAATTTCATCATATATTTGCACAATTGGCTGTAGCTTTTTTTTTTTAAATGCTAAAAATGTTATACATATTTAAAGACAAATCACATTATATAGTGATGCTGTATTTTTACATTGTTGCTGCTTATTTTATTACGACAATGTAATACCATCTGTACACCCCTATTTTATGAACATACTGTATATTATTCTGCCCTCCTTGAATGTTGGAATTTAGTTTGGCAGAGAAGTAAACAGTCCTTTAAAATAGAGATGAAAACACTTCCAACATGAGGTTGTTTAGTGATAGTTTCCACAATGAAGTTAGTGTAAACCTGAGCACATTAATCTACCGTATTTTCCGCACCATAAGGCGCCCTGGGTTAAAAGCCGCGCCTTCAATGAACGGCATATTTCAAAACTTTGTCCACCTATAAGCCACCCGGTGTTGTAAGCCGCATCTAACTGCGCTAAAGGAATGTCAAAAAAACAGTCAGATAGGTCAGTCAAACTTTAATAATATATTAAAAACCAGCGTTCTAACAACGGTACACATGGAGTGCACGTATGTGTAGCAATCACGTTAAATTAACAATATGTGTGAATTATATTTATATAGCGCTTTTCTCTAGTGACTTAAAGCGCTTTTACATAGTTAAACCCAATATCTAAATTACATTTATACCAGTGTGGGTGGCACTGGGAGCAGGTGGGTAAAGTGTCTTGCCCAAGGACACAACGGCAGTAACGAGGATGGCGGTAGCGGGGATCGAACCTGGAACCCACAAGTTGCTGGCACGGCCGCTCTACCAACCGAGCTATACCGCCCCAATACAGTTTGATACAATGTATGCTGCTAGGTAGAACAAGTTGGGTCTATATTGAAACTATTATCATATTATGAATAAATAGATATGATCAAAATAGTATCAATCTCATGGAGATTACCAAGCCATTTTGAGAGATAACAAGGAAGCCAGTCACATGATTGCGTGATGTAGAGGAGGAACCACAGATCCCTTCCCCATCAACAACAATTTTAATCAAGCAGACTTTGTGAGAGCCAACAACGATTACTTTGGAAAAAATTATGATCCTGGACCTTATATTTTTGAGCCTGAATACAAAGAGGATGAGCATTAAGTTTAAGAAGCCGACTGCTAGATGGATGCAGATTTATTGTGACACTATAGCATTAGCAGTGGCCTCGTGGTTAGAGTGTGCGCCCTGAGATTGGTAGGTCGTGAATTCAGACCCCGGCCGAGTCATACCAAAGACTATAAAATTGGGACCCATTACCTCCCTGCTTGGCACTCAGCATCAAAAGTAGGAATTGGGGGTTAAATCACCAAAAATGATTCCCGGGCGTGGCCACCGCTGCTGCTCACTGCTCCCCTCACCTCCCAGGGGGTGATCAAGGGTGATGGGTCAAATGCAGAGAATAATTTCGCCACACCTAACGTGTGTGTGACAATCATGGGTACTTTAACTTGAACTTAATTGCTAGGTGCTAAACATACAAACTAACCATAATAAAAGAAACACATATTGTAATATTTCCGGTCTCGCTGGGATGCCAGTCGACAGGACGCTCTAGTACATGAATTATAATCTAGAATTTACTTTTAGCAAGTTTAGGACCAAGTAGAAGCAGCCTCAGGTTGACAGTGTGACAACAATTGCAGCGTAAACTAGGATTAGCTCACTGCTATCAATGCGCCATTAAAATAGTCCGTCTGCGTTGGCGCTTATAATAACAATAGCACTCATATTTGGTTACTTTTCAGGTCTCGACGTGTAAATGGAGTATTGTTGGCGCTTTCTGGATGTTTTTAGAGTATAATGACCGCAATAGAAGACCCTCCATCTGTTGACTCAATTGGTAGCTATTTATTTACCATTTCAAATGCATAAAAAAGCCAAGAATATGTGTTATTGTCTTACATAAGGATTGTGAATGATAAACAGCACATCTCTTTCCAATTTTTTCGTATTTCCAGTATGACTGATGTAAAAATATGCTGCAGAAGTGTTATTCCAGTGATGTCACTCTCCGAAAATAGCCGAAGGTATTCGGAGCGTAATATTCAAAATGGCTAACTGAATTTGTGGAATTTCGTGATGTTTAAACTGTGTTTTCACATACTTTGCCGATTGTAAATCAAATCGGATATGGTTTAATGGATACAATAAAACACAATAAAGCATATCAAGTCAACTTGTTTTGACACTCTACTGCGACTTTAATGCTAACAATTGACAGGCTAACAAAGATGAGCATTGCATCGTTTTAAACTTGTATAAGCATTTAATAAAACAAAAGTGACATAAAACAGCAAATTTATTTATATATTCACCAAACTGCAGAAATGACTATTGATGCTAACTTTGTACTCCGAGGCCAGTCTGCTGCTTAAAATTCCAAACGTTTACATCCACATTTGTATTGAAAGCTACAAAAAACGTGAATCTGTCAACAAAATGGATGCATTGCTCAGGCCTTCATGCAGGTAAATTACCTTTCACCTCACAGGCCTCCTCCAGCAACCCCTCCGTGCTAGACTCCTCCCAGATTTCCACGGAGAACGGCAAGGCCAGCCGCTTCCCGCAGCCCGAGCTGGAGATCTCCTTCAGCCCTCTGCAGCCTAATCGCATGGCACTGCGGCGCCAAGGTCACAACGACACCGTCACCGTCAAAATCACACGCTCGGCCCGCAAGAGGAAGAGCAGCGAGATGGAGAAGGTAGTAAGCGATTCTTGCTGACACGGCGTCCTTGTTGCGATGTTGAATCTTGAATGCGCGACAAGTCAAATCGACAACGACTTCTATGTCAGCGCAAAGAAGAGTGAGGGGACTGACTGGTGTGCTCACCTTTAAGAAACAGTAACGCAGTGTCAGTGAAGTGTCAATACAGCCAGTGAGTGTGCCACACACTCACTGAGGCCTGATTTACCCATGACTAGTAGCAAGCATACAATTGTGTAAATGTTAGAGGTGCAACAGTCCAGGTACCCCACCCACTCTGTGCATCGATCTCAGCACCTGAGCGCTTTTATTTAACAGTAGATGTAACTGAACGCAGTGAGCCCTCTTTCACTGATCCGCAATAGAATAGAATCTTCGTCCACCGAGGTGGGAAACTGTCTTTGGCTCACCAACACAGGTGACAGACAGCACTAAAATACAAAAATAAATAAAAACACATCACAGACACAAAGGGAACAGAGGTTAGGTAAAAACAGGAATGAAAGTAAAGATACGTTAGGATCTAAAAGAGTGTCAATCAACTATTGTCACGATGGGTGGAGACTGAGAGCGAGACCCCCAGCTTTACATGCACGGGAAGCACGGACAGAGAGCCTCACTCCTCGCTAGTAAGAAGTTCCGCAAAGTAGCAAAATCTAAAGAGGAAAAAATATGATTACAAAGCCAAATGTCCCGTTGTGGTAATTGTCAGGTTCAAACACTGATTACATCTATTAAACAAGACAAGAAGCAAAGAATTAAACAGAGACAGAATTAAATTTGGCTCAATTTGAGGAGAGATGCATGGACACTGTACCCTTCGACAGTGTCTCAGCACGCTCTGGCGAAAGATTGTACGCCTTCTCCTTTATTTGGACTTTCCCTGACCACATGGCAACAGCTGCTTCCAAAGGGATGTGAGTCGTAAACAGCGTTGCCTTTCGTTACAGAACAGTTCAAAAGAAAAGGTTGTAAACACTTCACAGAAAAGGTAGTAAAACAGTTCAAAGAAAGGTTCGTAAAAGAGTTCAAAAAAGCGGTGTCTGGAACTTGGGCAGATCCTGCCTTCTCTCCGCTTTGTAGTCCTTGGGTTAAAACAATATCTTTCTGTTGATTACAATACATGAAAGAAAACAGAACACCTTCATGTTGCTTCCCCCCTAAACTGGAGTTTTACAAGCCTTCTTCTTGGTAGGTTCAAAGACATGTTTTTGCTTCTCGCTGGGAACTCATTGAAACACAAAGTTTTTGTGATAACTTATATAAAATTATTCTAACAGTAATATTTTGGCTTCAAATCGTATGGGCAATATGAGCCCATCAACACTGACGACCCGACCTAGTTTTTCCAACTGGGATAAAAGAGAACTTTAAGATGTTCAATATTGCGTTCAGAAATGAGTCCCTTTTTATATTTTTTCGGTTTGTTTATTCACGATAACAATGTTATTTACCTTCCTATAGGTTGTATTCACTTGATGTCTCATCATATTTAATGATGGTTCATTAAATATGCGAGACTCAAAGTGGTGGGCCAGCGAGCACCTGTTGTCAAAGCGTTCTGGGCGGCATTTAGCCTTCCTCGAAGAAAACATGCCCTTTGTTTGCGTTCTTTTAGGCTGTTGGAACCGTTCAAATCACGAAAAGGATAATAATTTCTTCAGAGTTCATCGAGAGGTATTCAAGAAGGGCAAAAGAGTGCAATATTTTTATGAAAAAACAAGAAAAGTGGCACGTACTTCAGTCCAAGGGAGCAGAGTCGAGGAGTGCACAAGTTTTCAGTTATAACTTAGTTAAAAGTTTGTTTGATATACTTTATTGCCCATTTAAGTATTATCTTGATATTATTTGTATTCCTCAAACACGTTTGCTACGAGTGTTTTGAAAAGCACCAATGCGTGAAATAAAAGAAATCAAATGTCAACAAAATCTAAAAGAGTTACGGTAAGTTTTTACCAAAGACAACAATCTTTCAGCACGTACACAATGTTGACATCTATAGTTATATTTTGATGAACAATAAGGAATTCATCTTTCAGCACATGCACAATGTTGACATCTATAGTTATATTTTGATAAACAATCATAAATAAATCTTTCAGCACATACACAATGTTGACATCGAGAGTCATATTTTGATAAACAATCAACTTAATATTTCAGCATGTACATAATGTTGACATCTATAGTTATATTTTGATTAACAATAATAAATAAATATTTCAGCACCTACACAATGTTGACATCTATAGTTATATTTTGATTAACAATCATAAATTAATATTTCAGCACATACACAATGTTGACATCTATAGTCGTATTTTGATAAACAATCAACTTAATATTTCAGCACGTACATAATGTTGACATCTATAGTTATATTTTGATTAACAATCATAAATAAATATTTCAGCACCTACACAATGTTGACATCTATAGTTATATTTTGATAAAGACGGGGAAAACACGCTACTCCTAAACAGCGCGTGCAATAACAACAACAAACGTGGCAGTAGACACAAAGTTAAATCATGAAATGCAACCTTACCCGAGCAAAAACAATGCATACTTATCCTGGAGAGTCTTGATACCAATGTCCTTGACCCAGCCACACTCAAATAAGTTGTAGACCTCCATGCTTTTCCAAGTTTCCGTCTGTTTTGTCGTGTAGAATGATGAGCACAATAGTTCCGTATGTCTGGGAACGCGACCGATGTAAGATCTAGGCCCCTTGCGTACTGCGGTAGTTCGCACTCTGTTTGCTGCACAGTAGCCATCTTGGTTTGGTGGCCCACCACTTCGCTATCGGCTAAATGATGGAACGGATTAAGCAAAGGAATCAATGTACTAAAATGATCCGCTCTAAGAAAGTGTTCAAACTCAAAGTGTTTACAAAGAATCCTGATAAACATCTTGAACCTTATTTAAAGGAAACAATTTTATTTATCTCATAAAGGATGAATAAAGACATCAATGACTATTTTGTTTTGTTTGATCTGCCGTTGTACTGCCTTGTTACAGACATTGTTTGGAAAACCATTAAGCTAAGTACATTAAATATTACCAAACCTTTCTATGTAAATATCATATATCTGCGGCTTATGGTCCGGTGCGGCTAAAATATGAAAAAACAATAAGTTTTCTTCTAAAATGTTGTGGGTGCGACTTATAGTATGGAAAATACGGTGTATTATTTTACTTTTCTTCTCAATGTTTTCGTTTTTTACCAAGTAAAGGAATAATGCAAGAGAAACTTGTCTCACACTGGTATGCGTCAGAATCCATTTACCGTATTTTTCGGACTATAAGTCGCAGTTTTTTTCATAGTTTGGCCGGGGGTGCCACTTATACTCAGGAGCGACTTATGTGTGAAATGATTAACACATTACCGTAGAATATCAAATAATATTATTTAGCTCATTCACGTAAGAGACTAGACGTATAAGATTTCATGGGATTTAGCGATTAGGAGTGACAGATTGTTTGGTAAACGTATAGCATGTTCTATATGTTATAGTTATTTGAATGACTCTTACCATAATATGTTACGTTAACATACCAGGCACGTTCTCAGTTGGTTATTTATGCCTCATTTAACGTACACTTATTCAGCCTGATGTTCACTATTCTTTATTTATTTTACATTTCCTTTCAAATGTCTATTCTTGGTGTTGGCTTTTATCAAATACATTTCTCCAAAAAATGCTACTTATACTCCAGTGCGACTTATATATGTTTTTTTCCTTCTTTATTATGCATTTTCGGCTGGTGCGATTTATACTCCGGAGCGAATTATAGTCCGAAAAATACGGTAGTGCTACACAGTACTCTAATATTTCAAAGGGTAGACTAAGGGCCGTTTTACTAAAGATTCTTAGTTCAAAGAGTTGCTCCTAGTGGCCAAATTCTAAGAACATTCTTAGAATCATGTTTTCTTTGAATTTCCCCTAAAAGTGAAGAATAGACACTAGTAAAAATAGAAAGCCATTCTTAAAGAATCCTAGCTCTTTAAAGAGCTCCTAAGGTGAGATCTCTTAAGAGCAGGGAAGAGGACTTTTAAGCACCTAAGAAGTTCCCTAAGCAGAGGACAGAATGGCGGACGAAAGCGGCAGGGGAGATATTGTCCAAACACTGGACGAATTATAGGCTCCATATTAGAAATCTATGCAATACCAGCCTAAGTGAAAATCAAGCAACACTTCTTCTGATAAGCCGCTCAGCAATCACAGACATTGAGGAAAGCTGAGCCATTTTACCCTCGAAATTACTAAATTGAGTTGAAA
>NC_084549.2:67275000-67290000 GCF_033978685.3 Nerophis lumbriciformis | reverse complement strand
CGACAGCTTCATTGGAGTCCACCTGTGGTAAATTCAGTTGGTTGGACTTGATTTGGAAAGGCACACACCTGTCTATATATAAAGTCCAACACTTGACAGTGCATGACAGAGCACAAACCACGAATGAACTCCAAGGAATTGTCTGTAGACCTCCGAGACAGAATTGTCTCCAGGCCCAAATCTGGGTTAAGGGTACAGGAAAAATCTATGCTGCCTTGAAGGTCCCAATCAGCACAGCGGCCTCCAATTTGCTCAATTAAAGAAAAATACTTTGTCATTATCGGGTATTTTGTGGGCAAACATGAATTTATTACATTTTGGAATAAGGCTGCAACATCACAAAATGTGGGAAAAGTAAAGGACTTTGAATACTTTCCGGATGTACTGTAAATCAAACATTTTCATAGGTGCAGCATTAAAAAACTGTTTGACCTTCTAAATACTGTTTTTGTTTACACAACTAAAGCCCTCAAGACAAGACATAACAACAATATAGTCACCGTAACACTCCTTTAATCCAATGCCTGAGGCTCGACCAATCAGTAGCCACGATACTTAACAGCGCGCCTTGATTGTTTTAGTGTCGCCTGGTGGCCAATAGTACTGTAGTATTGATACTTTTAGTTCGTTTAGCTTTTTTTATTCTTGAAAATGCTCCATGTAGGCCAAAAATGTATTTTTAAAAACAGCGATAGAATGAAGCCGCAAACTTTGAAGCGCGACGTGACAAAGGACGACTGTCCTTTTTAATTGATTTATTTCCATCACTTTGGTTAAATGAGGTTGTTTTAAATGTGCTTTTTAAATCCAATTTGAATTGAACTTGTCAAATCATTTCAGGGATTTGGAGTCATTCTGTGCTGCGGATGGTTTATTTGTCTTTAATTTTCAAAATCAGATGAATTGAATGAATAAATCAGATTAATAATCATGCACAATTAGCCCTAATAAATACACACTTATTGTTGAGAGGGTCTAAAGTGTTGACGTAAATTTTGTCATGTGATCAGTCGCCTCGTCCAGCTGCTCATCCCTCCCAGAGCAGCATCCGCTCCCGGAAGGAAGGAACGCTGCAGAAGATCGGTGACTTCCTGCAGAGTTCGCCCACCTTGCTCGGCACTAAAGGTTAGTGTGTGCGCTAATGAACGCAGCTTTGACAAATTGTCCCGGCCGAGGACGTCCACTAATTATGGCTCGGAGCAGCAGCATCTGTCCTCCATCCTTCATGTCCACCTCAGTCCTTCACTCATCTTTCACTCTTCATGTCCTCCCTCCTCCGCTGACTCCTGCTCAATTGCTCACTGACAAGTTCACACAAGCAAGTAAAAATTCTAACAACTGACTGATAATCTATTGTTATTTTGCCGCTAATTTTGGTTGCAGGCCTGACTGGTAAATTAATTTCTGCAGGATTAATATTAATAAATTGAATATTTTTTAAGGAGCATAAAATAACGGTTACGACTTAATTATGTTTTTTAACATAACTGCAGCACCCATAAATTCCAATTTATGCTCTTTTCATCCAATACAGTATTCTTGTGTGTTCTACGGTAGATGACCGCAGTGTTTCTTAACCATAGGGCCCATTGTTGGGGCGAGAGGGCCACCAAAAAATGTTTCTCAGCTCATGCGGTCCTTATGGGCCGCAGCAGGTACTCAATCGTAATACACTTTTCCACCACTTGTGGCAGTCATGACAATATCAAACAAACAAAAGAAGTCTGGAGCTAAAGTCATAGAGAAGTTTCTTTAGTGCAAAAATTATGACTAAAGTGGTGAAGTTGTATTTTCACTTTCACTTTAATTTTTGTGACAGCTTAGTTAAGAAATCTATTCATTATTTATTTAGTTTAATTAAGTAAATTCAAATGCAAATAAGGAGCAGGAGAAAAATGTCCATCCATCCATTTTCTACCGCTTGTCCCTTTCGGTGTCGCGGGGGATGCTGGAGCCTATCTCAGCTGCATTCGGGCGGAAGGCGGGGTACACCCTGGACAAGTCGCCACCTCATCGCAGGGCCAACACGGCTAGACAGACAACATTTACACACCAGAGCCAATTTAGTGTTGCAAATCAACTTTATATATAAATAATAAGTGAAGTGTGTGAAATCAAAACTATGTGTGTGGTGTGCGACTATGTGTGTGAATTAACTGTAGTGTGTTACTAGAAGTGTTGAGCGAGAGGGCAGAAGTCCGAGAGGGGAAAGGCAGTAGCGAGACGTCAAAAGTCCGTGTCCAGGCGGGAGGTCGAGATCCAAGAGGCAGCCAGGGAAGCAGAGGGAATACGGGGAGACGAGACACACAGCTTGTGACGCGGGAACAGCGGGAGGTCTGCTGCGTACGGTGATAAATGTAAATATTTTTATTCGAAATGTAACCTTCCTCTGATTATAATCCCTCAGCTATCAAGGCAGAAAGGAAAGGTCAACACAAGCGTGGAAAACACTCAAACAACAACAAAATAGTCAAATCACATTGAACACTTAACAATAAGGAATATGTAAGAAATGCTTCATGAAGTGTAAGAAAATAGTGAAAATGTAAACAAAGAGAAACCTGAGAAGAACTTTTTTCTGCAGGTTTAGTGGCAGGAAGTCACGGCTGTGCTCTGAAGTTGTTAAAGTAAACTGTTTTCACTGCTGGACTCTAGAAAGAGGTTCCGCAGCCTCCGAAGCAGAACCTCCAGGTTCTGAACAGCTTCTTCCCTCAGGCCGTAAGACAAACTTGCCAACCTTGAGACCTCCGATTTCGGGAGGTGGGGGCGTGGTCGGGGGGTGGGGCGGGGCGTGGCTGGGGGCGTGGTTAAGAGGGGAGGAGTATATTGACAGCTAGAATTCACCAAGTATTTCATACATATATATACGGTGTATATATATATATATATATATATATTTTTTTTTATATATATATATATATATATATATAAAAAATATATATGTATATATATATATATATCTACATCCTGAAAATATGCAAACAAACTGTTTAGATAATTGATACTTCAAACTTGCATAAATAAATATTAAGGAATGTAACATAACTTGGCTTCTGAGAGTTTCAAAATGCTAAAGTTGTTGATAAACAAGCAATTATTTTAATAAATAAATATGGTCATTTTAAATTAATTATTATGATAATTTTAAATCAATTATTTCAAATATGTTTATTTTAATGTATAATTCTATGGCTGGATGTAATAAGGAGTCACGAAAAAATACAAATAAAAATACAATTAATTTTGATGTTTTTAGCAAAATATAGTAAAAATGTATTTAGTTTTTTTTTTGTTTTTTTTAAATTAATAAATATATTTATTTTTACGTAAGATAAACATAATAATAGAATGTATCTCTAGTCTGGATGATTTAGTTCTTGTCACCCTGTTGTCCTCCTGTCATGAAAAAAGGCTGTCCTCACTGAGGTCCGCATGGAGCTGGAGGGGGCGTGGCTTCCAGCTCCGGCTGAAAATCGGGAGATTTTCGGGAGAATATTTGTTCCGGGAGGTTTTCGGGAGAGGCGCTGAATTTCGGGAGTCTCCCGGAAAATTCGGGAGGGTTGGCAAGTATGCCGTAAGTCTCTTGAACGCATCATAATTAAATTATCCCCTCAACTCCCCCCAAAATGGATTAACTCGCTGGAATAAAAAAGACAATATAACATACATCCATAAACGTGGACGCATATGAAAAAGTGCAATATATTTATCTGTACAGTAATCTATTTAATTATTTATATATATTTATTTATTTTATATATATATTTATTTATTATTTATATATATTTATTTATTTATATATATATGCACCTTATTGCTTTTTTACCCTGCACTACCATGAGCTTATGTACCGAAATTTCGTTCTTATCTGTGCTGTAAAGTTCAAATTTGAATGACAATAAAAAGGAAGTCTAAGTCTAAAGGGTGAGCGGGCTAAGGTGGTGTGGCATTAGCGGTCTTGCCTTGCATCATTTACAGACCGCATTGGTCTGACTACAGTCCCTTTTGAAAACAAAAGAAAAAAAAGTGCCATACTGTCCAGGTGACTTTTCCTCTTTTATCCACAATTTCTTCATTTGGACTTTCTCTTATCACTCCATGCAAAGAATAGTTGATACTGTCACCTGATTGGCTGTTAGCGTGTCACTCCCACTGATCTGTGATCACTTCCTGTGTTGCTCGGTTACCAGAGAGCAAGTGTTCATGCAACCAACCTTGCTTCCATACTTTCGCTTTCTTATTGAACGTTTTGTCTAACACATTTTTCATTGATATCGATTCTTTTCTATCGCAAAATATATTAATATTTTATAGCCCAGCCTTAAAGCAGCACTAAGTAACTTTTCAACCTTAAAAAAACATTTTCATAACTTTTGGGACAATACATGGACTTCCAACTGTCATGGCCTGAGGGGGTCTGTATCGCTTTTACTGGCACATAGCGACTTTGAGGATTCCTGCCACACAAAAAACTAGTTTCCTCTAGTTCAATATGCAACAGGAACATGTGAGTGTGTCAGGTTCCTCTTGGGGGAATAATGTGGCCAATGAGATTATCCCCAGCTGCTATCTGTAACCCGTCTGCTTCAATCCCAAATATGGAAATCAAAGGGTCTGGAGCCATTTTTTAATTCCAATAATGGCTGAGAGGGATTAAAAAATGCCCTGCCAAGAAGTTTCCAGGCTCTGACAAAACAGCGAAACAGCATCCCATCTGTCACCTTCCACATATTGGGCTAATTCAGTGCTTCTTGATTATTTTCTGTTACGCCCCGCCCTAGGAAGAAGAAAACATATACATATATATATATATACACTATATTGCCAAAATTATTTGGCCACCCATCTAAACGATGAGAATCAGGTGTCCTAATCACTTGGCCCGGTGTATAAAATCAATCACTTAGGCATGGAGACTGTTTCTACAAACATTTGTGAAAGAATGGGCCGCTCTCAGTGATTTCCAGCGTGGAACTGTCATAGGATGCCACCTTGTGCAACAACTCCAGTCGTGAAATTGCCTCGCTCCTAAATATTCCAAAGTCAACTTTATTATAAGAAAAGTGAAGAGTTTGGGAACAACAGCAACTCAGCCACCAAGTGGTAGGCCACGTAAACTGACAGAGAGGGGTCGGCGGATGCCGTAGCGCATAGTGCAAAGACTTTCTGCACAGTCAGTTGCTACAGAGCTCCAAACTTCATAATACCTTCCAATTAGCCCACGTACAGTACGCAGAGAGCTTCATGGAATGGGTTTCCATGGCCGAGCAGCTGCATCTAAGATATACATCACCAAGTCCAATGCAAAGCGTGGGATGCAGTGGTGTAAAGCACGTCACCACTGGACTCTAGAGCAGTGGAGACGCCTTCTCTGGACTGATGAGTCACGCTTTTCCATCTGGCAATCTGATGGACCAGTCTGGGTTTGGAGGTTGCCAGGAGAACGCTACATTTCCGACTGCATTGTGCAGAGTGTGAAATTTGGTGGAGGAGGAATTATGGTGTGGGGTTGGTTTTTCAGGGGTTGTTCTTGGCCCCTTAGTTCCAAGTGAAAGGAACTTTGAATGCTCCAGGATACCAAAACATTTTGGACAATTCCATGGGATGGCACTTCAAGTTCATATGTGAGTGAAGGCAGATGGACAAATACTAGTGTATGTATATACTGTATATATATATATATATATATATATATATATATATATATAGTCAAGGTTTCTGTGGTTTATTCGTTATACATTGCTCAATACCGGGGTAGAGCGGAATATACGTTAGGTCAGGAAAAAACACAGAGGCTATTTCATCCCTACAAGCCTGTTTCGCAGGAAGTGTCTGTGGCTGTGACATGTATATATAGGGTACATTACATGGGGGTGTGGCCATTGTTACACAGTAGTGCCTTGCTTCTGTGCCGGCATGATCAGACCAGTTTGTTGCGTTTGTTTGAAGTGGACATGCTGGGGTGGTATATAATTTAAAAACATGTATTTCAGGTACAGGTTACATCTTTTAGCTGCACTGTTGTATGGTGAGCTAAATGCGACAATTCGCCATGTGTGATCAATTTTATTGTCTTTAAGAGTCCATATGTATTTACTCAGCTCTATAGAGTTCTTGAGGGTTTTAAAGGTGTTTTCTGTGAGTCCAATGTATGTCTCTGTGTTTGAGTTGTCCTTGCGGGTGACGCTGGTTTGGTAAACAACTGATGTTTTTAAGCAGTTTCCGTTGAGTGGTAAGTTAATCCTTTGTCTGCAATTGCAGCTATGTGTGGAGTTAGAGTCGTGAGCGGTTGCTTGTCTGTGAGTGCTCAGGATCTTTTTGTTGTTGTTGACTCACACAACAAAAAGATCCTGAGCACTTGGAGACACAGAGTTGTTGACTCACACACATTTGTGTGTGTGTGTGTGTGTGTGTGTGTGTGTGTGTGTGTGTGTGTGTGTGTGTGTGTGTGTGTATATACACATATATATATATATAGATATATATGTATGTGTATATACTGTACATATGTACTGTTTGTGTGTGTATATGTATATATATATATATGTATGTATATGTGTGCATATATACAGTATATTAGTATTATACTCCTCTGCATAACATTATATCCTTAACATTAAAGAAAACAAAAACTTACAACAAAGAATAATTGTATTAATATTGTTTTAGTCTATAACAAAATATTTAAACTGCATCAATTTGCCGTAAATAAAATAAAAAAATCCTTAATTAAACTATAAACATTTTTGACCGACTTGAACCATTTGATAGTGAAAGATTAAATAATATAAACTCATAATTCAGATTAATCCGCAAAATTAACTCAGGAGCACAGTATATAAAACACTTTAATCTACTAAACAAAAATGAATAAAACTTTTTATTATCAAAATGAGGAAGCCAGGATTAATGGCTACAATGAGCATATTTCTTCGAAGCACGATACTGATAAAGCATGTTCCCCAGGATCACACGCGCTGTTTTTACACTGAATTTAAACACACACACTGAATTTTTAAACACACTAATGTTGCTCACAAATGTTAATTCAATGAAACTGTCAGCATAATTTGATGTAAAAAAAAATCTAAAGCAAAAAATTCAGTTACATATATTCAATATGACAGAGACACAAATGAACCTCTATACACAACATAATAGAAAATAAGACAAATACTGTGCAGTGGTACCTCGATTTACAAACTTCATTGGTTCTTAAACATGGTGTGTACATCAAAAAGTTTGTATAGTGAAGCCAAGTTCCCCTTAAAAACAATGTAAACATGAATAATTGGTTCCAGCCTCGACAAAAGTCCCTCTTTTAGTGAAGGTTTGTACACAATATAAAGTACTGTACATCAAACAAACATAACCAGGAGGTGATGGATCAACTTTCTGTTTAATAACAAGTGACTGTGTTGTATGCGCTGCCCTGGCAACACACACACACACACAAGCCCCTCTCAATTGATCTTAAAATCCTAAATAAGCATTTAAAAGAGTGAAATCCAACCAAAGTGACCGGCGGAGAATAAACAGTACAGTACATTTTTTGTGGTACCCTCTATTTTGAAAAGTATCGAAATACATTTTGGTATCAGGACAACTCTTGTACAATGCTTGTCTAATCTTGAACATGTTTTTGCTGAAAACAAAATGTTGTTGTACTTGTGCAACGACAAAAAACGTCCGTCCTTCCTTCCAAGTCCAGTGTCTACGCAGCTAAAACCTGCTTCGTCAATCCTTCCATACTCCTCGCAAATACTGTAGTCTTTTTTTTCTTTAACCTCACAGGCATTTGCTCCTTTTTGGGACTCATATTGATCAAATGGAAAAAGTTGTCAATTGGGGGGAAAAACACACATTAAATCGTGACCGCCTCCTCTGCAATGTGGAGCCCCGCATTTTGCCTGCCAGGCGATCTTACTGAAAACCAGGAACTAGTTACATTTGCTAGTTACTTTATTTCAAAAGTAACTCAGTTACTTACACCAAAAAGTAATGCGTTACTGTGAAAAGTAACTATTTAGTTACCGTACTTATATATATATATATATATATATATATATATATATATATATATATATACACATTAGAGATGCGCGGTTTGCGGGCACAACCGCGGAGTCCGCGGATTATCCGCGGATCGGGCGGATGAAATTAAAAAAAAATTAGATTTTATCCGCGGGTCGGGTCGGGCGGTTGAAAAAAAAAGAAAAAAGATTTTAAATAGATTCAGGCGGGTGGCAGTTAAACCAATTGGGAAATATATATACATAGTTAAATGTTGTTACCCACATACGAAAAACGAGCAGGCACCTGCAGCATATGCCACAACAGAAGAAAAAAAAAAAAAGAAGAGATGGACACTTTTACGGAGCGAAGAAGGGACGCCTCGCCGGGGTCCGGGACCGAGGCCCCTTCCCCCGAGAGGGCCCCACCGGGAGCCGTAGCTGAGGCGATCCGCGAGAAGGGCCCGACGCACGTCCAGGGTCACCACCGCGCCCACCGCACCGACACCCCGCCTCGTCCGCCTTCGCCGCGGCCGGAGTCACGCGCAGCAGGTAAGCAGCTTACCTGCCCGCCACCCCCGTGGCCGGGGGCTCGTAACAGGGGTCGCTCCGCCCGCGCAGCTTACCTGCCCGCCACCCCTGTTGCCGGGGGTGCGTAACAGGGGTCACTCCGCGCGCAGTGCGCTCACGAAAGGGGTGGGGCTCACCCTGGTTGATATAGACAGCAGCTAGGACGGTGGCCATGGACGTCGGAACCCGCTAAGGAGTGTGTAACAACCCACCTGCCGAATCAACTAGCCCTGAAAATGGATGGCGCTGGAGCGTCGGGCCCATATACCCGGCCGTCGCCGGCAGCGAGACGCGCTTGGAGGTGCGCTCAGCGCGGCTCCCATATGATTGCGCACTGGTGTGTGTCTGGGTCGTGACAGCGTGGCACGCGAATGTCTGTACTGCATTGGATCAGTATCCTTTCTTTAACAGGCAAAAGCTTTATAACCTCACTAATGCCTTGCATCGTCTATATTAGATATATAACAACGGGCGGGTGCGGGTGGATGCGGTTCTGATCAAATGTTAGATCGGGTGGATTGCGGATGGTTGACGACTTTCTGATGCGGTTGCGGATGAAATAATTGCCTATCCGCGCATCTCTAATACACATATATATATATATATATATTTATTTATTTATATATTTTTTTAAATGCCTCTTTAATGCTCTTTTAGCCTTCATTTCAGTACTGTTATTGCACTGGAGAATAATACAATGTGTTGATCAACTTGACATGCATTTGCATCACTGAACTCTGCTAAGCAATGTGGTCTACGTACAACACACAAAGACAAAGATATGTTTCAAAGGGCCAATTTGTTTCAGGCCAGAACAAATTGACAAAACTATTTTAAATAGCTGCAACATAACATACATAAGTAACAAACAGCATAATAACAACATAGCTGTAAAGCAAGGAAGGCACACACTACATACACAAAGCCTAACCAGGCGTTTTTTTCTCTCAAGGAATTCTGAAATAAAATCATGTCTGAAGCCCAGAACACTACACATTTCCCCAGTTTTAGTTTAGAGATAAGGAAAGATTTGCCTGGCCCACTAGCATCCCTCTTTGTTTGTGAACTTTATAGTCTATACATTTAGAGCGATGTGTTAATCAAACACTCTAGAAGTCTAGAATGAAAGAGTAATAGTATATAAGAGAATTCACAGAGTGTGTGTACCTTCAGTGCTGAATGATGAGCAGAGGCAGAGTTTTGAGTGTTTTCTTTAGCTCGCTTTCCATTATGTACTCACTGTCCAGGTGCCATTTGACGCCCGGTATCATGCTAATTAGCTGTCTGAAATCGGGTGACTGCACTGTAGAAATAGCCTGCATGTCTTCTAGCACAGTGGTTCTCAACCTTTTTTCAGTGATGTACCCCCTGTGAACATTTTTTTTAATTCAAGTACCCCCTAATCAGAGCAAAGCATTTTTGGTTGAAAAAAAGAGATACAAAAGTAAAATACAGCACTATGTCATCAGTTTCTGATTTATTAAATTGTATAACAGTGCAAAATATTGCTCATTTGTAGTGGTCTTTCTTGAACTATTTGGAAAAGAAGATATACAAATAACTAAAAACTTGTTGAAAAATAAACAAGTGATTCAATTATAAATAAAGATTTCTACACATAGAAGTAATCATCAACTTAAAGTGCCCTTCTTTGGGGATTGTAATAGAGATCCATCTGGATTCATGAACTTAATTCTAAACATATCTTCACAAAAAAAGAAATCTTTAACATCAATATTTATGGAACATGTCCACAAAAAATCTAGCTGTCAACACTGAATATTGCATTGTTGCATTGTAATGAATGGAATAGCCTACCGGTACTTGATTTGATGTTCAGTTTATGAACTTATTTTGTTGAAGTATTATTCAATAAATATATTTATAAAGGATTTTTGAATTGTTGCTATTTTTAGAATATTTAAAAAAAATCTCACGTACCCCTTGGCATACGTTCAAGTACCCCCAGGGGTACGCGTACCCCCATTTGAGAACCACTGTTATAGCACACACGCTGCAATGGCTCTATCAATGTTGTCCTGGCTAGCAGTGCCTCGTTAAAATCCAGCCGCTATTGCTTAGGAGGTAAAGTGTGTCTCTCTTTACTAGCTTCGTCGACGCATGTTGCTTTTGTAGCTGTTTCAGCAGATTTGAATTGCTAGGATAGGATCTTTGATCCAAGACACAACTTACATTTAACTAAAATGTTATTTTGTTTGTGGTCGACAAAAGAAAAGTAGTGAGAATATCTCCATGTAAAGAAACTCGGCTTCGCCATGATGTCTTGTTAGTAAACACAGACACGCCCCCTCCCACACACACAGAGCGCGCCTCTTCTCCACCGTTCCAATAAAACACACACAGATCTTCTCAGTTTCTAGCCGATACTACATCAAAAATAACGTAAAATAACGCAGTAGCGCATCATGTAGTAACGGTAACTGAGGTACTGAATATAAAAAATAACGCGTTAGATTACTATTTACCGCTGAAAGTAACGGCGTTAGTCCCAACACTGACTGTAATACATGTAAGACATAAATAAAAATGAATTTAGCACTTTGTTTGATTAAATATGTAGATTATGCTATGTCGCGAGGGACAACCGTACTTGTTGTATATTGCAAAACAGAAACAATGGGATGAATTTCACTCCGCTTTCCTACTAGACTTTTATTTTGTTGATCCTCAAACCAGCCAAGAAGATGATGAGTCTGGTGAGCGGAAAGAGCGACGCGGACGCGGCCTGCACCACCTCGCCCATCAGCCTGAGAGTGAAGAGGAACAAGAAGAAGTTGTTCCGGCCACAGATCTCCTCCCCCATGTCTATGCCGTCGCACCTGGTAGGTGGCGTGCAGTGGCGTCGTTGCCGTGGCGACACACAGTAGCCTGACACCAGTTGTTCTTGCTGTTGTAGATTGTCAGTAACGCGAGCGAGGAAAAGGAAAGTGACCATGCGATCTTAAGGAGGTGTCTTCGCTCCACAAAGCTGAAAACATCCACCTCCTGAAGCCAGGTGCATACCTTTTCTTGCCTTTTATTGAAGTCTTGTTAGCCTAGCATGCTAGGCAGGAGTTCTGTGACCCTAACAC
The DNA here is from genome assembly GCF_033978685.3 of Nerophis lumbriciformis. Classification (NCBI taxonomy): domain Eukaryota; kingdom Metazoa; phylum Chordata; class Actinopteri; order Syngnathiformes; family Syngnathidae; genus Nerophis; species Nerophis lumbriciformis. The sequence goes on along the minus strand of NC_084549.2, from coordinate 67,278,326 downwards.
TAGTCTAACTGTTTTATTGAAGTTATATATATGTCAACTTGTGCAATTTTTACAGAGTTGTGTCACAGTTTAGTGTCACTAGGGAAACGCGTGTTAGCTTGTAAATAACTCCTTGTCACTGAATCCCTGTGCACTTAAAACTTCCTGTCTTAAGGAGGTGAAAACATTGAAGTGTTCTTGCCGCTGTTAGCCTAGCATGCTAGGCAGGAGTTCCGTGACCCTAAGGCTAGTCTAACTGTTTTATTGAAGTTATATTTCAATCACATGCTAACGCTAACTAGCACTGACTTTATTTGAATGTTTCTCTGTCAACTTGTGCAATTTTCTGTTGTGTCACAGTTTAGTGTCAAAGGAAACGCGTGCTAGCTTGTAAATAACTCCTTGTCACTGAATCCTTGTGCACTTTAAACTTCCTGTTTGTCCTCAGACAACCGTTCTTTCATCATTAAAAACGTTTGGGTGACTTTTATTTGACTTTCTGGCTGATTCCATGCCCATACTTGCCAACCTTGAGACCTCCGAATTAGGGAGATGGGGGGGGAGGGCGGCGGGGTTTGGTGGTAGCGTCCCGTAAGAGTTAGTCCTGCAAGGGATTCTGGGTATTTGTTCTGTTGTGTTTATGTTGTGTTGCGGTGCGGATGTTCTCCTGAAATGTGTTTGTCATTCTTGTTTGGAGTGGGTTCACAGTGTGGCGCATATTTGTAACAGTGTTAAAGTTGTTTATACAGCCACCCTCAGTGTGACCTGTGTGGCTGTTGACCAAGCATTCACTTATGTGTGTGTGTAAAAGCCGCATATAATATGTGACTGGGCCGGCACGCTGTTTGTATGGAGGAAAAGCGGACGTGACGACAGGTTGTAGAGGACGCTAAAGGCAGTGCCTTAAATATTGTTGTCCGGGTGGAAATCGGGAGAATGGTTGCCCCGGGAGATTTTCGGGAGGGGCACTGAAATTCGGGAGTCTCCCGCGAAAATCAAGAGGGTTGGCAAGTATGTCCATGCCACGTGTTCACGCCGCCGCGTCACATGACCTCATCAAACAGGAAGTGGATGCTTTTATTTGTATGTCGCCCAACCCCCTCGGTAACATAATGACATCATTGAGCATGTGCCGCTAACGACAGTTAAAGTCTGCCATTTAAAAAAAAAAAAGAAGCTTGTCAGCATGTGATGTGTGAGGGGACTTACTGCCAAAACTCCAAACACACAGAAATGTTTTTACTCTTGCCCAACTATTCAAACAAGTAAAAAAAAAAAAAACAATGTTCTTCAATTTAAAAAGACGATTCGCAACTATAAATAAGACTACTTACAAGGAGTAAAAAAATAATTTTTACAAAGTTTTCTTCAATTAAAAAAGCTATTGTTATTTTGCGCATGGTGCCGTCCGCCAAAAATAAAGAAAAAGCAGGGTGGGAAGGTGGTAAAATGGTGGACAGAAGAGAGGGGGAACTTACAGGTTGAGCAGGTTTCCCCTTTTCTCTTCTTAACTTGAAGAAAAATGTTGTTTTTTTACTTGCGGATCTTATTTACAATTGAAAAAAAGTTGTTTTATACTTGTCAATCGTTTTTCAGTTGAAGAAAATTGTCTTTTTACTTCTGAATTGTATTTTTAATAGAAAAAAATAGTTTTTATACTTGCAAATCACTTTTTTAATTAAATATAAGGTTTTTTTACACTTGCCACTCCTGTTTTTAATTGAAGAAAGTCGCTTTTATACTTGCAAATAGTTTTTCAATTGAACATTTTTATACTTTTCAATTGACAAAAAAATGTTTATACATGCAAATTTTTTTATACTTGAAAATCTTTTTTTTTTTAATTGACAAATTGTTTTTATATTTGCGAATCGTTTTCTTAATTGAAGAAAAATAAATATTTACTGGCGAATCGTTTTGTTTGCAGAATTTTTTTTTTTTAACCTGCAGATTGTTTTTTCATTGGATATACATGTTTTTCATATTTGTAATACGTATTGTTATTTTAAGAAAATTGTTTTTTACTTGAAAATCTAATTTTTAATTGGAGGAAAAAAATGTTTTTATTTGCCCATGTTTTTTTAATAGAAAAAAAATGTTTTCATACTTGCAAATCACTTTAATTGAATATAATGTTTTTTACACTTGCCACTCATTTTTTTTAATTGAAGAAAGTCGCTTTTATATTTGCAAATAGTTTTTTAATTGCACACAATTTTTAGATTTGCGATTTATTTTTTTAATTGCCAAAAACAATTTTTATACATGTAAATTGTTTTTATACTTGAAAATCGTTGTTTCAATTGCCGAAAATTGTTTTTATACTTGCAAATCGTTTTTTTAATTGCAGAAAAAAAAAGTTTAAAGGCGAATCGTTTTTATTTGCAGATTTATTTTTTTTTACCTTCGAATCGTTTTTTCCATTGAATAGAAAATGTGTTTATATTTGCGATTCATATTGTTAATGAAATAAATGTGTTTCTAAAATTTAATTTTTAATTGAGGAAAATCTTTTTTTTATTTGCAAATGTTTTTTTATTTGAAGAACATTGTTTTTACTTGCCAATCGTTTTTTTTGATTGAATAGAAAATATTTTTAATATTAATGAATCGTATTTTTAAATGAAGAAAAATAGATTTTTACTGGCAAATTGTTTTGTTTGCAGAATTTTTTTTTAACCTGCGAATTTTTTTTTTTTTTTTCATTTTTTAGAAATTGTTTTCATATTTGCGATTCGTATTGTTAATGAAATAAATTTTGTTTTTTAAAATTGAATTTTTAATTGAGGAAAATCTTTTTTTTTATTTGCAAATGTTTTTTTATTTGAAGAACATTGTTTTTACTTGCCAATCATTTTTTTGATTGAATAGAAAATATTTTTTATATTAATGAATCGTATTTTTAATTGAAGAAACTGTTGTTTTGAGTAAAACCTTTTTGTGTAGTTTTGGCAGTAATTCCACGCCGTAGAGGAGCGCGTGACATCACGGCGGTCGCACGGCAAGGCGGGGCTCGTACACTATCTTGAGCGCCTCGTGCACGCCGGCGGCGGACAGCTGGCGGTTGATGTTGCGGTAGCGGCAGCGCAGCAGGTTGGCGTAGGTGGCGCGAAGGTCCCGGTTGAAGAAGGCATAGATGAAGGGGTTGATAAGCGAGTTGGCGTAGCCCAGCCACAGCAGCGTCCTCTCCAGCCACAGCGGCACGCAGCCGCACGCCGTGCCGCACACGAAGGGCCTGGTGGTGGACAGCAGGAAAAAGGGCAGCCAGCACACGATGAAGGCGCCCACCACGATGCCCAGCGTGGCCGCCGCCTTCTGCTCCCGCTTGAAGACGGACTGGTTCTTCC
>NC_084549.2:67247500-67270000 GCF_033978685.3 Nerophis lumbriciformis | reverse complement strand
CGCACAATTGGAACAAAAAAATTGAATAAAAATACATTTAAAAAATGTATACAAGTATGTATAAAATGGGCTTATCCAAAATAACTTAAATTCATCCAATAAAAAAAACATTTTAAGCGCTTTTCTACTTTTAACTATATTCCAAGAATGTATTTATAATTTCAGCTAATGTAAAAATAAGGGTTTTACTTACAGAAATCAACTTTTATGTATAATGTGTATATAGCAACATGATAGTATTAACAATAACTTCTAGTTACTATATTTTAGAAATATACAACCTGTTATCTCTTCTATCATAAATTGGGATCATCTCTATTGCCTTTCAGCCAATGTCTGATCTCCTCCCAAAACAAATATACAGTCTCACATTCCATAATTAAGTGATGCACATCTTCCATAGCATTACAAATATAATAATTGTCAACCATATTACATTTTTGTTTAAAAAATCACTAGTAGGGTATATTCCATTAATACATTTAAATTGTATTTATTTAACTTTAAGACAAATTTAATATGTAGTATATGGTGTCCTTATTTCTACTTTTGTAGCCTTTTTTTTTTAAATATAACATATTGTCTATGAAGTAGACATAACAGTTTTGCAGCATTCTCCCAGTCTTTAAGATGTATTATAAAAGTACTAAACACGACGGTAGCCGGGAAGTGCAAAACAACATCAAATTTCATGAAACAAATTACAATTACAGAAGTCACGAAACGGTTAACAATCTCAGAAAACACACACCAATAAATCACAATTTCAGTAAACAAATTACCAAAATACGAAACACTTCACAATTTTAGAAAACACAAAAAAACGTAACGGTTTCAAAACAGGAAATGCAATATTCTAAAATTACAGCTTGACAGCTCGTTCAGCCAATCATGCTGAGTCTTTATCCTCATTCGGGCTCTGTGGACATGATTGGCTGACTTAACTGTCAATCAATTATTTGGGGATATTCCCTTTCCGGTTAATGAAATTGTAAATTGTTACGGCTTTTGTTTTTGTGTTTTCTGAGATTGTGAAGTCTTTTGTTTTTGTGTTTTTTCTAATTGTAATTAGTTTCATAAAATTTTGAAATGTTTTGCACTCCCAAATATAAATAATCAGTTGCTGGTTGTACTCTATGGTTGATATTTGTATGAATTCGCTTGGTAAATATAGCTTTTACTGTGAAGTTATGTTTGCACAGGAAGTCGCTCTTTAAACCGTCTCGGCTTCCGGTGTGGGCATGTTTCGTTACCGATCGGCAATGAAAGGAAAAACGGACTGTTAAGATGATGTTTTCGGGACAGCTAAGGACTATACACCTTGTGGATTGATTCATTCCATGTTAAAAAAGGTGTCCCAACACAAAGCAATGTGACTTAGCTGTCAATCAATTATTTGGGGATATTCCCTTTCCGGTTTCTGAAATTGTAAATTGTTACGGCTTTTGTTTTTGTGTTTTCTGAGATTGTGAAGTCTTTTGTTTTTGTGTTTTTTTCTAATTGTAATTAGTTTCATAAAATGTTGAAATGTTTTGCACTCCCAAATATAAATAATCCGTTGCTGGTTGTATTCCATTGTTGATATTGGTATGAATTCACTTGGTAAATATAGCTTTTACTGTGAAGTTCTGCTTGCACAGGAAGTCGCTCTTTTCCGGTGTGGGCATGTGTCTTTATCGTACCGAACGGCAATAAAATGAAAAACTGATTGTTAAGATGATGTTTTCGGGACAACTCAGGACTATACACCTTGTGGATGAATTATTATATGTTGAAATGTGTCCCAACACAAAGCAAATATAAATAATCAGTTGCTGGTTGTTGGTATTGATTCGCTTGGTAAATACAGCTTTTACTGTGAAGTTCTGTTTGCACAGGAAGTCGCTCTTTTAAACCACCTCGGCTTCCGGTGTGGGCATGTGTCTTTATCAAATCAAATCAAATCAACTTTACTTTATCGTACCGAACGACAATAAAATGAAAAACTGATTGTTAAGATGATGTTTTCGGGACAACTCAGGACTATACACCTTGTGGATGAATTTATTCTATGTTGCAATGTGTCCCAACACAACGCAAAGGTAAATAATCAGTTGCTGGTTGTATTCTTATGTTGATCCATCCATCCATTTCTACCGCTTGTCCCTTTCGGGGTCGCGGGGGGGAAGGCGGAGTACTCCCTGGACAAGTCATCGCAGATAGACAGACAACATTCACACTCATTGTTGATATTGGTATGGATTCGCTTGGTAAATACAGCTTTTACTGTAAAGTTCTATTTGCACAGGAAGTCGCTCTTTAAACCACCTCGGCTTCCGGTGTGGGCATGTTTCGCTATCGTACCGAACGGCAATAAAACGAAAAACGGCTTGTTAAGATGTTTTCAGGACAACTAAGGGCTATACACCTTGTAGATGAATTGATTATATGTTAAAAGGTGTCCCAACACAAAGCAAATGTAAATAGTCAGTTGCTGGTCGCCTTTTATGGTTAATATTGGTTTGAATTCGCTTGGTAAATATAGCTTTTACTGTGAAGTTCTATTTGTACAGGAAGTCGCTCTTTAAACCGTCTCAGCTTCCGGTGTGGGCGTGTTTCCGTCCTCGTACGGATCGGCAATCATTTTGATCAGGCTGACGATGACATCTTCATGTTGATTTGATCAATAATTTTGACCTTTTTTTTTACGTTCAAGTTGGAGCCAAAAAAATCAAAATCAGGAGGGAAAAAAAGACAAGGATGTGGGGAAAGCACTTCCTGGTCGCGCCTCCATGATGACGTCAGCGGCTGCGTGAATCATCCTTCATTTCTCCAGGGGGGGTCAGGATGCTGACAGCGGACGTCAGCGCCGCCAACGAGACCCCCGTGTGACCCCCCGGGCCCGGTTACTAGCTGCCACCATGGAGGACACCCTGCGGAGGCTCCACAAAGACGCAGCCGGACACAAGCACAAAAACCTCCGCGACGCCTGCTTGTTAGCTTGCGGTGAGTCGAACCGGACCAGACCGAACCGACGCCCCCCTTCGGTGTGCGTTTGTGCGAGTCGGTGTGAGAGCGCTGGCTGGTGGTCTTCCACCTGCTGCGCTTCAGGAAGGTCCCGGTGGGCGTGGTTCTCTTTATTAATATTGTGTCAATATCGTAGGTATACTTTCATAGATGACGTAATTGTTCATTCTTTGACTAACAGCCTTGTTTGCTTTCTCCTCCATATGGCACTCTTTACTGATCGCATGCTAGCAAACAAAACAGCGTTCAGCTCATTTGTCACTCGTGACAACGATGTCGTTTTTATTTCAACCGGATCTCTTGTTAACAACAATATATCAAAGACAAAAACACATCATATTCATTAAATATATCCTGGACGAAACCCAAATTATACAATAATATATCCAAGACAAAACACATAATATTTATAATTATATCCAGCACAAAACACATAATATTAATTATTATATACAGAGAAAAAAACACATCCATCCATTCATCCATACATTTTTCTACCGCTTATACCTTTCGGGTACGCGGCGGGTGCTGGAGCCCATCTCAGCTGCATCCTGGCAGTAGACAGGGTACAGACAAAACACATAATATTTATAATTATGTACAGAAAAAACACATAATATTCATAATTATATCCAGGGAAAAACACATAATATTCAGAATTGTATACAGAGAAAAAAAACACATAATATTTATAATTATATCCAGGACAAAAGACATAATATTCATTATTATATCCAAGACAAAACACATATTATTCATAATTATATACAGAGAAAATAACACATAATATTCATAATTATATCCAGGACAAAACCCATATTATTCACAATTGTATATAGAGAAAGAAACACATAATATTCATAATTATATTCAGGACAAAACACATAATATTTTAAAATTATATCAAACACTAAACACATAATATTCATAATTATATACAGAGAAAATAACATATAATATTCATAATTATATTCAGAAAAAAGAACACATAATATTCATAATTATATCCAGGACAAAATACATATTATTCATAATTATATACAGAGAAAAGAACACATAATATTCATAATTATATCCAGGACAAAACACATATTATTCATAATTGTATACAGAGAAAGAAACACATAATATTCATAATTATATCCAGGACAAAACACATTTTAAAATTATATCAAGGACTAAACACATAATATTCATAATTATATACAGAGAAAAGAACACATAATATTCATAATTATATTCAGAAAAAAGAACACATAATATTCATAATTATATCCAGAACAAAACACATAATATTCATTGTTATATCCAGGACAAAACACATATTATTCATAATTATATCCAGGACAAAACACATATTATTCATAATTATATACAGCGAAAGAAACACATAATATTCAGAATTATATCCAGGACAAAACACATATTATTCATTATTATATCCAGGACAAAACACATATTATTCAGAATTATATACAGAGAAAGAAACACATAATATTCATAATTATATCAAGGACTAAACACATAATATTCATAATTATATACAGAGAAAAGAACACATAATATTCAGAATTATATTCAGAAAAAAGAACACATATTATTCATAATTATATACAGAGAAAGAAACACATAATATTCATAATTATATCCAGGACAAAACACATAATATTCATTGTTATATCCAGGACAAAACACATATTATTCATAATTATATCCAGGACAAAACACATATTATTCATAATTATATACAGCGAAAGAAACACATAACATTCAGAATTATATCCAGGACAAAACACATATTATTCATTATTATATCCAGGACAAAACACATATTATTCAGAATTATATACAGAGACAGAAACACATAATATTCATAATTATATCAAGGACTAAACACATAATATTCATAATTATATACAGAGAAAAGAACACATAATATTCAGAATTATATTCAGAAAAAAGAACACATATTATTCATAATTATATACAGAGAAAGAAACACATAATATTCAGAATTATATCCAGGACAAAACACAAATTATTCATAATTATATCCAAGACAAAACACATAATATTCATAATTATATACAGAGAAAAGACACATAATAATTATAATTATATAAAGGACAAAACCCATAATATTTACAATTATATCCAGGACAAAACACATACCGGTAATATTCATATTTATATTCAGAGAAAGAAACACAAAATATTTATAATTATATCCAGGACAAAATACATACTATTCATTATTATATCCAGGACAAAACACATACTATTCACAATTATATACAGAAAAAAACACATAATATTTGTAATTATATACAGAGAAAGAAACACATAATATTCATAATTATATCCAGGACAAAACACATAGTATTCATAATTATATCCAAGACAAAACACATAGTATTCATAATTATATCCAAGACAAAACACATAATATTCACAGTTATATCCAAGACAAAACACATAATATTCATAATTATATCCAAGACAAAACACATAATATTCATAATTATATCCAGGACAAAACACATAATATACAAGAATAAATCAAAGACAAAAGCACAAATTGAGTTTTTTAGGAGATCATGAAGATAACTAAAGCATCCATGACAAGGGTGTCCAAACCTTTTCAACTGAGGGCCACACACTAAAAAAAAAAAGGAAACATGCGGGGGCCATTTTTATATTTTTCATTTAAATATATATATATATATATATATATATATATATATATATATATATATATATATATATATATATATACCGTAAATAAATGTATTTATTTTATTTTTTTAACCTTTGGGGCTCCCCTCTTCTCAGTCATAAAAATATAAAAACTAGATCATATATTATTATTTTGTCAATCAATGCTTGAATCTCTTGATACATTTTGGGTGTGTCAATATAAAGTTTTATTATTATATTTTCTCATGTCCTATGCCCTTTTTGTCTAAGCTGCCCCCCTGCGTATAAACCTACAAATCATGGATTTTAATACGTGCCGCCATCTTGCCAGTATGCTAATAGATTCCCAGTTGGTTTTACGCTATCTTTTTAGCCACAATGTTGAGCTTGGAGGAACACGAATGACATCATTGGTTTTGATTTGTTCCAGAAACACTCAAGTCCCAGAATGCATCAGCCAAGATGTCGCCAGCTGACCTGCGGTAAGAAGAATATTCCACCGTGACATGTGTGTTGTAACCGGAGTATTCTAACGTCAATAATGAATGAGGATGATTGACAGTGTGATATGATGTCGTCAGAATGTATTATGGGATGGACGTGGTGTTGTTTGTGTTTTGTCAACAGGGGGCGCTGCCTGTTGCCCCTTCAGATGGCGCTGGAGTCCAAAAACGTCAAACTGGGACAGACGGCGCTGAGCGGCATGCAAGTACGTAACCTCCAACCAAGCCCCGCCCCCTTTGCTCCTATTGGACAGCCAAAATGTGTGTGCCAGTGTATTCAGATTTGTGTGGAGCAGGGCCCTGATTGGCTGTCTTCACAGTTTGCGATACAGACACACAAATTAATGCACAGACACATTAATCAGATTACAGACACACACATTGATACAGACACACAAATTAATAATTAGATTTGTGAATCAGATTACAGACGCACACATTGCAATGCAGACACACAAATTAATACATGAACACGTGAATCAGATTACAGACACACAGATTGAGATGCAGACACTCAAATTAATACACTGACACATGCATCAGATTACAGACGCACACATTGCGATACAGACTGACAAATCAATACACAGACTCGGGAATCAGATGACAGACGCATACATTGCGATACAGATACACAAATTAATACACGGACACGTGAATCAGATAACAGATGCACAGGTTGAGATACAGACACACAAATTAATACACGGACACATGAATCAGATTACAGACTCACAAATTAATACATGAACACCCGAATCAGATTACAGACTCACAGATTGAGATGCAGACACACAAATTAATACACAGGCACGTGAATCAGACTACAGACGCACACATTGCGATACAGACACACAAATTAAAACACAACCCTGTGAATCAGTTTACAGATGCACAGTTTGAGATGCAGACACGCGAATTAATACACAGGCACGTGAATCAGATTACAGACGCACACATTGCGATACAGACACACAAATTAATACACAGGCACGTGAATCAGATTACAGACGCACAGATTGAGATACAGACACAAAAATTAATACACAGACACGTAAATCAGATTACAGACGCATAGGTTGAGATACAGACCCCCAAATTAATACAAGGACACGTGAATCAGATTACAGACGCACAGGTTGAGATACAGACCCCCAAATTAATACAAGGACACGTGAATCAGATTACAGACGCACAGGTTGAGATACAGACACACAAATTAATACACGGACACATGAATCAGATTACAGGCGCACAAATTAATACACGGACACGTGAATCAGATTACAGACGCACAAATTATTACATGAACACGTGAATCGGATTACAGATGCACAGATTGAGATGCAGACACACAAATTAATACACGGACACGTGAATCAGATTACAGACGCACAGGTTGAGATACAGACACACAAATCAATACACGGACACGTGAATCAGATTACAGACGAACACATTGCAATACAGACACACAAATTAATACACAGACACATTAATCAGATTACAGACGCACACATTGAGATACAGACTGACAAATTAATCCACGGACTCGTGAATCAGATTACAGACGTACACATTGCGATACAGACACACAAATTAATACACAGACACGTGGAACAGATTACAGATGCACACATTGCGATACAAACACACAAGTTAATACACAGGCACGTGAATCAGATTACAGATGCAAACATTCTGTACAGACACACAAATTAATACACGGACTCGTGAATCAGATTACAGATGCACAGTTTGAGATGCAGACACACAAATTAATACACAGACACGTGAATCAGATTACAGACGCACAGATTGAAATACAGACACACAAATTAATACACAGACACGTAAAGCAGATTACAGACACACAGGTTGAGATGCAGACACACAAATGAATAGACAAACACGTGTATCAGATTACAGACGCACACATTGAGATACAGACACATCAATTAATACACAGACACATAAATCAGATTACAGACACACACATTGAAATACACGTTTGCAAATAGTTTTGCTACAATTACACTTCCATATCCGTGTTTCCATCAGAAGCTCCTGTGCGAGGACCACTTCGTGGGCGGGGTCAGCGAGGAGGCGGAGCCAGAGGAGAAGCAGCTTCTCAGTCAGATGCTGGAGGCGGTCAGAGTGACGCCCTTTCTGCACGAGGACCTGCAGGTGGAGGTGATGAAGGTAAGAAGCTTCCGGATGTTCGGGAAGGGCCACGTTGACGCAGCGTCCTCCACCTTGTGTTGCTGTTGCGCTCGCAGGTCCTCCTGTGCGTCACATATTCGCCAAACTTTGACATCAGCGGAGACTCCATCCTACGCATCGCACATGTAATTATCCGTCTTTGATTGTTTTATGATGCTAACACGTTAGCTGCTGCCGCTCTTAGCATGGAGTCTGATCGCCATAGCAACCACCATAGAGAGGCTGTGGTTGTGTTGTGCGTGCGTGCAGGTGTGCATGGAAACCTACACCAGCAGCTGCCACCAGCGGAGCATCAACACGGCAGTGCGAGCCACGCTCAGTCAGATTTTGGGAGACTTGACCCTGCAGCTGCGGCACAGACAGGAGGTCACGTGATCACCGACACTCGCTGCGATGAGTTCAGGGGGGCTGGGAGATGTCACGTTTAAACGTACGGCGCGTGACACCATGTTGTGCTGGTCCTCCGCAGGAAGCAGACGGAGAGGAGCCGGCGACCCTCCCGCTGCAGAGAAAAGGTAAAGACGCACACCCGCCCCCCAAACGTGGCGTCCTGCACACTTTCATTATGACTCAGAACAACAACGCCTTGCTTTTTGTGTGCAGACGTGTCGCCCACCAGCCAGGCGCTGTGCGAAGATGTCGTCATGGTCCTGACACTTTTCTGTGACAAGCTGGAGTCGGTGGACGCGTAAGTGAAGAGCTGCTCTCTTCCTGTTTCCTAGCATGTACTTGTCATGTGACATGTTAGTTCATATCAGCTGATGATGATGTCACCACGTTCTTCCTGTTTCCTAGCATGTACGTGTCATGTGACACGTTAGTTCCTATCAGCTGATGATGATGTCATTGCTCTCTTCCTGTTTCCTAGCATGTACGTGTCATGTGACACGTTAGTTCCTATCAGCTGATGATGATGTCATTGCTCTCTTCCTGTTTCCTAGCATGTACGTGTCATGTGACACGTTAGTTCCTATCAGCTGATGATGATGTCATTGCTCTCTTCCTGTTTCCTAGCATGTACATGTCACATACTTGCCAACCTTCCCGAATTTTCCGGGAGACTCCCGAAATTCAGCGCCTCTCCCGAAAACCTCCCGGGACAAATATTCTCCCGAAAATCTCCCGATTTTCAGCCAGAGCTGGAGGCCACGCCCCCTCCAGCTCCATGCGGACCTGAGTGAGGACAGCCTTTTTTCACGACGGGAGGGTGACAAGAACTAAATCATCCAGACTAGAGATAAATTGTATTATTATGTTTATCTTACCTAAAAATAAATATATTTATTAATTAAAAATTTAAAAAAAATAAAATGCATTTTTACTATATTTGCTAAAAACATCAAAATTAATTGTATTTTTATTTTGTATTTTTTCTGACTCCTTATTACATCCAGCCATAGAATTATACATTAAAATAAACGTGTTTGAAATAATTAATTTTAAATTATCATAATAATTCATTTAAAATGACCATATTTAATTATTAAAATAATAGCTTGTTTATCAACAACTTTAGCATTTTATTCATTACATTTTGAAGCTCTCAGAAGCCAAATTATGTTATATTCCTTAATATTTATTTATGCAAGTTTGAAGTATCAATTATCCAAACACAGTTTTGTTTGCATATTTTCAGGATGTATATATATACAGTATGTATATGTGTATATATATATATGTATATATATATATATATATATATATATATATATATATATATATATATATATATATATATATATATATATATGTATGAAATACTTGACTTGGTGAATTCTAGCTGTCAATATAGTCCTCCCCTCTTAACCACGCCCCCAACCACGCTCCGCCCACCCCCAACCACGCCCCCCACCCCCACCTCCCGAAATCGGAGGTCTCAAGGTTGGCAAGTATGACATGTCATGTGACACGTTAGTTCCTATCAGCTGATGATGATGTCACCGCTTTCTTCCTGTTTCGTAGCATGTACATGTCATGTGACATGTTAGTTCCTATCAGCTGATGATGATGTCATTGCTCTCTTCCTGTTTCCTCGCATGTACATGTCATGTGACACGTTAGTTCACGTTAGTCAGCTGGTGATGATGTCATTGCTCTCTTCCTCCTCCAGCAGCAACCAGATGCTGCAGCTGCTCTACCTGGAGTGCATATTGTCCATGCTCAGCAGCTGCCCCCCCACAATGCACCTGTCCAGAGGCTTCACTGACCTCGTATGGTATGACCGCCGAGACCTTCCTCTGATTGACATGAAGCAGCTGTTATTACCACATTATACAATACATGTACATTACACTTTATACAATACATGTACATTACACTTTACACATTACGCTTGATACAATGCATGTACATTACACTTTATACATTACACTTGATACATGTACATTACACTTTATACAATACATGTACATTAAACCTTATACATTGCGCTTGATACAATACATGTACATTACACTTTATACATTACACTTTATACAATACATGTATATCACACTTTATGCATTAAACTTTGTACAATACATGTACATTACACTTTATACATTACACATTATACAATACATGTACATTACACTTTATACAATACATGTACATTACACTTGATACATTACACTTTATACAATACATGTACGTTACACTTTATATTATACACTTGATACATTACACTCGATACAATACATGTACATTACACTTTATAATTACACTTTATAAATTACACTTGATACATTACACTTTATACAATACATGTACATCACACTTTATACATTACACATTATACAATACATGTACATTACACTTTATACAATACATGTACATCACACTTTATACATTACATTTCATACAATACATGTACATTAAACTTGATACATTACACTTGATACAATACATGTACATTACACTCTATACATTACACTTTATATATTACACTTGATACATTACACTTTATACAATACATGTACATTACACTCTATAATTACACTTTATACATTACACTTGATGCATTACACTTGATACAATACATGTACATTACATTATGTACAATAAAAATACATTACACTTTATACAATACATATACATTACACTCTATACATTACACTTGATACATTACACTTTATACAATACATGTGCATTAAACCTTATACATTGCGCTTGATACAATACATGTACATTACACTTGATACATTACACTTTATACAATACATGTATATCACACTTTATGCATTAAACTTTGTACAATACATGTACATCACACTTTATACATTACACATTATACAATACATGTACATTACACTTTATACAATACATGTACATTACACTTGATACATTACACTTTATACAATACATGTACATTACACTGTATACGTTACACTTTATATTATACACTTGATACATTACACTCGATACAATACATGTACATTACACTCTATAATTACACTTTATAAATTACACTTGATACATTACACTTCATACAATACATGTACATCACACTTTATACATTACACATCATACAATACATGTACATTACACTTTATACAATACATGTACATCACACTTTATACATTACATTTCATACAATACATGTACATTAAACTTGATGCATTACACTTGATACAATACATGTACATTACACTCTATACATTACACTTTATATATTACACTTGATACTTTACACTTTATACAATACATGTACATTACACTCTATAATTACACTTTATACATTACACTTTATACATTACACTTGATACAATACATGTACATTACATTATATACAATAAAAATACATTACACTTTATACAATACATATACATTACACTCCATACATTACACTTGTAACATTACACTTTATACAATACATGTACATTACACTCTATACATTACACCTGATACAATACATATACATTACACTCTATACAATACAAATACATTACACTTTATACATTACACTATACATTACATTATGCATTTTTATACATTACACTTTATACATTACACTTTCTACATTACACTGTATAGATTACATGTACACTTTATACATTACACTTAATACATTACACATAATAAAATACATGTAAATTACACTTTATATGTTACACTTTATATAATACATGTACACTACACTCTATACATTACATGTACATTAAAATGTATACAATACATATATATTGCACTTTTTACATTACTTATACATTACACTTTATACATTACACTTAATACATTACACATGACACTTTATATATTACACTTTATACAATACATGTACATTACACTGTATACGTTACACTTTATATTATACACTTGATACATTACACTTGATACAATACATGTACATTACACTCTATAATTACACTTTATACATTACACTTGATACATTACACTTTATACAATACATGTAAATCACATTTTATACATTAAACTTTATACAATACATGTACATCACACTTTATACATTACACATCATACAATACATGTACATTACACTTTATACAATACATGTACATCACACTTTATACATTACATTTCATACAATACATGTACATTAAACTTGATGCATTACACTTGATACAATACATGTACATTACACGCTATGCATTACACTTTATATATTACACTTGATACTTTACACTTTATACAATACATGTACATTACACTCTATAATTACACTTTATACATTACACTTGATACAATACATGTACATTACATTATATACAATAAAAATACATTACACTTTATACAATACATATACATTACACTCTATACATTACACTTCATACATTACACTTTATACGATACATGTACATTACACTCTATACATTACACCTGCTACAATACATATACATTACACTCTATACAATACAAATACATTACACTTTATACATTACACTATACATTACATTATACATTTTTATACATTACACTGTATAGATTACATGTACACTTTATACATTACACTTAATACATTACACATAATAAAATACATGTAAATTACACTTTATATGTTATACTTTATATAATACATGTACACTACACTCTATACATTACATGTACATTAAAATGTATACAATACATATATATTGCACTTTTTACATTACTTATACATTACACTTTATACATTACACTTAATACATTACACATGACACTTTATATATTACACTCTATACATTACATTTCATACAGTACATGCACATTACACTCTATACATTACACTTTATACATTGCTTGTTTTACAATACATGTACTCTTATGCACTGATATCCAACGATTAGCTGTTGCTCTCTGTCCCTTTTGCTCGCACTGACAAACTTTTGTCTGTACGATGCATGGATATACAGTACACATTATACATGCCATGCACATTAAACATTATACCTTTTGAGATCCCGTGTTCTGCGGCTGACATGGTCCTCATCATCTTCCCAGGAAGCAGCTGTGTCCGTCGCTGGTGGCCATCATGGGAAACCCTGTCAGCGACAAAACCATCGCCTCCCACCACGGCCACATGGGGGCACCAGAGGCCGAGCGACCCAACTTGGGCAAGTCCACATGCGGAGTTGTTGTGACGGCGTCCTGATGGCGACAACATGCGCATGTCCTGTCCCTCCAGGACCCAGCCAGGACCCGGAGTCCGCTGTCGGAGCGCCGTCAGACCAAGGCAGAGGGTCGGGCTGTTCGTCCAGCGCCCCCGCCAGGATTGCGGCGGTGGTGCGCACCGTGTGCTACGTGGCGGCCGAGCTGGTGCGTCTGGTGAGCTGCGTGGAGTCCATGAAGCCGGTGCTGCAGTCGCTCTACCACAGAATCCTCCTCTACCCGCCCCCTCAGCACCGCACCGAGGCCATCCGCATCATGAAGGAGGTGGGGGGGCGGAGCCTGTAAAGCTCAGCCAATAGGGAAGCTTGTATCACAGTATGTGTTTTGGGTTTCAGATTTTGGGAAGTCCGCAGAGATTGTTCGACCTGGCGGGGCCGTGCGTGGCGGAGCCTGAGAGCAGGAAGCGCTCTTTCTCCAAGAGGAAGTCTCACCTGGACCTGCTGCGACTGTCAGTACCTCCTTGACGTGTCTTTCTTGCTGTCCTGCTTCTGTTGCCATGGCGACACACCCACTCACCTTTTGTTTGTACCTGGACCACGCCCCCTGACTCCAAGGGTGATGGACGGCATGACGGAGGCGTGTGTCAAGGGAGGCATGGAGGCGTGTTTCTGGTCCGTGTCCTGCACCTGTGCTCTGCTCAAAGCCTTGGAGGACCTGTCGCAGGGGCGGGGCCTCACGCCCGAGCAGGTAGGCCACGCCATGTGACCTCACTGCCGCAGTAGAGACGACTGTGGTGGTGTCTTCCCAGGCCTGCCTCGTCCTACGGCGCATGGAGGAGCTGAAAGACGGGACGGAGTCGACGCGGGAGTCCATGGAGGTCAACGAGGCCGACTTCCTGTGGCAGAGACACCTCCTGTCCTCCGAGGGAGCGCCCTGGGACGCCTCCTCCAACGCGGCGCCGGCCGTCGAGCGCAGTCCCGACATTAGCATTAGCATCACCACGGACACGGGCCACACCACTTTGGACCTGGAGCCGGGACTGCCGTCGCCCTCCGCTGGCGATCTGGAGTATGACGGGCCGGACTCCGAGAAGGCCGTTCAGCGGGAAGGGGGAGGAGACGGGAAGGACTCGGACGCCAGGGGCGGGGCCCAAAGAGGAGGGGCGGTTCCTCCTGATGTCGTGCAGCGAAGCCACGCCCTCGTCTACCCCGACATCACCAACTTCCTGTCTGTGGAGTCCAGGACCAGGTGGCACCATGGAGGAGACTCACGATACAGTGAGAGCAACTTCAGGTGTGTGTGTGTGGGTGTGTGTGTGTGTGTGTGTGTGTGTGTGTGTGTGTGTGTGTGTGTGTGTGTGTGTGTGTGTGTGTGTGTGTGTGTGTGTGTGTTTGTGTTCTTGTATTTCTACCCTTCTTGAGACATCAACAAGGAAAAGTGAACAAATTAGGACCAAAATCATGATCGCGATACGGAAAACCATTGCATATAATAGAGAGCCAAATATTAGAATCCGTGAACATTGTTCCAAAGTCAGGATTTTTTTTGTTGATTTAATGTGCATACAAAAGTAAACATTGACAGGGGCAAAGGCAGCAATATATCATAAAACAAGACGGCAGCTAAAGAAGGACTTCCCTATTCATCCCCCAAAAAACCCGCCAGGTGAACAGCTGATTTTACGACTTTTGGTGCTGACCCAAAAACACTACGGTACTAAGACTAAAGTGGCCATTAACAGTTAGCTTCTACAGCTGGGTTGCCCAAAGTGCGGCACAGGGGCCATCTGTGGTCCGTGACTCCTTTGTCATCGGCCTTAAGCACGTTACAAAAATCAAAAAATAGAGATCTCATTTGCACCCCTAGTGGTGAAATCTATCAAAATTAGGGTGGTCCCAAAAAGGAGGGATTCTTCAAATGGACTGTGTGTCGGTTTTAAAAGTGCTCCCCCTCTGGTCAACATATGAAATAACAAGTGTGTGTGTGTAAGAAATTGAAATGTGTCCCCTTTGGCCAAAATTTAAAAAAAAAAAAAAATGTATATAAAGACATACTGTAATAACTTGAAGTAAATAATGACGATTAAAAACCAATTACAAACAAAGAATTAATTAACTAAAGTGTACCTTTTTTATGATGTCAGGTTCAAACACTGATGACATCTATTAAACAAGACAAGAAGCAAGGAATTAAACAGACAGAATTAAATTTAGCTCAATGAGGAGAAACGCGTAGACACTGTACCCTTGCACAGTGTCTCAACACGCTCTGGCGAAAGATTGTACGCATCCTCTTTTATTTGGACTTTCCCTGATTACACGGCAACAGCTGTTTTGAAGGGACGCGGGGGTCGTAAACAGCTATCGCCTTTGATTAAAACAGTTCAAAGAAGCAGTGTCTGGAGGGGAGTCTGGTCCTGCTTCCTCTTCGCTTTGTAGTTCTCGGGTCAAGACGATATCTTTCTGTGGATTACAACGCATCAAAGAAACAGAACACCTTCATGTTGCTTCCCATCCTACACAGTGGAGTTTTACAAGCCTTCTTCTCGGTAGGTTCAAAGACAGCTTTTGTCTTCTCGCCGGGAACTCAAAGTTGTGTGATAACTTAGATACAATTATCCTGACAGTATGTATTATTAATGTTGTAAATTCTAATCTTTATATATCTAGAAAGGGTGTGTCCTAAAGAGGTAGGCATTTTTCTCAGGTCTCAAGAACGTACCAAATACAAACCCTGTTTCCATATGAGTTGGGAAATTGTGTTAGATGTAAATATAAACGGAATAAAATGATTTGCAAATCATTTTCAACCCATATTCAGTTGAATATGCTACAAAGACAACATATTTGATGTTCAAACTGATAAACATTTTTTTATTTGCAAATAATCATTAACTTTAGAATTTGATGCCAGCAACACGTGACAACGAAGTTGGGAAAGGTGGCAATAAATACTGATAAAGTTGAGGAATGCTCATCAAACACTTATTTGGAACATACCACAGGTGTGCAGGCAAATTGGGAACAGGTGGGTGCCATGATTGGGTATAAAAGTAGATTCCATGAAATGCTCAGTCATTCAAAAACAAGGATGGGGCGAGGGTCACCACTTTGTCAACAAATGCGTGAGCAAATTGTTGAACAGATTAAGAAAAACCTTTCTCAACCAGCTATTGCAAGGAATTTAGGGATTTCACCATCTACGGTCCGTAATATCATCAAAGGGTTCAGAGAATCTGGAGAAATCACTGCACGTAAGCAGCTAAGCCTGTGACCTTCGATTCCTCAGGCTATACTGCATCAACGAGCGACATCAGTGTGTAAAGGATATCACCACATGGGCTCAGGAACACTTCAGAAACCTACTGTCAGTAACTACAGTTGGTCGCTACATCTGTAAGTGCAAGTTAAAACTCTCCTATGCAAGGCGAAAACCGTTTATCAACAACACCCAGAAACGCCGTCGGCTTCGCTGGGCCTGAGCTCATCTCAGATGGATTGATACAAAGTGGAAAAGTGTTCTGTGGTCTGGTGAGTGCACATTTCAAGTTGTTTTTGGAAACTGTGGACGTCGTGTCCTCCGGACCAAAGAGGAAAAGAACCATCCGGATTGTTATAGGCGCAAAGTTGAAAAGCCAGCATCTGTGATGGTATGGGGGTGTATTAGTGCCCAAGACATGGGTAACTTACACATCTGTGAAGGCACCATTAATGCTGAAAGGTACATACAGGTTTTGGAGCAACATATGTTGCCATTCAAGCAACTTTACCATGGACGCCCCTGCTTATTTCGCATTATGAAGCCTAAAATACCACAACGGAGACCCCCGGACTGTTGAACAACTTAAGCTGTACATCAAGCAAGAATGGGAAATAATTCCACCTGAGAAGCTTGAAAAATGTGTCTCCTCAGTTCCCAAACGTTTACTGAGTGTTGTTAAAAGGAAAGGCCATGTAACACAGTGGTGACATGCCCTTTCCCAACTACTTTAGCACATGTTGCAGCCAAGTTACTTATTATTTGCAAAAAAATAATAAAGTTTAGGAGTTTGAACATCAAATATGTTGTCTTTGTAGTGCATTCAATTGAATATGGGTTGAAAAGGATTTGCAAATCATTGTATTCCGTTTATATTTACATCTAACACAATTTCCCAACTCATATGGAAACGGGGTTTGTTCAAGAATGTGTGTGTGTGTTTGTGTGTGTGTGTGTGTGTGCGTGTGTGTGTGTGTTTGTGTGTGTGAGGTTTAAATGTTTAAAAGTGTGTGTGGTCAGTGTGGAGGAGCAGGACTTGTCCCGGACCGAGCTGGACTCGTGTGACCAGTACTCCATGGCGGCCGAGAAGGACTCGGGTCGCTCCGACGTGTCGGACATGGGTTCCGACAACGTGTCGCTGGCCGACGAGGACGAGCACACCCCCCGGGAGTTTTTGGGCCAGCGCTCTCTGCGTACCGCCGCGCTCTCGCTCAAGCTGCTGCGCAACCAGGAGGCGGACCAACACAGCGCTGGCCTGTTCGTGCAGTCGCTGGCGGCGCTGCTGCCCCGCCTCCTGGCGCTGAGCACCGGCCCTGCGGTGGACCAGCTGCTCCAGAGCTTCTCGCACACCTTCTGCTCCGGACTCCAAGCCGGTGAGTGTGACTTAGAGCAGTGCTTTGCAAACTAAGGGTGGTGCACCAACGACTCACTTGATGAAAGTACAGTGTTTTATTTCCCTTGTTCAAACACAGTGTTACCGTTCAAGCTGTGTGTAATGTTAGAGTGCCTTGTTTTTAATGATTACTCAGGCCTACTATGCTACTGCATTTTAATGGTGGTGCTTGTTGCAGGTGGCATTCCCTCGCCGGGTGCGGAGGCGGGGCTGACGCTGAGCTGCCAATCGCTGATGAACGCCGACGGCATCTACCTACTGTCCTTCTACGCCCTGCTGCTCAACCTCAAGCTCTGCAACTGCCTCTTCTACCAGCGCAGGACGCTGCCGCCCGCGCTCGGCCTGGTGAGGACGCCACCGTGCGCTGCGAGCGCGGCGGCAGCGCGCTCGCACTGACGGTGTGTCCGTTTCCTGTGCGCTGCAGAAGGAGTTTGTGCGCCTGGTCCAGAGCAGCGGCGTGCTGGTGGTCTTGTCTCAGGCCTGGATCCAGGAGGTCTACCACCTGGTCCTGGGGAGAGACCTGCTGGGCCAAGCGGGCTACTGGGGATCCCAGGAGGAGTGCACGCCGCCTCTCATCGCCATGCTGACTGGTACACACACACACACACACACACACACACTTGTGCACACAACACATGGCTACAACACACACGCGCATACAAAACGCAACACAAACACACACACATGCACACCACATGCACACACGCACATTCACATGTATGCACACAGAAACACACACGCACGAGCGAACACGCACACAGCACACGTACACACACATACCCACACGTACACACACAACACACACATGCTCACAAAAACATGCACGCACAACACAACATACGCACGAGCGAACACACACTCATGCACGCACACAATGCACACACATGCACACACACAACGCACACAACAGACACACACACGCGCATACAACACGCATACACACACGGACACCCACACATGTGCACGAGCGAACACACACACATGCACACGCACGCACGCAAACACACGCACTTACACACAAAACGTATGCACACATGCAAACAACACACGCTTACAAACATGCATACAACACACACACACGGAGGCACACGCACACACACGCACACACAACACGCACATGCACACGCATACAATACGCTTGCGCACACACACACAACAGACGCACACACGCGTATACAACACGCATACACACACACATACACACACGTACACACACAACACACACATGCTCACAGAAACACGCACGCACAACACAACACACGCACGAGCGAACACACACTCATGCACGCACACAATGCACACACATGCACACACACAACAGAAGCACACAGGCGTATACAACACGCATACACACACACACACCTACACACGGACACACACATGCACCAGCGAACACACACACAACCACAAATATGCACGAGCGAACACATGCACACGCACGCACGCAAATGCACGCACTTACACACAACACGCATGCACACATGTACACAACACATGCTTACACACATGCATACAACACACACACACACGCAAACCCACACACAACACACACATGCGCACGCATACAATACGCATGCACACACACACATACACACACACACACAACAGACGCACACACGCGTATACAACACGCATACACACACACACACACATACACACACGGACACACACACGTGCACCAGCGAACACACACACGGGCGCGCACACACACACATATATTCATACGCAAACAACATACACACACACACCCACAAATATGCACGAGCGAACACACACACACATGCACACGCACGCACGCAAACACACACACTTACACACAACATGCATGCACACATGCAAACAACACACGCTTACACACATGCATACAACACAAACACGCAGGCACACGCAAACACAACACACACATGCACACACATACAACCCGCATGCACACACACACACACACACGCTCACAGAAACACACACGCACGCACAACACAACACACGCACGAGCAAACACACACACGCGGTTGCACACACACGCGCTAACACACACACATGAACACCCACACACACATAGACACTAACAATGCACAACCAAACACATGTGCCCACACACACTTGCACACCCATACAACATGCACATACACACACGCACTTGCACACACACACACACAAACTTGCACACACACACACACACACACACACACACACACACACACACACACACACACAGTGGATCTAGAAGTGAATAAAAAGGTGCCCCTCCCCCTCAGACATGGATGGTCTGGGCAGCTGTGTGATTGGTGGTCAGCTGATCAGGACGTCCAGCCAATCATCTCTCACCTGCGACGCAGCAGCGGGCGACGTCGTCGTGACGGGTGGGCGTGGCACTCTGACGTCTGGACAGTACTGATGGTTGCCACAGTAACGCTGTCAAACACACACTTTCCTTCCAGGGGGCGGGGTCTTCTCCCGCTTCATCCTGTGGGGAGTGTGGAAGAACCTGATGGAGGTCTTGTCCACGCCGCTGACGGGCCGCATGGCCGGCAGTTCCAAGGGGCTGGGCTTCGTGCGAGAGCAGAGCCAGAGGGAGCGCGACGCCATTTGTCTCAGTTTGGACGGCCTGCGCAAGGCCGCCGCGCTCAGCTGCGCCCTCGGTAGGTCCCGCCCACACCACATCTACGGCAGGTGTGTCCAGACTAGGGCCCGCGTCAGGAGTTTAAGAAATGGAGTTTGATCATCTGACAATCTGAATGCTGCATATTTGTGAGTCAATCAGCTCAATGTATGGGGCTTAGAAGTGGATGCAGCACAGCGTTTACTTATATGACCCAATATAACAATAATACACCCATTTGAATCCACCGCAATGCATGATGGGAAACATGCAAAACAGGGTTGGAATCAAACTTTCACATACTCCTAATATTTTATATTAATTATTAATTATATATACATTGTGTTGGCCCTGTGATGGGGTGGCGACTTGTCCAGGGTGTACCCAGCCTTCCGCCCGAATGCAGCTGAGATAGGCTCCAGCACCCCCCGCGACCCCAAAAGGGACAAGCGGTAGAAAATGGATGGATGGATATCCATTATTGTAATATAATATATATGAACACATATATGTAGCTATATGTATGTGTGTATTTATGTATATATGTATATATATGTATGTATATATGCATGTATATATATATATGTATGTATGTACATATATGTGTGTAAGTAGGTTTACATATATATGTATGTATACATGTATGTATGTACATATGTGTGAATGTATGTATATATGTGTATATCAATATAAATGTGTATATATGTATATATATACATAAATGTGTGTGTATATATATATATGTGTGTATATATGTTTATATATACATACAGGTAAAAGCCAGTAAATTAGAATATTTTGAAAAACTTGATTTATTTCAGTAATTGCATTCAAAAGGTGTAACTTGTACATTATATTTATTCATTGCACACAGACTGATGCATTCAAATGTTTATTTCATTTAATTTTGATGATTTGAAGTGGCAACAAATGAAAATCCAAAATTCCGTGTGTCACAAAATTAGAATATTACTTAAGGCTAATACAAAAAAGGGATTTTTAGAAATGTTGGCCAACTGAAAAGTATGAAAATGAAAAATATGAGCATGTACAATACTCAATACTTGGTTGGAGCTCCTTTTGCCTCAATTACTGCGTTAATGCGGCGTGGCATGGAGTCGATGAGTTTCTGGCACTGCTCAGGTGTTATGAGAGCCCAGGTTGCTCTGATAGTGGCCTTCAACTCTTCTGCGTTTTTGGGTCTGGCATTCTGCATCTTCCTTTTCACAATACCCCACAGATTTTCTATGGGACTAAGGTCAGGGGAGTTGGCGGGCCAATTTAGAACACAAATACCA
>NC_084549.2:67230000-67242500 GCF_033978685.3 Nerophis lumbriciformis | reverse complement strand
CCCTTTAGTGGCCGATGTGTAAACTACAACAACTTGTGACGTGTGTGTGTGTGTGTGTGTGTGTGTGTGTGTGTGTGTGTGTGTGTGTGTGTGTGTGTGTGTGTGTGTGTGTGTGTGTGTGTGTGAGGCAGTGAAGCAGCGTCTGGAGCAGATGGCGCGTCCTCAAGGTGTTCGCCTGCACACGGCGCACGTGCTGTGCATGGACGCCATCTTGAACGTGGGCTTGGAGATGGCCAGTCACAACCACGACTGCTGGCCACACGTCTTCAGGTGCGACACCATGTGACCTCATCATGTGACCGCGTCATGTGACCGCGTCATGTGACCGCGTACATGCCCCCGCAGGGTGACGGAGTACATCAGCTCCCTGGAGCACAGTCACTTCGGCGACGCCTCCTCTCAGCCGCCGCCGCTGCCTACCGTCGCCCAGCGCGGGGACCCAGAGCCCACCTGCGAGCCCCAAGACCAGGCTCCAGAGCCGGGCCCCGGATTGCCGGTCATCCGGCCGCCAACCATCCAGGAGCTGCTCGGCGGCGGAGGAGGGCGGAGTCTGGACCTGAAGGCCGGGATCCTGATGACGGGGCCCGGCGCCGCCAAGGCGATTTGTACACTGTCGACGCAGACGGACAGGTGAGGTTCTCACCAGCAGTGACACGCCCCAGCCAGCAGGTGGCAGCATCACAACAACACACCAGGATAGTGTGTTATATAAACTGCTTGGAGGACTCGGTCCCAAACACCCCTCAATCTTTGACCACATCCACTGCGCCAAAATGTCTGTTCGAGATCCACCCGTTTGTTTGTTTTTCAGATTATTAGTAGTCAAGGAGGCCGATTAGCGATATTTGGAGGCGATGTTCACTAGCGGTAAAAGTGATTTAAACATGAAAGACGTAAAGTTGTGAGGAGTGAGCAGAATTCTCACAAGAAGTCAAATTGAAGCCCTGTCTCATAAATATTATTATTGACAAGAAGAATCATTTTTATCACTGAAGTCATTTAAAAAATACATTCTCGGTAGAGATGTCCGATAATGGCTTTTTTGCCGATATCCCGATAATGTCCAACTTTTAACTACCGATTCCGATATCAACCGATACCGATATATACAGTCGTGGAATTAACACATTATTATGCCTAATTTTGTTGTAATGCCCCGCTGGATGCATTAAACAATGTAATAAGGTTTTCCAAAATAAATCAACTCAAGTTATGGAAAAAAAATGCCAACATGGCACTGCCATATTTATTATTGAAGTCACAAAGTGCATTATTTTTTTTTAACATGCCTCAAAACAGCAGCTTGGAATTTGTGACATGCTCTCCCTGAGAGAGCATGGGGAGGTTGAGGTGGGCGGGGTTTAGGGAGTAGCGGGGGGTGTATATTGTAGCGTCCCGGAAGAGTTAGTGCTGCAAGGGGTTCTGGGTATTTGTTCTGTTGTGTTTATGTTGTGTTACGGTGCGGATGTTCTCCCGAAAAGTGTTTGTCATTCTTGTTTGGTGTGGGTTCACAGTGTGGCGCATATTTGTAACAGTGTTAAAGTTGTTTATACGGCCACCCTCAGTGTGACCTGTATGGCTGTTGACCAAGTATGCATTGCATTCACTTGTGTGTGTGAAAAGCCGTAGATATTGTGTGACTGGGCCGGTTTATTGGCGCTCTGTACTTCTCCCGACGTCCGTGTACACGGCGGCGTTTTAAAAAGTCATAAATTTTACTTTTTGAAACCGATACCGATAATTTCCGATATCACATTTTATAGCATTTATTGGCCGATAATATCAGCAGTCCGATATTATCGGACATCTCTAATTCTAGACAGAGGCAGCACGGTGGTACAGGGGTTAGTGTGTGTGCCTCACAATAGGAAGGTCCTGGGCTCAAGATTTTTCTGGAGTTTGCATAATTCTGTCTGTTTAAACCCCAAAATCATGGATTTTGATGTTGGCATTCTAACGTTTTATGTTAGCTTTTTAGCTAATTTTGTATGTTTAAACCTAAAAATCATAAATATTCATACCTGCCGCCAACTTGGAAGTATGCTAACGTCTCTTATATTAGCATGCTAACGTTTCATCCTAGCTTTCTTTTTGTTTAAACCTAAAAATCCTGGTTTGTGATGCATGGTGCTGTTGAGCAAGTATTCTAACAGTTGGCATGTTAACTGTTAGCATACTTGTGAGATTGTTGGCGTGCTAACTTTTTATGCTATATTTTTAGCAAAATGTGTATGTTTAAACCTACAAATCATGGTTTGTGATACATAGTGCTGTCGAGCAAGTATGCTAACAGATAACGGGCGTAAGTATACTACCTGTTAGCATACTTGTGGGAACGGTAACAGGCTGACATTTTATGCGAGCTTTTTAGCAAATTTTGTATGTTTAAACTTAAAAATCATGAATTTTGATACTTGGCGCCATCGTGAAAGTATGCTAACGTCTCTCATACTAGCATGCTAATGTTAGTATGCTAACCTTTTATGCTAGCTGCAGGAATAATCTAGTTACTATCTACAAACCTCGTTTCCGTATGAGTTGGGAAATTGTGTTAGATGTAAATATAAACGGAATACAATGATTTACAAATCATTTTCAACCCATATTCAATTGAATGCACTACAAAGACAAGATATTTGATGTTCAAACTCATAAACTTAATTTTTTTTTTTGCAAATAATAATTAACTTACAATTTCATGGCTGCAACACGTGCCAAAGTAGTTGGGAAAGGGCATGTTCACCACTGTGTTACATGGCCTTTTCTTTTAACAACACTCAATAAACGATTGGGAACTGAAGAAACTAATTGTTGAAGCTTTGAAAGTGGAATTCTTTCCCATTCTTGTTTTATGTAGAGCTTCAGTCGTTCAACAGTCCGGGGTCTCCGCTGTCGTATTTTACGCTTCATAATGCGCCACACATTTTTGATGGGAGACAGGTCTGGACTGCAGGCGGGCCAGGAAAGTACCCGCACTCTTTTTTTACAAAGCCACGCTGTTGTAACATGGCTAAATGTGGCTTGGCATTGTCTTGCTGAAATAAGCAGGGGCGTCCATGAAAAAGACAGCGCTTAGATGGCAGCATATGTTGTTCCAAAACCTGTATGTACCTTTCAGCATTAATGGTGCCTTCACAGATGCCTTCACAGGGCACTAATGCACCCCCATACCATCACAGATGCTGGCTTTTGAACTTTGCGTCGATAACAGTCTGGATGGTTCGCTTCCCCTTTGGTCTGGATGACACGATGCCGAATATTTCCAAAAACAATTTGAAATGTGGACTCGTCAGACCACAGAACGCTTTTCCACTTTGCATGAATCCATCTTAGATGATCTCGGGCCCAGAGAAGCCGGCGGCGTTTCTTGATGTTGTTGATAAATGGCTTTCGCTTTGCATAGTTGAGCTTTAACTTGCACTTACAGATGTAGCGACAAACTGTATTTAGTGACAGTGGTTTTCTGAAGTGTTCCTGAGCCCATGTGGTGATATCCTTTAGAGATTGATGTCGGTTTTTGATACAGTGCCGTCTGAGGGATCGAAGGTCACGGTCATTCAATGTTGGTTTCCGGCCATGCCGATTACGTGGAGTGATTACTCCAGATTCTCTGAACCTTTTGATGATATTATGGACCGTAGATGTTGAAATCCCTAAATTTCTTGCAATTGCACTTTGAGAAACGTTGTTCTTAAACTGTTTGACTATTTGCTCACGCAGTTGTGGACAAAGGGGTGTACCTCGCCCCATCCTTTCTTGTGAAAGACTGAGCATTTTTTGGGAAGCTGTTTTTATACCCAATCATGGCACCCACCTGTTCCCAATTAGCCTGCACACCTGTGGGATGTTCCAAATAAGTGTTTGATGAGCATTCCTCAACTTTATCAGTATTTATTGCCACCTTTCCCAACTTCTTTGTCACGTGTTGCTGGCATCAAATTCTAAAGTTAATGATTATTTGCAAAAAAAAAAAAAGTTTATCAGTTTGAACATCAAATATGTTGTCTTTGTAGCATATTCAATTGAATATGGGTTGAAAATGATTTGCAAATCATTGTATTTTGTTTATGTTTACATCTAACACAATTTCCCAACTCATATGGAAACGGGGTTTGTACTTTATCTACTTCAAAATGTCAAATATCGGCGCCGATAATAGGTGGATCCCTATTGTCTGTACTTTAAAATGTGTGTGTGTGTATTGCAGGTTGTTTGAGGAAGCTGCGTCCAAACTGAACCTGGTGGCTCTGGTGGGCTTCCTGCAGCAGCTGCGGAAGGCGTCTCAGTGTCAGTTGTTTGATTCTGCCACAGAGACGGGCGATTATTCACTGGCAATGCCTGGTACTCACACACACACACACACACACACACACACACACACACACACACACACACACACACACACACACACACACACACACACACACGTCACGATCTCGATCACTTGCCTTGTTTCTGATATTTCCTGGAAGTTTGATGAAGCAGTCCTGCGGCGTGTTTACTTGTGTGTGATATAATGTGCGATACAAGCAGTCCTGTGGCGTGTTTACCTGTGTGTGATATCATGTGCAATACAAGCAGTCCCGCAGCGTATATACTTGTATGTGATATCACGTACGATACAAGCAGTCCTGCAGCGTGTTTATTTGTGTGTGATATCATGTGCGATATAAGCAGTCCTGGGGTGTGTTTGCTTGTGTGTGATATCATGTGCAATACAAGCAGTCCCGCAGCGTGTGTACTTGTGTGCGATATATTGTGCGATACAAGAAGTCCTGCAGCATGTTTATTTGTGTGTGATATCATGTGCAATATAAGCAGTCCTGCGGCGTGTTTACTTGTGTGATATCTAGTGCTATCAAGCAGACCTTCAGCGTGTTACCTTGTGTGCGATATCATGTTCGATACAGGCAGTCCTGCAGAGAGTTTATTTGTGTGTGATATCATGTGCGATACAAGCAGTCCTTCAGCGTGTTTACTTGTGTGCGATATCATGTTCGATACAGGCAGTCCTGCAGAGAGTTAATTGTGTCTGATATCAAGTGCGATGCAAGCAGTCCTGCGGCCCGTGTGCTTGTGTGCAATATCATGTGCGATACAAGCAGTCCTGCAGCGTGTTTACTTGTGTATGATAACATGTGCGATACAAGCAGTCCCGCAGAGTGTTTACATCTGTGTGATATCATGTGCGATACAAGCAGTCCTGCGGGGTGTTTGCTTGTGTAAGATATCATGTGCGATACAAGCAGTCCTGCAAAGTGTTTACATATGTATGATATCATGTGCGATACAAGCAATCCTGCGGCGTGTTTACTTGTGTGTGATACAAGCAGTCCTGCAGCATGTTTACTTGTGTAAGATATCATGTGCGGTACAAGCAGTCCTGTGGCGTGTTTACTTGTGTGTGATATCATGTGCAATACAAGCAGTCTCGCAGCGTGTGCACTTGTGTGCGATGTCGCGTGCGATACAAGCAGTCCTGCAGCGTGTTTATTTGTGTGTGATATCATGTGCGATACAAGCAGTCCTGCGGCATGTTTACTTGTGTGTGATATCATGTGCGATATAAGCAGTCCTGCGGCGTATTTACTTGTGTGATATCCAGTGCTCTACAAGCAGTCCTTCAGCGTGTTTCCTTGTGTGCGATATCATGTTCGAGACAGGCAGTCCTGCAGAGAGTTTATTTGTGTGTGATATCATGTGCGATACAAGCAGTCCTGCGGCATGTTTACTTGTGTGTGATATCATGTGCAATATAAGCAGTCCTGCGGCGTATTTACTTGTGTGATATCCAGTGCTATACAAGCAGTCCTTCAGCGTGTTTCCTTGTGTGCGATATCATGTTCGAGACAGGCAGTCCTGCAGAGAGTTTATTTGTGTGTGATATCATGTGCGATACAAGCAGTCCTGTGGCGTGTTTACTTGTGTGTGATAACATGTGCAATACAAGCAGTCTCGCAGCGTGTGCACTTGTGTGCGATGTCACGTGCGATACAAGCAGTCCTGCAGCGTGTTTATTTGTGTGTGATATCATGTGCGATACAAGCAGTCCTGCGGCATGTTTACTTGTGTGTGATATCATGTGCGATACAAGCAGTCCTGCGGCGTGTTTACTTGTGTGATATCCAGTGCTATACAAGCAGTCCTTCAGCGTGTTTCCTTGTGTGCGATATCATGTTCGAGACAGGCAGTCCTGCAGAGAGTTTATTTGTGTGTGTGCTATCATGTGCGATACAAGCAATCCTGAGATTTTGGGGTAGATCCGGATCGCCATCTGAATTCAGGACTTTGATAACATTGGGATGTACAGCCGTGCTTTTTTCAGTTTTTAATATGATCCAAATAAAAGTGATGAATTGTGTCAAAGGTGAAAGGTACTTCTGATTCTATGACACCCTTTTCTGGATTTGTTCTCCTATTCAACAAAGAAATGTCCAAAGAAAGCTAAGATATTTTAATTATTTATTTGAGACCAAAACAGACTCTGATTGTTAGCAGGAATGTTTTGGTCAAACATGGGAAAAGGCAGTAATACAGCATCAATCTCAAATGAAACCCATTTAGAGAGTAACCTTTGACTAAGAGACCAATACAATAAAAATAGTGATCTTCAGCATCACAACAGTCCTTGTCCCATGTTCTTTGGATGTGTGGGGGACGATGCAAGAAGAACCTCCGTAGGTTTTATTGATCACACTCAGGAACACAAACAATTCTTCAACTTGACTTTTGTCGCGCAGGAGAAGCAAAGTCCACGTTGGAGCGCCACAGCGCCCTCCATCTCTTCCGTCTGGGCGAAGCCATGCTGCGTATCGCCAGAAACAAAGATCGTCCGCTGCTCCACATGATGAGGGCGTGGAGTGTGGTGGCGCCACACCTGGTGGAGGTAGGTAGCAGCGCCCTCCTCTCCCATACGGCTTGTCGCTGATGTAAAGAGATTAAGTGGACGGTGAACGTGTCCGACTGCAGGCGGCGTGTCACAAAGAGCGCCACGTATCCCGGAAGGCCGTCTCCTTCATCCACGACGTCCTGACGGAGGTTCTGACCGGCTGGGTGGAGCCGCCGCACTTCCACTTTAACGAAGCGCTCTTCAGACCCTTTGAGCACATCATGCAGTTGGAGCTGTGCGACGAGGACGTCCAAGACCAGGTGACCCCTTAGCGTGCACGCTAGTCAGCTGCTTTGGTTACAGTAGGCAAGGGGTTCATGTGGCGTCCTTACTGGTGGATCCCGCGTTATATGATGAAGAATCCTTGCTTGGCCACTAAGTGACCGTGGCGGCCAGTTGTCTGAAGGCGAAGGCGGGGCGGTCCTGGGCGAGGCTAATAAGGGCCGACAGGGGCCTGGTAGATGTCATCTGGGACGTCCAGGGCAACCGGGGACGGCGCCAGCTGCATTATTTGTGACTTGGTTGAACCACCAGTTGCGAAGGATGTCCCGGAGACAGTCACTGTGAAATGCATCAAAGCGGCGAGTAGTCTCTGTGGAAAGAGTAGGGATGATGTTTGAAATCGGTTCTCCCGGTTGTTCGATAAGAAAAGAACCGATTCCATGGACTCGAATCCCTTTTTGAGAACCGGTTCCCGTTATCGAGGCCACTATGGTAAAGAAAAAGAGTTGGTTCTTTATTCAAATCCCTTCCCACGTACAGGAAATGCCCTGTGGGACGCAATGTAATATGCCCATTTGATTGTAGACTCTTACTGACACCTTGTGGCGATATGAAAATACTATGCGTCATTAGTCTGGCCACTTCCGGGTTGGCGAGACAATTGAGAAGTAGACAAGTTGTGTTAGCTCTTACTAGCCTTGGAAAGGATTAGTCTGTAAGTAAACTGTTTAACTTGTTTATGTAACTCAATATTCAGGTGGAAAGTGTTTAAGTTTGATACTAAGATGTTTATTGAAAAACGATTTTTGTGCACCGTTTCAATGGATGTTTTGAGGACTTAAAGGGGAACATTATCACAATTTCAGAAGGGTTAAAACCATTAAAAATCAGTTCCCAGTGGCTTATTTTATTTTTCGAAGTTTTTTTTCAAAATCTTACCCATCACGCAATATCCCTAAAAAAAGCTTCAAAGTGCCTGATTTTAACCATCGTTATAAACACCCGTCCATTTTCCTGTGACGTCACACAGTGATGCCAATACAAACAAACATGGCGGATAGAACAGCAAGCTATAGCGACATTAACTCGGATTCAGACTCGGGTTTCAGCGGCTTAAACAGATTACGCATGTATTGAAATGGATGGTTGTAGTGTGGAGGCAGGTAACGAAAACGAAATTGAAGAAGAAACTGAAGCTATTGAGCCATATCGGTTTGAACCGTATGCAAGCGAAACCTGACGAAATCAACACGACAGCCAGCTCACACTGAGTTCCCGTTGACACCATCTTCGGTTTGACATCTTTTACTTTCACCTGGACACCTGTGAAATATGAATTTATCATTGCGATAAGTATTTTAATTGTACTTTAATTGAAACAAACTATTTGCCATCTCCAGTATCATGAGTATTCCACAGCGTACTCTAACATTAATTGTTACCTTTAGACTTCACATCAGGGTATATCTGAACTCCAATATCCGCTCTTGACAAAGTTTGATAATCATCCTCTTCAGAGAACAGTGAATGTCGATAAGAGTTCGAAAAAATGTCCTGTAGCACCTGTAACAAAATAATGGGGAGACTTCACTCAGGTTAACCATACCTAAATAGACACAAAATACTGCATTACACAAGACTACCCGAATGTACTTGAATGATTGAAAAAAAAAAATGTTTTTAAGCTAAATTATTGGTAAACACAGTTTATGTATAATAATTTACGTAAAACCGCAAGTAATGAATAAAGTTTTCATCAATTAATATATTCTGTAGACATACCCTCATCCGCTCTCTTTTCCTGAAAGCTGATCTGTCCAGTTTTGGAGTTGATGTCAGCAGGCCAGGGAAGCTAGGGTCGATATTCTTCTCTTGATCATCTTCGGTGGCATAAGGGACGGTAGAAGCGGTGTGAGCCAAGACATCCAGGGGGGTTTAGCTCGCTCGTCTGCGGGAACAAACTGCCGCCTCTGCTTGCCGTGCTACCGAGGTCCTTTGTCCCTGAATAGCTCACACACTCCGGCAGATTCAATGGGGGTCTGGCGGCAGATTTCTTTGACTTTATCGTTGGAAATGCATCTGCTTTGAGTGTCGCAGGATATCCACACATTCTTGCCATCTCTGTCGTAGCATAGCTTTCGTCGGTAAAGTGTGCGGAACAAACGACTGACCATTTCGTCGGCTTTCCCCACACCCTCGTATTTTGAACAAATTTCGTCCATTTTCTTGCCACTTTCGCATCTTTGGGCTACTGGTGCAACTTGAATCCGTCCCTGTTCGTGTTGTTACACCCTCCAACAACACACCGACGAGGCATGATGTCTCCAAGGTACGGAAAACAGTCGAAAAAACGGAAAATAACAGAGCTGATTTGACTCGGTGTTTGTAATGTGTTTGAGAAAATGGCGGATTGCTTCCCGATGCGACGTCACGTTCTGACGTCATCGCTCCGAGAGCGAATATTAGAAAGGCGTTTAATTCGCCAAAATTCACCCATTTAGAGTTCGGCAATCGGTTAAAAAAATATATGGTCTTTTTTCTGCAACATCAAGGTATATATTGACGCTTACATAGGTCTGGTGATAATGTTCCCCTTTAAGGTGGAAAGTGTTTAAGTTTGATACTAAGATGTTTATTGAAAAACGATTTTTGTGCACTGTTTCAATGGATGTTTTGAGGACTTAAATGGCTGCCAGTCGTGTATTTACACCATCGAAATAATTTCAACACTTGTTTGATGACATTTGTTTGATGATAGTACTGTATATTTGTGTGAAGCTAATATTTACATATTGTGTATTACATTTCAGTATGTTAATTGAATCACATAGCTTATACATTTGTCATTGTGTGTATTTCAGTAAAAAAAATAACAGTCCAGTGCAAAACAAAAGTAAAGATAGGAAAAGACAAAGCAAGATCAACAACAATAAAGGGCCTAAATGGATTAACCTGCTTTGGATTGTTTGTTAGCTGTCTGCCAAGCTGTATAACCTCAACACGTATAGTGAGGGCAGAACAGGCAATATGCAATTATTGCCAGGCTTCGCTCTCATGTAAGGGGGGAAGAATTGTTGATTGATGACTTTGATGTTCTTAGTGTCAGTGTGTGTGTAGTTAGTATGTTCCAATAGCAGCAGAAGTGCACTTTTTGGAGAGCTGTATTATTTTCAGTTTTGTGCCCAAGGGACTGATTTTATTTAATACTATATTATTATTTATACACCTATAGTGATCACAGAGACAGGTTGTTTTTGTGTTACTGTATATATTTGTTTTTCTGAAAAATCCCACTTAATATACTTTGGGTAACAACAGTCAATATTTTTTATTTTTTTTTTAGGGGAGTAACAGTCAATATTTATTTATTTATTTTATTTTATTTTTTTCTTATAAAATAAAAGTTAAACAAAATATTGTGTTTTTCCATATACAACAACCTATCTGGATTCGATAAGAGAATCGATAAGGAATCGGTTCGATAAGAGGATTCGATAATGGGCTCAAACTCGATAATTTCTTATCAAACATCATCCC
Organism: Nerophis lumbriciformis; assembly: GCF_033978685.3. NCBI lineage: Eukaryota > Metazoa > Chordata > Actinopteri > Syngnathiformes > Syngnathidae > Nerophis > Nerophis lumbriciformis. The sequence goes on along the minus strand of NC_084549.2, from coordinate 67,231,852 downwards.
TAGGAAAGAGTCCGAGTTTCAGATCCGTACAGGAGAACTGGCACCACGTAGGAATGGAAGATGGCAATCTGTGTGGAGTTTTTGTCTTTACACTCCGCCAGACTCACTGGCGTGCAATTTCAGGATCTGACGAGCAAGATCTGGCAAACGTCTTTTGGCAACTCCTGCAAGGTATCAAAGTCCCAAGGAAATATATTAATATCCTCCGGGATCTTCATGAGAACACCACCTGCAGAGTAAAAGTGCAGGGCGGAATGTCAGATATTTTTGTTACCACCTCTGGAGTTCGAAAGGGTTGCGTTGACGCACCAAACATCTTCAACATCGCGGTCGACTACTGAATCCAGAGCACACTGCATCGCTGCCCCGGTCTTGGAGTTAACTTCTGCTTCTGCTTCACGGACCTGTGCTACGCTGATGTTGTTGTGCTCTTCTCCACACACCTGGATACCATCACCAAAGCATTGTCGGTATTTGGGAAGAAGCCTTAGTCCTTGGCCTTACCGTTAGCTGGGCAAAGACAGAACGTTCAGTCATTGTCAGACCCCAGAACAGGTCAGTACCATCCACGATCGGCAGGTCGAAGCAGTCAAAGACTTTGTTTATCTTGGACCCAAAATTGCCAGATCATGCTTATCGGATCCTGAAGTTGCAGGTCGTTAGATGAAAAGTGGGGATTAATCCCTTTCCAATGCAGCCACCACTCTTCATAACAACTGACTCTGTGGTTAAAGTTGGAATTGCCACAAAACTATTCAAGATATTCAACTCTACTACTCAGCTAAAGTGGATAGTGCACGCTCCCAATTTGTCACATTTCATGTGTCGGGTGAACCGCGACGAAGAGGGCCTTATGACTCCCCTTCCTACTGTAGCAAAGGTAACCACGGTTGTCGTCTTGCGGTCGACTTGTGTAGGTGGTGACGTCCATCGGCGAGCTGGTGGAGATGTGTTCGCCTAACATCCTGTCCGGATGGCGGCCTCTTTTCAGCGCTCTGAGGACCGTGCACGGCGCCAAGATGGAGGTCAAAGACTACCTGCTGGGAGAATATTCCGTGGGTACGTGTGACACGTGCGAGCAGTTCTTTGGGAGCGCTCTTGGCGTCAACGGGACTTTTGTGGTTGGCGCAGGCGTCAAGTGTCAGGCACCCGTCTTTGATGTCTTTGAGGCGTTCATCAGCACGGACAACATACAGGTGTTTGCCAACGCCGCCACAGACTACATCATGTGCCTGATGAAGTTCGTCAAAGGGTTAGGTCAGTGCTCTTGATGTGGAGTCATGTGACAGGAACTCTATACCTGACTTGTCTGTGCCCTCCTAGGCGAGGTGGACTACAGGGAGATCGGCGACTGTGTCCAGACGTCGTCTTTCAGCTCCACCGACCTCTGCCTGCCGGCGCTCGACTACCTGCACAGATGTTCTCAGGTGCAACTTCCTGTTTTGGCTGCCAGCTTCCTGTTGTCGTCTGTCACGTGAGACTTGTCCTGCTCTTCCTCCCAGCTGCTGGCCAACATTTACAAGATGCCGTCGAAGCCCGTCTTCCTGGGGGCGCGCCTCGCCAGCCTACCCTCTAGGACATACGAACACTCGACGGGCAGCGAGGACGGCCTGGACGGCGTCCTGCAGGAGTTTGACGACGACACGGGTGAGGATGGCGTTCTTTCCGCTCCGTCACGCTGATGCGTGACAGCTCGATGATGTCCCGCAGGTCTGATCCAGGTGTGGATCCTGCTGTTAGAACAGCTGACGGCGGCCGTCTCCAACTGTCCTCGTCAACACCAGCCGCCCACCTTGGAGATACTCTTCCTGCTGCTGCGAGAGGTCGCCGTCGTGCCAGGTGATCTTTCCTT
>NC_084549.2:67217500-67225000 GCF_033978685.3 Nerophis lumbriciformis | reverse complement strand
CTTCTGACTGGATTCTATCTTCTTTTCTGACTGGTTCTAACTGGTCTTTTGGCTATTTCTAACTGTTCTACTGACTGGTTCTAACTGGTCTGATTGGTTCCAACTGGTCTTCTGATTGGTCCTATATGTTCTTATGACTGGTTCTAACTCTTCTTCTGGCTAGTTTTTACTGTTCGACTGGTTGAGTTTAACTGTTCTTATGAGTAGTTCTAACTGTTCTTATGACTGGTTCTAACTCTTCTTCTGGCTAGTTCTAACTGTTCTTATGACTGGATTCTATACTCTCTTCTGACTGGTTCTAACTTTTCTTTTGGCTATTTCTAACTGTTCTTCTGACTGGTTCTAGCTGTTCGTCTGACAAGTTTTTACTGTTAGTCTGACTAGTTCTAACTGTTCTTCTGACTGGTTCTAACTGTTCTTCTGGTGTATTGTAACTGTTTTTTGGCTATATCTAACTGTTCTTCTGACAGGTTCTAACTTCTCTTCTGATTTACTGTTCTTCTGACTGGTTCTAAATGGTCTTCTGACTGTTTCTAACTGGTCTTCTGATTGGTTCTAACGAGTCCAATCATGTTGCAGGTGTTCATGTTGGACAGTCAATGTTCTCCAAAGACACCCAACAACAAGGACGGTTTTGAGCACGCTCAGTCGTGTGTTTTGATCATTGAGCTGCCACCTGACCACCACTCCACTGGGCATGCTCCGAAGAGGTGATCACATACACACCCACACACACACACACACACACACACACACACACACACACACACACACACAAACATATTCATACACACACACACATAAAAATTTACTCCCGTTACTAAATTATGTCTTTGTTTTTTGTGCTGCTCTTTAGGAAAGTTGGGTAAGACTGTTCACACTTAGCAATACTACTCTGCATACTTGGCACTACTGTATACACATTATAGTACTACGGTACACACATACAATAGTACTACTGTACACACTTGGTAGTACTGTAAACACATTGTAGTACTACTGTACACACAATGAATAGTACTACTGTACACAATTGGTAGTACTGTAAACACATTGTAGTACTACTGTACACACATACAATAGTACTACTGTACACACTTGGTAGTACTCTAAACACATTTTAGTACTGCTGTACACAATGAATAGTACTACTGTACACACATTGTATTAGCAGTACTAGTACTGCAGTAGTATTGTTTGTGCTGCCGCAGGATTCCGTTCAGGACCATCGTGGTCAGCCTGCTGTCCCATCAGGTTCTGCTCCAGAACCTGTCCGACATCCTCTTGGAGGAGTTTGTCAAGCAGCCCGAAGGTCAGGAGAGGGCGACGCCCGTCACCCCTGACCCCGGGCGACCCGCGGCGGGCTTCCTGCGCTACGTGTCCATGACCAACCTGTCCATCATCCTGGACCTGCTGCTGGACTCGTACAGGTGAGTGCGACACCGCCGCCCGCTTGGCGCGCACCACAAACCTCAAGCGCGTGCGTCTCGTCCGCAGGACGGCGCGAGACTTTGACACCCGCCCGGGCCTCAAGTACCTGCTGATGAAGGTGTCGGGCGTGTGCGGCGCCGCCAACCTCTACCGCCAGTCGGCCATGAGCTTCAACCTTTACGTGCAGACGCTGCTGAGCGCCATCTTGAGCCAGTCGGACGCCATGACGGCCCAGCAGGTACCAGGCGGGCTGTTAGCCCCCCGCCTCCTTGGCGTCCCGTGATTTCACTCTCACCTTTCTCGCCAGGTGAAGAAGATGCTGTACGAGGAAGAGGAGGGAAGCTCCGACTCTTCTCATCCTGGATCAGCGTCCTCAGAGGACGAGGACATCTTTGAAGAGACAGCACAGGTGACACGCACACACACACACACACACACACACACACACGCGCACTGATGCACGGGACACCCTCAGGTGAGTCCCCCCCGCGGACGGGACCAGCGCCACCAGTGGCGAGCCGCCATGACGTCCCTGAGCGTGGCGCCAGGGGGCGGCGCCGACTGGGCGTGGCTGGTCAAGCGTCTCCACAAGCTGTGCGCGGACTTGTGCAGCAGCTACATCCAGATGCACCGCGACCTGGAGAGCGCGCTGGAGGACACGCCCCCTCCGCCGCCGCCCCGTGGCGCCGATCCCGCCTTCTTCCTGCCGCTCTTCCAGTCCGAGGCCTCCACCCCCACGTCGCCGAGTCAGACGGCGGAGACGAGTACGGCGTCGCCGGGGGACACGCCCACTCAGAGTCCAGGATACAGGTGGGACGTGGTGTCATGCGACGGTCTTTCCGGGCGAGTGCCTGACCCACTTTTTGTCCGCTTCACAGCTGCACAGGAAGTCTCCCTCACAGCTTCCTGAGCGGGCGGAACGCGTCTTGGGGCCGAAGGAAGGACTGGTGGGAGAGCGCGGGCAGCAAACTGTACTCCATGGCGGCGGACCGGAGCTTCAGCAAGCTGGTGAGCGACTACAAGCGCAGGAAGCAGCAGAACCACCTCCACCGCGGCGCCGGGGAGGGGAGGGGCTCGGTGGAGCCGCCCCAGAGGCCCCAGCAGCTGGTGGACCAGCAAGGACCCCCGCTGAGGCACTCGGTCAGCGCCGGACCAGAAGTCCTGAGGCAGGAGAACCGCTCGCGTTCCGGCTCCACCTTCAGTTCTCACGGCGTGTCTCTGAGGGACGCCGAGGCCCAGATCCAGGTAAGCGTCGGCCCGGTTTACCAGCAACCGCCTCCTCTGTGTCGTGCTAGGAACCATCTGGAACGTGTCTCGCCCCGCAGGCCTGGACCAACATGGTGCTGACCGTCCTCAACCAGGTCCTCCTGTTGTCCGACTCCGCCTTCCTGGCGCTGCAGCCGGCGCTCTACCCCAGCCTCAGCCAGCTGACGTGCCACGTGGCCGACGCCCGCGTGCGCCAAGCGCTGCGTGAGTGGCTGGGCCGCGTGGGGAGACTCTATGACATCGTCGCCTGACCGGCAAGACGGCGTCAGCCTCGCCACTCGGCGCCGCTAACTTCGCGATGAGCCCAAAGATGATGATGTCGCTTGTACGAAATATTATTTATCACTTCCTGTATTTCATGTGCGTGTTCTCCGCTTGATTAAACATTGTGATGAGCAGCACTCGACCAATCAGCGCTGACCCAGTGCAGACGGAAGGGGCGGAGCCTTCATAGCGGGGTTTTGATCATGTGACTCACCCTTGACTTATGGAACGTCCTGGCAGAGTTTATGGCGTCCAATAAGAACACGGTTGAGTCGGATCTTAAAGAGTCGTTCAAGACCACCAATCAGCGCTGACCCAGTGCAGACGGGAGGGGCGGAGCCTTAATAGCGGGTTTTTGATCATGCGAGTCACCCTTGACTTATGGAACGTTCTGGCCGACTTTATGGCGTTCAATAAGAACACGGTTGAGTCGGATCTTAAAGAGTCGTTAAAGTCGACCAATCAGCGCTGACCCAGTGCAGACGGGAGGGGCGGAGCCTTCATAACGTGGTTTTGATCATGTGACTCACCCTTGACTTATGGAACGTTCTGGCCGAGTTTATGGCGTCCAATAAGAACACGGTTGAGTCGGATCTTAAAGAGTCGTTCATGTCAACCAGTCAGCGCTGACCCAGTGCAGACAGGAGGGGCGGAGCCTTCATAACGTGGTTTTGATCATGTGACTCACCCTTGACTTATGGAACGTTCTGGCCGAGTTTATGGCGTCCAATAAGAACACGGTTGAGTCGGATCTTAAAGAGTCGTTCAAGTTGACCAATCAGCGCTGACCCAGTGCAGACGGGAGGGGCGGAGCCTTCATGACGTGGCTTTGATCATGTGACTCACCCTTGACTTATGGAACGTTCTGGCCGAGTTTATGGCGTCCAATTAGAACACTATTTAAGACTCTTTGAAGAGAGTCGGATCTTAAAGAGTCGTTTAAGTCGACCAATCAGCGCTGACCCAGTGCAGAGGGGAGGGGCGGAGCCTTCATAGCGGGTTTTTGATCATGTGACTCACCCTTGGCTTATGGAAAGTTCTGGCCGAGTTTATGGCATCCAATAAGAACACGATTTAGGACTCTTTGAAGAGAGTCGGATCTTAAAGAGTCGTTCAAGTCGACCAATCAGCGCTGACCCAGTGCAGACGGGAGGGGCGGAGCCTTCATGACGTGGTTTTGATCATGTGACTCACCCTTGACTTATGGAACGTTCTGGCCGAGTTTATGGCGTCCAATAAGAACACGGTTGAGTCGGATCTTAAAGAGTCGTTCAAGTCGACCAGTCAGCGCTGACCCAGTGCAGACGGGAGGGGCGGAGCCTTCATGACGTGGTTTTGATCATGTGACTCACCCTTGACTTATGGAACGTTCTGGCCGAGTTTATGGCGTCCAATTAGAACACTATTTAAGACTCTTTCAAGAGAGTCGGATCTTAAAGAGTCGTTCAAGTCGACCAATCAGCGCTGACCCAGTGCAGACGGGAGGGGCGGAGCCTTAATAGCGGGTTTTTGATCATGTGACTCACCCTTGGCTTATGGAAAGTTCTGGCCGAGTTTATGGCATCCAATAAGAACACGATTTAGGACTCTTTGAAGAGAGTCAGATCTTAAAGAGTCGTTCAAGGTGACCAATCAGCGCTGACCCAGTGCAGACGGGAGGGGCGGAGCCTTCATGACGTGGTTTTGATCATGTGACTCACCCTTGACTTATGGAACGTTCTGGCCGAGTTTATGGCGTCCAATAAGAACACGGTTGAGTCGGATCTTAAAGAGTCGTTCAAGTCGACCAGTCAGCGCTGACCCAGTGCAGACGGGAGGGGCGGAGCCTTCATGACGTGGTTTTGATCATGTGACTCACCCTTGACTTATGGAACGTTCTGGCCGAGTTTATGGCGTCCAATTAGAACACTATTTAAGACTCTTTCAAGAGAGTCGGATCTTAAAGAGTCGTTCAAGTCGAGCAATCAGCGCTGACCCAGTGCAGACGGGAGGGGCGGAGCCTTCATAGCGGGTTTTTGATCATGTGACTCACCCTTGGCTTATGGAAAGTTCTGGCCGAGTTTATGGCATCCAATAAGAACACGATTTAGGACTCTTTGAAGAGAGTCAGATCTTAAAGAGTCGTTCAAGGTGACCAATCAGCGCTGACCCAGTGCAGACGGGAGGGGCGGAGCCTTAATAGCGGGTTTTTGATCATGCGAGTCACCCTTGACTTATGGAACGTTCTGGACGACTTTGTGGCGTCCAATAAGAACACGATTTAAGACTCTTAGAAAAGAGTCAGATCTTAAAGAGTCGTTCAAGTCGACCAACGAGCGCTGACCCAGTTCAGATGGGAGGGGCGGAGCCTTAATAGGTTTTTTTTGATCATGTGAGTCACCCTTGACTCATGGAACATTCTGGACGACTTTATGGCGTCCAATAAGAACATGATTTAAGACTCTTAGAAAAGAGTCAGATCTTAAAGAGTCGTTTAAGTCGACCAATGAGCGCTGACCCAGTGCAGATGGGAGGGGCGGAGCCTTCATAGCGGGTTTTTGATCATGTGAGTCACCCTTGGCTTATGGAAAGTTCTGGCCGAGTTTATGGCATCCAATAAGAACACGATTTAGGACTCTTTGAAGAGAGTCAGATCTTAAAGAGTCGTTCAAGGTGACCAATCAGCGCTGACCCAGTGCAGACGGGAGGGGCGGAGCCTTAATAGCGGGTTTTTGATCATGCGAGTCACCCTTGACTTATGGAACGTTCTGGACGACTTTGTGGCGTCCAATAAGAACACGATTTAAGACTCTTAGAAAAGAGTCAGATCTTAAAGAGTCGTTCAAGTCGACCAACGAGCGCTGACCCAGTTCAGATGGGAGGGGCGGAGCCTTAATAGGGTTTTTTTGATCATGTGAGTCACCCTTGACTCATGGAACATTCTGGACGACTTTATGGCGTCCAATAAGAACATGATTTAAGACTCTTAGAAAAGAGTCAGATCTTAAAGAGTCGTTTAAGTCGACCAATGAGCGCTGACCCAGTGCAGATGGGAGGGGCGGAGCCTTCATAGCGGGTTTTTGATCATGTGAGTCACCCTTGATTTACGGAACATTCTGGCAGAGTTTATGGCGTCCAATAAGATCACGGTTGAGTCGGATCTTAAAGAGTCGTTCAAGTCGACCAATCAGCGCTGACCCAGTGCAGACGGGAGGGGCGGAGCCTTCATGACGTGGTTTTGATCATGTGACTCACCCTTGACTTATGGAGCGTTCTGGCCGAGTTTATGGCGTCCAATTAGAACACTATTTAAGACTCTTTGAAGAGAGTCGGATCTTAAAGAGTCGTTCAAGTTGACCAATCAGCGCTGACCCAGGGCAGACGGGAGGGTCGGAGCCTTCATAGCGGGTTTTTGATCATGTGACTCACCCTTGGCTTATGGAAAGTTCTGGCCGAGTTTATGGCATCCAATAAGAACACGATTTAGGACTCTTTGAAGAGAGTCGGATCTTAAAGAGTCGTTCAAGGCGACCGATCAGCGCTGACCCAGTGCAGACGGGAGGGGCGGAGCCTTAATAGCGGGTTTTTGATCATGCGAGTCACCCTTGACTTATGGAAAGTTCTGGCCGAGTTTATGGCATCCAATAAGAACACGATTTAGGACTCTTTGAAGAGAGTCAGATCTTAAAGAGTCGTTCAAGGTGACCAATCAGCGCTGACCCAGTGCAGACGGGAGGGGCGGAGCCTTAATAGCGGGTTTTTGATCATGCGAGTCACCCTTGACTTATGGAACGTTCTGGACGACTTTATGGCGTCCAATAAGAACACGATTTAAGACTCTTAGAAAAGAGTCAGATCTTAAAGAGTCGTTCAAGTCGACCAACGAGCGCTGACCCAGTTCAGATGGGAGGGGCGGAGCCTTAATAGGGTTTTTTTGATCATGTGAGTCACCCTTGACTCATGGAACATTCTGGACGACTTTATGGCGTCCAATAAGAACATGATTTAAGACTCTTAGAAAAGAGTCAGATCTTAAAGAGTCGTTTAAGTCGACCAATGAGCGCTGACCCAGGGCAGATGGGAGGGGCGGAGCCTTCATAGCGGGTTTTTGATCTTGTGAGTCACCCTTGATTTACGGAACATTCTGGCAGAGTTTATGGCGTCCAATAAGAACACGGTTGAGTCGGATCTTAAAGAGTCGTTCAAGTCGACCAATCAGCGCTGACCCAGTGCAGACGGGAGGGGCGGAGCCTTCATAACGTGGTTTTGATCATGTGACTCACCCTTGACTTATGGAACGTTCTGGCCGAGTTTATGGCGTCCAATTAGAACACGATTTAAGACTCTTTGAAGAGAGTCGGATCTTAAAGAGTCGTTCCTTACAAAGAGCCGTTCAAAAGGCTCCTTGTTATAGTTTATAGAAAAAAAGTTAGATTTCCTTTATTGATAATCGGACTCATTTTCTAGTCCAGTTGCAGCTGGTAATCGGTTCTCATTGTTAATATAAAGAGCCGTTCAAAAGACTCGATTCGTTTGCGAACGTCACATCTCCAGCTGCTA
>NC_084549.2:67120000-67212500 GCF_033978685.3 Nerophis lumbriciformis | reverse complement strand
TGTCTTTTTCACATTAACGTAATTACTAAGATTTCATGTCAAGTGTTGGTTTCACCGATTCCTTCGTCAAAGAAGGCATCCTTTAATAGTTGAAACTCGGCAGCCTCTTTATTAGGTACACGCCTGGTCAAGAGAAAAAATGAAGCACGTATGAAAAAATAGTTGCGAGGTCAGCATATCTTTTGGTCATTGATTTATTTTCTTTCATAAATGGAAATTATGAGCAAAGAACGGTTTGGTTTGTTTGAATTTATTTTGAAATACACAAAAATATTCCTAAACACCGGAAACGGAAGTTGCTGTTTAAAGACAAGACTGCGGGCTCGCTTGAAGGAAAACAAATATGGTGTTTTGAGTCCTGCTTCACAAAGACCAGGTGATCATGGATGCATCTATAATGCATGAAATGCAAAAAAAATGCCTATTGACTAATTTAGAGTTACATTACCTTTTATACCTGCCGTTTCAAATTTGATACACACATTTTCAAAACAGTTTTCCTATAAAATATACTAGAAATATTACGTAATTTTACATTGCATCAACGGATTAACTCTTCATATTGATGTGTTAGTAAACATTTGTTTTTTTTCTTACCTTATCTCTTTCAAAAGTGGCAGAGTTTCCCTTCAAAAATCAGGCGTCTCTCGTTTCTTCTTTGTGGCAATCTCGCTGGATGACTGGACAGCCCTCTAATAAGTAAATTACTGCCCTCATGTGGATTATACGTGTAATGCATGCATCTGATCTATGAATCAATCAATGTTTATTTATATAGCCCTAAATCACAAGTGTCTCAAAGGGCTGCACAAGCCACAACGACATCCTCGGTACAGAGCCCACATAAGGGCAAGGAAAAACTCACCCCAGTGGGACGTCAATGTGAATGACTATGAGAAACCTTGGAGAGGACCGCATATGTGGGTAAACCCCCCCACCCCCTCTAGGGGAGACCGAATGCAATGGATGTCGAGTGGGTCTGACATTATATCGTGAGCGTCCAATTATGTATGATCTGATATGTCAGGCTTTTTATGTAGAGGGTTAAAAAATGTATGTATCACTTGCGATACGTTAGGCGTTTCAGGGTTAAACGAAAACCAAACCGTCTTTTTATATATAATTATTACTCTTTGACATGTAAAAATAATAACTGATGATTTAGAGGGCTCAAAAACTTCTGTATCGTTTACGATACGTTAGGCGTTTCAGGGTTAAACGAAAACCAAACCATCCAATCATCCATCCATCTTCTTCCGCTTATCCGAGGTCGGGTCGCGGGGGCAGCAGCCTAAGCAGGGAAGCCCAGACTTCCCTCTCCCCAGCCACTTCGTCCAGCTCCTCCCGGGGGATCCCGAGGCGTTCCCAGGCCAGCCGGGAGACATAGTCTTCCCAACGTGTCCTGGGTCTTCCCCGTGGCCTTCTACCGGTCGGACGTGCCCTAAACACCTCCCGAGGGAGGCGATCGGGTGGCATCCTGACCAGATGCCCGAACCACCTCATCTGGCTCCTCTCGATGTGGAGGAGCAGCGGCTTTACTTTGAGCTCCTCCCGGATGACAGAGCTTCTCACCCTATCTCTAAGGGAGAGCCCTGCCACCCGGCGGAGGAAACTCATTTCGGCCGCTTGTACCCGTGATCTTGTCCTTTCGGTCATAACCCAAAGCTCATGACCATAGGTGAGGATGGGAACGTAGATCGACCGGTAAATTGAGAGCTTTGCCTTCCGGCTCAGCTCCTTCTTCACCACAACGGATCGATACAGCGTCCGCATTACTGAAGACGCCGCACCGATCCGCCTGTCGATCTCACGATCCACTCTTCCCTCACTCGTGAACAAGACTCCGAGGTACTTGAACTCCTCCACTTGGGGCAGGGTCTCCTCCCCAACCCGAAGATGGCATTCCACCCTTTTCCGGGCGAGAACCATGGACTCGGACTTGGAGGTGCTGATTCTCATCCCAGTCGCTTCACACTCGGCTGCGAACCGATCCAAACCATTAAAACCAAAACCAAACCGTCTTTTTATATGTAATTATTGCTCTATGACATGTAAAAAAGAAACTGATGATTTAAAGGGCTCAAAAACTTCTGTATCACTTATGATACGTTAGGTGTTTTAGGGTTAAACGAAAGCCAAACCATAAATATTTCAAAGTGGCCTTAAATAAGTCAATACAAATGTCTAATTATTGCTCTTTCACATGGACATTTTTTTAAATTTTTTTATCTAAATAACATAAAAGTGAGGTGTGCAAATATGGTTTGTGTCATGGATGGACAAGGTCCAGTAGGTGTCCCTAATAAAGTGAGTATGTGCCTGCGCACAGGGTTTCCGCCTGCTTTGGATTCTGGACGTGCAGAAGACGCCGTGTGCCCGAGAAGCGGTCCTGCACGGAGCCGGAGGTTCTGTTGTTGCCGGACTGGCGCACTTTTTGGCCACGAGTGAGTGTGCACGCGCCATCGTCTCCTACACGCTGGATCGATTAGTCATGTCTGGACTCACCCGCTGACTGTGCAGGTCGCGTCAGGAGGTCCTTTGATGTCGGCATGGCGGGCTTCCTGTTGACCACCTTGGCTTCCTGGTCAGTCTCATTTCACTCGTCAAAACTACTTGGTACGTTTAGCCAGGTGCGCTGACAGGAAGTGTGTACGCGCGCAGGTCTTACTGTCGTGCGAACAACGCCAAGATGCGCGTGCAGCAGAGGATGATCCAGGACGGCATAAAAAACAAGGTGGTCTACGAGGGAACCAGTCTGGACCCTGCAGTCAGAACCAGAACAGAAGCGTCACCGGGCCCCTCGTGACCCCTCAGAGACTCCTCCTCAACTCCAAGCGGCTGATGTTTGTTGTTGTTGCCATGACAACCGCTTGCACCTGCACAGAAACACTGCTGCATGAGTGCCCATACAGGAAGTGTAATAAATATAATCATAAATGTCTCCCATACAAGGTGAGGACTTACTTGTTGCTATGGTTACAGTATATTTAAATCAGGGTTGTCCAAACTTTTTCCACTGAGGGCCGCACACTGAAAAATTTTCATATTTTTCAAAATAAACACAATCCTTAAGTTTTTGGGGTTTTTTTACCTTTAGTGCTCCCCTCAACCTCAGTCATAAAAAGTTTAAAATAAGTTTTTTTTTTACAAACTTAAATCTGTAGATCAACTTCAGATCTATCTGTCAATATAATGTTTTTATTTAATTTTTTATGACCTTTTTGTTAAAAATAAACTTTTTTTTCTGACAAAAAAAACAAAATATGCAATAATCTGACCCAAAAAATGTTCAAAGTGGAAAATGAAAAAGCCTAAATGAGTCAATAATTCATAACATTGATTTTGATTCATTATTATTTGAGCAATGCGTTTTAAAAATCCACTAAAATTCTTAGGGATCTTAAAGTTCCCCATTTATAACATTGTTACAAATAAATACATTTATTTTTTTACTTTCAGTTCCTAAATTTCCCGATCAACTTCAGATCTATCCATTGACTTTAAGTTTATATTCTTTTTTGTTTTTGTTTGTTTTGTGCCCTTATTGTCATATAAAACTTTGTTTTTCATGGCAAAAACCAAAAAAAATGCAATAATTTCCCTCCAAAATATTTCAAAGTGGCCTTAATTAGGTCAATAAATTATCACATTGATTTTGATGCATTATTATGTTTCGACCACTGAGTTAAAAAAAAATCCCATTGAAAAGGGATATAAAAGGGTCCCACTTATAAAAGTGTTAAAAAAACAATGTTATTTTTTTTATTATTATTCAACGATCAGTGATTCTTAAAAAACCTCAGAAAAAAACCTGGCTCTCCAAGTACCACCATAATGACCAACTTTATAATACAGCAGCATAGTAGGCCTAAGTGTTCATTAAAAATAACGCAGAGGGTTTTATTTAACAAGTATATTTAATATTTTTGGCCACAACATTACACACAGTTTGGACAGTATCACTGTGTTTGAATATAGGAAAAGAAAACACTGTACTTTCATCAAGCGATTCTTTGGCGTGCCACTAGATGGAGCCCTTGTACCACAGTGCTAGAATCCCTGATCTAAATCAACTTCAGATCTGTCAATGTAAAGTTTTGTACTTTTTATTTTGTATGCCCTTTTTGCTTAAGAAAACCCATTTTTTATGGCAAAAACGCGAAATATGCAATTATCTCCCCCCTAAAATGTGAATATGTAAGCAATTGGAGCCTTGACGAAGTAAATAATTCATAACAATTTTGATTCAATATGTTTTGAACAAGGGCAGTTTTTCCACAAGGATTCAAAAGGAGTTTAAAAATAAGTCCTATATTTTAATTGTTTGTTTTATGCGCTTTTTGTCACAGAAAAGTAGTTCTTATTAGTGCTTTTCTCAACTTTGTTCCCGGGGACATAAAAATGTTAAAAAACAAGTCATATTTTTCTTCAACGCTTAAATCTTTAAATCAACTTCAAATTGATCTGTCCATAAAAGTTTTTTTTTTAATGATTTATGCACTTTGTTAACAAAAACATAGTTTTCCATTACAAAAACACAATATGCAACAATTTAATTTTAAAGTTCGGTCAAATCTTTGGGTGTGTGTGTGGTCTGAAAAGAACAAATACAAAGAATGATCAAAATAAAAATAGGCAATATACTATTCAATAATGTAACGTAATATTTATAATAGTATATCGAATAAAATATAGTCTACATTAAGTTATAAAACAAATATTCAAACAAAGGTACATGGACTATTAAAACGGTCCATTCAACGTTGGTGATTTAGACAGCACTTTAAACGAAGTCTCTGGCGCCCTCTCGTGACGAAATAATGTAACTACCGGGTACGTCGTCATTGAAGAGAACGAATTTTGAGCCTCGAATTCTGTCTTGATGCAGAAAGATCGTTGCAACCGAATATGCGGCTAAAGCTACATTGAACACGCGTCATCTGCATTTTGGCACGATTAAAAGTGCTGTATTCGCCGTAAAATTAAATTTAAGGTGAGGAACAATGTTCACAGTCACTCATGAGCCCACACGACGCAGAGGACGTAGTAAACAGGAAATGACATCACAAACTCAATCGCCAAAAAAAGCACAGAAAATCTTACGTCTTAAAACTTCCCCACATCATTTTTCGTACTCAGATTGCTTTAATCTGTTGATCAAGTTCAGATCTATCGATGTAAAGTTGTACTTTTTATATTGTATGCCATTTTTGGTAAAGAAAAATTATGCAAAAAACTCCATTGTTAAAAATAAGTCATTTTATTTAGTTTATTTTTTAGTTGGTTTTATGCCTTTTTTGTTACAGAAAACTTAGTTTTTTATGGCCAACACACAAAATATCCTATATTTATTTAAAACAAATATTTCAAATTGGCCTTTAATAGATCAATAATTCATAACATTGATTTAGATTTTTTTTTTGGAGCAATTAGTTAAAAAAAAATCCCACTAAAATTCTCAGGGATCCAAAAATACCCCACTTATAAAAGTATTGTTTTTATATATATATATATATATATATATATATATATATATCCTGAATTATGTTCATGTTTAACAAAAATGTTTATCATACAGTCACGTAAATAAAACTCACTTTGTAACAAAACGGAAAATAAACTGGAGCAAACAAATAGCCTGGCAAAGTCAAAAACTGTTGCGCCTCCACTCAGCAACGCCTGAGCATGATGAAAGCCCCTCCCCAAGTAATCTTTCACTTGGCCTTGAGCCAACCCCTTAGTGACGTCATGAACTTGACAGACAGATATGTCTCTAACATATACATATATATATATATATATATATATATATATATATATATATGGTTTTTGTCACAGAAAACTTTGTTTTTTATGGCCAAAACACAAAATCGCCAATGTTTTCCCCAAACATTTTCAAATTGGCCTTAAATAGGTCAAAAACGTATAACATGGATTTTAAAATATTTTTGATCATTGAGGTTGTTGTTTTTTAATTCTCACTAAAATTCTCAAGGATCCAAAAAAGTGACCCATCTAAAACAAAGGATTGTTAGGTTTCAAGTGAATTTTTTGAAATTATTACTTATTTATTATTAATACAATTGCATGTAATGGGAGCCTTAAATAGGTAAATAATTTATAACAAAATTGATTTTGATTCTATTTATTTATTTTTTTAAACAATGACAGTTGTAAAGAAAAAAACAGTTTTGTGTTGTTAGTCAGAATTGCAACTTTTCTCGTTACATTTCACCTGTCAGCTTTTTTTGTGCCACTTTTTTTTTTAAACGGATGTTTTGCGGGCCGTTAAAAACACTTTGGACACATCTGGTTTAAATCATGCTGAAGGAAGTGTGCAGGGCTGCACCCATATATGGTCAATATGCAAATGACCCAACATTTTATTGTAAACAAACAACAAGTGTAAACAAAGATACATCACAGTGGCGTGGTGTCAGAGGAAGGCGTCACACCACTCCTTCAAACATAGGGCGCAGGCCGTCGCCTGGCGGCCGTTTGCGCCACTGATATCCTTGAACCATTCGGCGAACAATTCCGAGTCCTTCTTCAGCAGCAGGAACTGCCCCAGCAGCATATTTGCCTGAACGCAACACACGTCAGGACAACGCGCACACTCTTTGTGAGACGTTCAGGGGTCATGGGACAGAAGTACCTTATCGAAGCCTTGTCTGTTCAGATTGACGCCCAACGTAGAACCGATACCGGAGAGCGTGGTGACGGCCTTTTCGCCCATCGGTTCCCGGACGAAGTCTCGGTGCTTCTGCGACGTGGTCGACATCTTGTGTTCCTGCTACACGATGATGCGTTCACGGAGCTTTAAAATCATTTGCCAGGTTAGAAAAAAAAAAATATTTCGACGTCTACTTTAAAGTGGTAATGTAGCTCGCTTAACTCGACTAAAAGTTAAAAGTCGTGATGGTTCGAGTTTATGACGAATTCACTTGAGGTGTTCTCAAAGTTTCAGCAAGTGGCGTCAGCAGAAAATAATTTTATTCACTCACCTGAACGTGAGGGACGCCGCAAAAATCACCGAGTCACACACCGGAAGAGGTTTAATCCGAACCCCCGGAAGAGAAAGCCTCGTTGGTTGTTGACGTGGTCACGTGATCACAATGGCGACATTGTTCAGTAAGTTTGATTAAAATGTCATCGTTTACTTATATTATACTCGTCTATCTTATATTTGGCATTTTTTTTAATATCAATCATAATATCCTGTGCCAATGCGATGTTTAATCATATTCGGATTTCTTTCACTGAACTTTGAAGTTTTACGTCAATGACGCGATGACCACGAAACGACGCTTGGCGGCAGTGCAGTACTGGCTACAAAGTCTAAAGCTTTTTTTTTATTACTTTTTTTTTTAAGTTGGGAGTCCCAAGAGGAAGTTAAAACAAATGTGTTTTATTTATTTTCAAGTTGTCTAAAAGAAGCAAACTGTAACAGAAGAAAAGAAAAACAAAGTTCAACGATCCTAAAAAGTGATTGTTGGGCGGTGGCTCACTGTGCGGTGGGATGAGCTGTGCCCAGGAAGTCGCTGAAAGACAAAGAAAAAAGTCCATCAGGAAGTGAGTGTGGGCGTGGTCCAAAAGGGGGGAGGAGCCAACCTGAGGATGTGGGGCAGCTGCGGGCTTTTGTAGATGAACTTGTGCTTGTAGGCCAGCGACGAGGGGAAGGGAACAAACTGCACCTTGTGACCGCTCAGGCTCTTGGAGCGGGCGGCCATGTTGTACAGCTGCACGGCGACAACAACACCAACATGTGACCTGCTCTCAGCCAATCCCCTTGCCAGCCCCTCCTCCTACCTTCTTGCCCAGGTGGAAAGGAACCACGGCGTCGTCCTCGGCGTGGAGGATCAACACGGGACAGGAGATGTGATCGACGCTGCACACACACACACAGATGCAGTTCCTGTCTCTTCCACTAGAGGCCGCTGCTCCGACTGAGCATATGTATCAGGAGGTCAAAGGTCACTCACTTGTCGTCGCTGGCGAAGCGGATGTTGCTGGCGCTGATGGCGTCCAGGAAGAACCAGTCGAAGCCGGGCAGGTGTCTGTACACCTGCGAGAACGACGAGAGGCGGTCATGTGACTCCCTGCCGTCGGCGTGGGAGGGGAGAGGGGGACGTTACCATGGAGAAGGGGTGACTGCGGGCCTCCTCTCGGATGTTCGTGAACGGACTCTCCAGGATCAAAGCGTCAGGAGGACTTCCTGGAAGAAGATGGTGGTCTTAAGCGTGACCTCCACGTGTGTGTGCGTGTTAGAGATGTGCGGATTGATACTGAAATATCGACACCGCCGATACCAGATCTTAATGCTCCGATATCAATGACTTTAGTTCAGGGGGGGGTCCAAACCTTTCCCACCAAAAGTCAAGTATGGTAGGCCATTTTGATATCTTTTTATTTCTTAAAAATTCTAAAAACAGTTTTTATATATTTTTAAAGACCGAACTTTGTATTATAGCTGACTAAGTATTTTATGATTAAGTATTAGAATCGAAAGTGGAATCGGAACCAGAAAAATCTCATCAATTCCCATCCCTAGTTAGAACATTTCAACTTTCTAATTTTTTGGTCTTTTTTCCCAAATATTTACTGTTTTTTTTCCTATGTAAGAATAGAATAAAAATAATATGATCGTGTAACTGCATAACCTAGTGTGTCAAAAATGATGCCTGTTTAAAAATATAGTTGTAATTTTTCAAAATAATAATTCGAAAGTTAGCATTATTTTATTTTTTAATTAACTAACTAGACTGTTTATATTTTAAAATACATTTATTTTGAGAGTGTCTAATATTTTAGATCAGGGGTGTCTATACATAAATATTTTTAAATGCTATAAACAGATATATATTTTTCATAAGTTTGTATTATTTTATGTATTTTTATTTATGTTTTAACTAACTAAACTTTGTTTATACATTAAGTATATTTTATTTTGAGAGCGTCTAATATTTTAGTTTAGGGGTGTCAACATTTTTCCACTAGAAAAGTCAAGTATAGGGGGGACATTTTGATATATTTCTTTAAAAAAATGCTATAAACAGATATATATTTCTAAAGACAAAACTTTGTCTTATAGGTGACTTAAGTGTGTGTATTAATTATTAGTTGGGACATATCAGCTTTTTCTCATTACATACCATGTTTTCCTTCTTTTTTTTTAACTTTTTCACTGTTGTTTTTTTCTCCCATGTAAGAATAGAATAGAATACAAGTAATAATAAGATCGTGTAATTGCATAAGCCAGTGTGTCAAAAATTCTAACTGTACAAAAATATTCAGGTTCAGTTACATATTTAACAGAACAGTTGTAATTAATTAATTCACAAGTTAGTATTATTTAAAACATTTTAAACTAACTAAACTTTTTTTATATTTTAAATATTTTTATTTTGAGAGCTTCTAATATTTTAGATCAGGGTGTTTAAACTTCTTGCACCTGAAAGGTCAAGTATGGGGGGGACATTTAGATATTTAAAAAAATACATATATATATATATATATATTTAAAGACAAGACTTTGTATTATAGGTCACTAAGTTAATTATTAATAATTATAAGTTAGAACATTTCAGCTTTTTCTCATTACATACCAATCATTTTAATTTTCCTTACATGTGTACTGTTGTTTTTTTCCCCATGTAAGAATAGAATCAAAATAATTGATTGTGTAACTGCATAACCTAATGTGTCAAAAATTATGCCTGTACGAAAATATTCATGTTCAGTTACATAGATAACAGAACATTTGTTGTAATTTTTCAAATTAATTCCTAAGTTAGTATTATTTTATGTATTGTATTTATTATTTTAATTTATTTTTAATCAACTAAACTTTGTTTATATTTTAGGTATATTTTATTTTGAAAGCTTGTAATATTTTAGATACTTTTTCCACCTGAAAAGTCAAGTATGGGGGGACATTTTAGTATATATATATTTTAAAATGCTAAAAAACAGATGTATATATTTAAAGACAAAACTTTTGTGTTAAAGGTCACTAAGTATATTATTAATTAATTAATTAAAAAAAGTTGATCTGTTTCTTAATACATTCCCATTTTTGCTCTTTTTCTTACATTTTTTTTTAGATAGACATGTTATTTGAAAACTGTTTAAAATGTAGCTAACATGCTAGCTATATTTGCACAAAGTATCGGTATCGCCGATACCAGCCTGAAATTTACTCGGTATCAAATCGGAAAGAATATCAGTGGTATCGCACTTTACCTCTGTCACACAGCTGTCTAACCAGGTTGGTGGCAACCCTGGAAGAAAACAAAAACAAAAGATGCCACATGTAAACAATGTGGAAGGCGGGGCTACAGACAGCGTGTTGCGTTCAAGTGCGCTGGTTACCCCGTCCCCAGCGAGTGTCCCCAGATGTACAGTGGCCTTTTGCCCCGCCTGTCTTTCAGCCAATCGTACATGAAGAGAGCGTCTGATGTCATCCCCGACTCTGAAGGGTACCCGTCGGAATCCCCCCAGCCTGCTCGCACACACACACACACACGTCAGTAGGAAGGTCTCAACGCGGTGGTAAGCGTGTCTCTCACCCCGGTAATCAAACGTCACCACGTGGTATCCTAACGAACTGAGGACCTGAAAGAAGGCAGGCGACGTCATTCAGGTAGGCTGCCCTCTGCTGGTCAACACTATTGTGCGGAGGTGAAAGGTCAGGTGTTACCTTGTACAGTTCAACTCTGTGGTCGCCTCCTCTACATACACACACACACAAAGAAAGAAGTCAAACAGGAGCACAACTTTAAACAAGATGGCCGACATTTGTTGGCATGTGTTTAAGAGCGGGTCACCTGGTCCCTGCGTTTCCATGGAGATAGAGGATGGCTGGGTGGGCGGAGGTTAGCGTGGAGTCAAACCATTCTCCCGGTTTGTCCTCAGCGTCTCGCCACATCTCAGCGGGAACAGTGTGCCTGACACACAAATCACATACTCGCCGATTTAAGAATAAATACATTTCAAACTAAAATAGTACATAAATATTAGAAAATATACTTATTGTATGTATGTTTATGTTATCATTACTTACTTAATACACATTTTATTGATTTGTAATGTTTACATAAATACAATTATTAAATTGTTCATTGACTGCCAAATGTACAGACGTACTTTATTATTTAGTATCATATTTAATGTTTAGATTTATTAATTAGTATCATATTTAATGTTTACATGTATTATTTAGTATATTTAATGTTTACATGTATTATTTACTATCATATTTAATGTTTATATGTATTATTTACTATCATATTTAATGTTTATATGTATTATTTAGTATCATATTTAATGTTTACATGTATTATTTACTATCATATTTAATTTTGGATCTATTATTTAGTCCATTCATCCATTTTCTACCGCTTGTCCCTTTTGGGGTCGCTGGAGCCTATTTCAGCTCTAATCGGGCGGGGCCACTATTATTTAGTATCATATTTAATGTTTTGCTGTATTATTTAGTATCATGTTTAATATTTGGATGTATTATTTTGTATCATATTTAATGTTTACATGTATTATTTAGTATCTTATTTAATTTTGGATCTATTTGGTATATTTAATGTTTAGATGTATTATTTAGCATCATTTATGTTTAGATGTATTATCTAATATTTAATGTTTGGATGTATTATTTAGTATCATATTTAATGTTCGAATGTATTATTTAGTATCATATTTAAAGTGTGGATGTATTATTTAGTACCATATTTAATGTTTACATGTATTATTTAGTATCATATTTAAAGTGTAGATGTTTTATTTAGTATCATATTCAATGTTTACATGTATTATTTAGCATCCTATTTAATGTTTACATGTTTTATTTAGTATCATATTTAAAGTGTAGATGTTTTATTTAGTATCATATTTAATGTTTACATGTATTATTTAGCATCCTATCTAATGTTTACATGTTTTATTTAGTACCATATTTAATGTTTGGATGTTTTATTTAGTATCATATTTAATGTTTACATGTATTATTTAGTATCATATTTAAAGTGTAGATGTATTATTTAGTATCATATTTAATGTTTGGATGTTTTATTTAGAATCATATTTAAAGTATGCATGTCTTATTTAGTACCATATTTAATGTTTGGATGTTTTTATTTAGTATCATTTAATGTTCACACGTATTATTTATTATCATATTTAAAGTGTAGATGTATTATTTAGTACCATATTTAATGTTTACATGTATTATTTAGCATCATATTTAAAGTGTAGATGTTTTATTTAGTATCATATTTAATGTTTACATGTATTATTTAGCATCCTATCTAATGTTTACATGTTTTATTTAGTATCATATTTAATGTTTACATGTTTTATTTAGTGTCATATTTAAAGTGTGCATGTTTTATTTAGTACCATATTTAATGTTTGGATGTTTTATTTAGTATCATATTTAATGTTTACATGTATTATTTAGTATCATATTTAAAGTGTAGATGTATTATTTAGTATCATATTTAATGTTTACATGTATTATTTAGCATCCTATTTAATGTTTACATGTTTTATTTAGTATCATATTTAAAGTGTAGATGTTTTATTTAGTATCATATTTAATGTTTACATGTATTATTTAGCATCCTATCTAATGTTTACATGTTTTATTTAGTATCATATTTAATGTTTACATGTTTTATTTAGTGTCATATTTAAAGTGTGCATGTTTTATTTAGTACCATATTTAATGTTTGGATGTTTTATTTAGTATCATATTTAATGTTTACATGTATTATTTAGTATCATATTTAAAGTGTAGATGTATTATTTAGTATCATATTTAATGTTTACATGTATTATTTAGCATCCTATTTAATGTTTACATGTTTTATTTAGTATCATATTTAAAGTGTAGATGTTTTATTTAGTATCATAGTTAATGTTTACATGTATTATTTAGCATCCTATCTAATGTTTACATGTTTTATTTAGTATCATATTTAATGTTTACATGTTTTATTTAGTGTCATATTTAAAGTGTGCATGTTTTATTTAGTACCATATTTAATGTTTGGATGTTTTATTTAGTATCATATTTAATGTTTACATGTATTATTTAGTATCATATTTAAAGTGTAGATGTATTATTTAGTATCATATTTAATGTTTGGATGTTTTATTTAGAATCATATTTAAAGTGTGCATGTATTATTTAGTACCATATTTAATGTTTGGATGTTTTATTTAGTATCATTTAATGTTCACACGTATTATTTAGTATCATATTTAAAGTGTAGATGTATTATTTAGTATACTAAATGTCCAGATGTAATGTGTGTGTATATATATATATATATATATATATATATATATATATATATATATATATATATATATATATATATATACACACACAGTATATATATATATAAAAAAATAAATTTTTTAAAGTGTAGATGTATTATTTAGTATACTAAATGTTCAGATGTAATGTGTGTGTGTGTATATATATATAATAAATTAGATTTTACATATCGCTTTTCTAGACACTCGAAGCGCTTCACAGAGAAGTGAGAACCCATCATTCATTCACACCTGGTGGTGGTAAGCTACTTTCATAGCCACAGCTGCCCTGTGGTAGACTGACGGAAGCGTGGCTGCCAGTTTGCGCCTACGGCCCCTCCGACCACCACCTATCATTCATCATTCATTCACCAGTGTGAGCGGCACTGGGGGCAAGGGTGAAGTGTCCTGCCCAAGGACACAACGGCAGCGATTTGGATGGTAAGAGGCGGGGAGCGAACCTGCAACCCTCAGGTTTCTGGCACGGCCGCTCTACCCACTACGCCATGCTGCCCCTATGTATATACATATACACGCACACACTTCTAGAAGAATAGAATAAAATAGAAAGTACTTTATTGATCCCTGGGGGAAATTCAGCTAAGACATCAGGTATTGTATGTGTGATAGTGGTAGATGATGGGGTACTGTAACTGTGGCATTCGCTGCACACCCACTTTGTAAATAAGGGAAAAGCAAATGTTTTATTATACTTATTAGATGCTGATTAATATTATAATAATCATCTGACTCACACACGCACAGTGACACACAAACCCTAATGTTCCTCTATATCAGTGGTTCTTAACCTGGGTTCGATCGAACCCTAGGGGTTCGGTGAGATGGGCTCAAGGGTTCGGCGGAGGTCAAGACACACCCGACTCATCGTGTAAATAAAAACTTCTCCCTATCGGCGTATTACGGATACGGCAACAGCAGAAGTCAGACTGATTTGCAGGTGTGTAATTTGTTGTGAGTTTATGCACTGTGTTGGTTTTGTTGTTTGAACAAGGTGATGTTCATGCACGCTTCATTTTGTGCACCAGTAAAAAAAAAACATGGTAACACTTTAGTATGGGGAACATATTCACCATTAAAGGGGAACATTATCACAATTTCAGAATTGTTAAAACCATTAAAAATCAGTTCCCAGTGGCTTATTATATTTTTCGAAGTTTTTTTCAAAATTTTACCCATCACGCAATATCCCTAAAAAAAGCTTCAAAGTGCCTGATTTTAACCATCGTTATAAACACCCGTCCATTTTCCTGTGACGTCACATAGTGAAGCCAACACAAACAAACATGGCGGAAAGAACAGCAAGCTATAGCGACATTAGCTCGGATTCAGACTCGGATTTCAGCGGCTTAAGCGATTCAACAGATTACGCATGTATTGAAACGGATGGTTGTAGTGTGGAGGCAGGTAGCGAAAACGAAATTGAAGAAGAAACTGAAGCTATTGAACCATATCGGTTTGAACCGTATGCAAGCGAAACCGACGAAAACGACACGACACGACAGCCAGCGACACGGGAGAAAGCGAGGACGAATTCGGCGATCGCCTTCTAACCAACGATTGGTATGTGTTTGTTTGGCATTAAAGGAAACTAACAACTATGAACTAGGTTTACAGCATATGAAATACATTTGGCAACAACATGCACTTTGAGAGTGCAGACAGCCCAGTTTTCATCAATCAATATATTCTGTAGACATACCCTCATGTCAGCAGGCCAGGGAAGCTAGGGTCAATATTCTTCTCTTGACGGTGTGAGCCAAGACATCCAGGGGGTTTAGCTCGCTCGTCTGCGGGAACAAACTGCCGCCATTGCTTGCCGTGCTACCGAGGGCCTTTGTCCCTGAATTGCTCACACACTCCGGCAGATTCAATGGGGGTCTGGCGGCAGATTTCTTTGACTTTATCGTTGGAAATGCATCTGCTTTGAGTGTCGCAGGATATCCACACATTCTTGCCATCTCTGTCGTAGCATAGCTTTCGTCGGTAAAGTGTGCGGAACAAACGTCCAATTTCTTGCCACTTTCGCATCTTTGGGCCACTGGTGCAACTTGAATCCGTCCCTGTTCGTGTTGTTACACCCTCCGACAACACACCGACGAGGCATGATGTCTCCAAGGTACGGAAAACAGTAAAAAAAAAACGGAAAATAACAGAGCTGATTTGACTCGGTGTTTGAGAAAAGGGCGGATTGCTTCCCGTTGTGACGTCATCGCTCCGAGAGCGAATATTTAATTCGCCAAAATTCACCCATTTAGAGTTCGCAAATCGGTTAAAAAAATATATGGTCTTTTTTCTGCAACATCAAGGTATATATTGACGCTTACATAGGTCTGGTAATAATGTTCCCCTTTAACATGCAAATTAATAACACATTGGCTCTTAACTATTCATTATTAAGTACTTATTAATGCCTTATTCGGCATGGCCTTATTATAACCCTAACCCTGGCCCTAACCCTAACCAAATACCTCCAAATTAAGTCTTTGTTACTTAGAATATGTTCCCCATACTAAAGTGTTACCAAAAACATATAACTTTGTCTTGAATTTGGAAAAAAATAACATTTTATTTTTCACTAAAGAAGGGTTCGGTGAATGCGCATATTAAACTGGTGGGGTTCGGTACCTCCAACAAGGTTAAGAACCACTGCTCTATATCTATCTATCTCTCAATCTAGATAGATAGAGCGATAGAGAGATAGATAGATAGATAGAGAGGAACATTAGGGTTTGTGTGTCACTGTGCGTGTGTTAGTCAGATGATTATTATAATATTAATCAGCATCTAATAAGTATAATATAACATTTGCCTTTCCCTTATTTACAAAGTGGGTGTGCAGCGAATGCCACAGTTACAGTACCCCATCATCTACCACTATCACACATACAATACCTGATGTCTTCTAGAAGCATATATATATATAATGAATGTGTGTGTGTGTGTATATGTACTACATGTGTTTTAATAAATGTGAGACATGAGGACTAACCACACTCCAATCTTGAGTCCTTCTTCAGGCTCCAAGTAGAAGTTGTGCGTGTGATTGAGTCCCACGTCCGCAGGTCGATTGAGGTCGACGAAGAAGGGAATCTTAACTGAGGGGTTCAAAGGTCACGTGTTGATCGCCACGACAAGACTGGCGGCGGTCATGTGACTCACCAAAGTTGAGGAAGATGAGTTTGGCCTGGATGGAGGGACACAGCTTGACGATGAAGGGGATGCAGACGTAGACCACCAGCAGCCACGATGCCACCCTCCTCATCTTCGACATCACGCCCAACCTGACGCGGCAGAGACGAGAACATGACGGAACATTCCGGAACCCAGAGTGGGGGGTCAAAGGGGAAGAAGCGACGGCCATCACATGAGGAAGGCCACATGGAGGTCAGAGGTGACACAGGAAGTTTTATTTGTAATCCGGAGCTCAGTGACCAGAATAGAAGAGATTAGACTAGCAGAGGACTTGATGGAACAGGAAGTGACGTAAGGAGACGACAGAGTTCGGTTGCAGCAAGTCAACCAGTCAAACCAGAAAGTTGGAACTGGTCCAGCCAGGTCCACTTGCCGCTCGTACGAACACGTTCAGCTGATTGCGGCTTTATGAACAAAGGAGTAGAAAAGCTGACGTGATGGAAAGGAAATGTCTGACCTCCTGAAAGGCTTCATGTCGTGCTGCTGAGCAGGGCCCAACCCACCGGCCTGCCTCACATCCACCTCGGCGTCCTCTGCGGGCTCCTGGCGCTCCTCTTCCACGGTCGACGACGTGTCCCGCTTCCGCATTGCTAAAGGGCCGCTGTGAAACGCCTTAAAGCGGAAAGCAGCCGGTGGGCGGGCGCTGTGGACCTGTCGGCGCCGGCTGACGGAGAGTCATTAAAGCCGGGGAGCGTGCGGCCGAGTCCCCGCTGAGGACCGCAGCCAGCGTCTCAGCAGCAGCCAATCACAGCCTGGATTTACTACCACGTGACCACGCCGTGCTGCATCCACTGTCCCGAGGGCGCGTAGGAACAACTGCAACGTTATTAATCAGGTTGACGACGCCTTCAGGAGCACCTCGTTTATTTAAATGTCAAATAATTAAAACCAACTAAACACGTTTTTTACCAGCTAAATAATTACGAATAAAAGCCGGTTTCCGCCACTAAAAGAACACCCCAACGGTAAGTCATAATTATAAGATAAAATGTCATGATTATGTGATAAGAAAGTCATAAACATGAGATAAAATCATGACTGTGTGATAAGAAAGTCGATGTTATGAGATAAGAAAGTCATAAACACGAGATAAAAAGTCATACACACAAGATAAAAAAAAGTCATAAACACGAGATAAAAAGTCATGATTATGTGATAAAGTCGAAATGTCTTATGAGATAAAAGTCATAATTACGAAATAAAAAGTTTCAATTATGAGGGGGGGGGAAATCATGATTGTGTGATAAAAAAGAGTCGATATTGTGAGATAAGAAAGTCACAAACACGAGATAAAAAGTCATGATTATGTGACAAAGTCGAAATTATGAGATAAAAGACATAGTTACAAAATAAAAAGTCTTAATTATGAGGTAAGTCTTATAAGACAAAAGTCATAATTATGACAGTTAGACTTTGGGAAAATTATATGGTTGCAGTGCAGGTTTTTACATATGCAGTAACAAAAGTAAAATGTAATGGAAAAAGAGAGTGCAGCTGGGATAGGCTCCAGCACCTCCTGCAACCCATGGGACCCATTACCTCCATGCTTGGCACTCAGCATCAAGGGTTGGAATTGGGGGTTGAATCACCAAAAATGATTCCCGGGCGCGGCACCGCTGCTGCCCACTGCTCCCCTCACCTTCCAGGGGGTGATCAAGGGGATTGGTCAAATGCAGAGGACAAATTTCACCACACCTAGTGTGTGTGACAATCATTGGTACTTTAACTTTAACTTTAACTTTAGTGTTTGGGGCACCAACAATATAAAAATTTTCACCAAACATGCTTGCAAAACTTTAAAGAGTTTTCGTGCATGTTAAGTGCCTCAAAAATGTGATCAGAGTGGGAGAATAATAATAAACGCTATAGAAGCCCTATTTATGAGATAAGAAAGTAGAAATAATCATATGAAAAGTTATCATTTCCAGTCGAAATAATGAGATAAATCATAATTATGAGATTAGAAAGTCCAAATTGGGAGATAACAAATTCATAATTATGAGATCAAACATTTTCTGTAATGATTTTCTCGTGTGCTAAAAAGTGTAACACTGTAGAGGAAAATATGATCTATGTTGCTCATAAGATGGATCATTTCTTCTTCTGTTAAATATTGGTACTGCGTTGATGTATTAAAGACTAGATCTTGCGTCTGGATTTAAAATTGATCTCAAGCCACACTTTGACTTTCAACATGTTTGAAAATGGCACATCTTGTAAAATATGATAGCAATTATGAAATAAAGTGTTGGAAGCAAGATTATATGATTGTTAAATATGCAATACAATGTTGAAAGTAAGATTATATGATTGCACAGGTTTCCAAAGTGTTTGACTTGTGTTTAATAATTGAGTGATGGCACCAATAAAAAGGAAATCATTAAAGATGACTTCGGAGCAAAAAACTAATTGTTGTGCATTTATTTTGTGAGATGAAACATATGCAATTGCAACTTACACAACAATGTCTTATGATGATGTAATCACTCATTGTAATGTGAGAATCTACATTTGAATTGTACATGAAAATAAACATGTAAATATTTCCAAATATGTATTACATATTAAAATCTCTACAGTTTCCAAACAGTATTCAGTATAACTACTATAGAGAAAGAAAAAACAGAGCAAGGGATAACATTTGAAAGAAAACAGGAAATGCAGCATCATAAAACACATTACTATTTAGACTTAGACTTAGACAAACTTTAATGATCCACAGGGGAAATTGTTCCACACAGTAGCTCAGTTACAATGATGAAAAGTGTAAGGATGGAAAGGACAATGCAGGTATGAATAGATTAAATATAGCGATATAAAATATAACATATATATATGTAATATTTACATAATATATGTACAGTATATTATATATACTGATATATTATATTATGTCTATATCATATATACAATATATAACAATTTCATGTACAATATTACAGTATATGTGACAGCTGCTTGATTTAATTTAATGATTTATTTGTTTTTCTTTTTCATCAGTGACTTCTATTTTATCACATTCTAGTGTAAACTGCGCCACAGTTAAACATTACAAGACATTAGCTGGCAGTTTTAAAAACAATAACACTTTTGTTTATGATGTGCGTGCGCACTGCAAAAAGTGAAATCTAAGTAAGATTAAATATCTCAAATAAGGGTGATATTTGCTTATTTTCTGTCTGATAAGATAATTCTTCTCACTAAGCAGATTTTATGTTAGAGTGTTTTTCTTGTTTTAAGGGTTTTGGTCCTAAATGATCTCAGTAAGATATTACAGTTTGCTGCTGAGATGTTATGACCTATATTGAGTAAAACATGCTTGAAACTAGAATATCAACTGATGCTAAGCTGTGTCATCAACACTCACAAGTATAAAACTACTTTTTTATAGTAATAATTTCTTACTTCAAGCACGAAAAAAAAAATCATGATGCCAGGCGCATATCATTATGTCAAGATAATGGCACGAGCATTTACTTAATTTAAGAATATTTTTCAACATATTGAGCAAAAAAGGTCTATTTTTTTTTCTACCAAGAAAAGTGCACTTGTTATTAGTGAGAATATACTTATTTTAAGGTATTTTTGGGTTCATTGAGGTTAGCTAATTTTACTTGTTTTGGAAAGTCTTGACAAGATGAATTTTCTTGTTCTATTGTCAGATAATTTTGCTTAGTTGAAATATAATACCCCTAATTTTTGTATTTTTTTTTTCTTGTTTTTGAACACTGACTTTTTGCAGTGCGATGCTTTGCAATGTTATCTTATACTAATATTTAGTCTACCAGGCTCAGCTTCACCGCATATAGTTATGCATTCATTGCTTCGCTGCGAATGTTGTTGTTTTTTTAAAAACTTATTTTGTCGCAATTTTCCAGTTGCGTAGTCGTTGGTTGCCACGGCAACGACCCCTGGCTTCAAAACAAACGTCCTGCTGTCAGCATGTTAGCCCCGCGGCGACAAACTAAACAGCCAGCACTTTTTAAAGAACGTTTGTCGAGTGTCCACAATTTAATAACTTTGAATTAAAACATAGACTTCGTCTCTAAGGTTGTGAACTAATGTTTGGATTGTTTGTTGACTGCGTATTTTTAAATGGAGGAAATTAAGTTTGTTCTAAAGACGTCGCCGTAGTATCACGTGAGTGCATCAGAATGAGCGTCCTATCAAATCGGGCGCATTAACGTCACGTGACCACAACACAGGAAGTCGCCTTTGGCGCCAAAAGCAAGTGTTTTTTTTTGCTGCTGAGTTGAGCAGATCTCACTTTTTTGGACCTTTTGTTGATTCCTTTGTTTGTTTGTGATGTTTTGTGAGAAAGCCGTCGAGTTGATTCGAGAACTTAAGCGGATGAATGACGGACAACTTCCTGCCTTTAATGTGAGTTACAAAGGTTTTCACACACTTTCACGTGTGTATGTGTGCATAATTATTACGAAGGGTCAAAATGGGACAATAAATATATAATCGTTAAAGTTAAAGTACCAATGATTGTCACACACACACACTAGGTGTGGCGAAATTATTCTCTGCATTTGACCCATCACCCTTGATCACCCCCTGGGAGGTGAGGGGAGCAGTGAGCAGCAGCGGTGGCCGCGCCCTGGGAATAATTTTTTGGTGATTTAACCCCCAATTCCAACCCTTGATGCTGACATGTAATTATAATTGGAATTAAACACTCCAATGTCTTATTTAATGTGTCATTGATGTATTTAACGTAAATGTTCAATTAATTCTATAATATTAACATAAGCATTTAATTATCGGTTTGATAGTTTTACAATTTAATGATTTTTCCAAGTATCAACACTTCATAATTTTTTTTTAAATCTGTAAACTCAGTAAATCATGAAATATATCAATAAATCGTGAATAATGAAACAAATGGGACAATACATCTTTAATTACTGCCGTGTCAAGCATTTATAATTAGAATAATTAAATACATAATTGTATTATTTATTGCCAATAATTTAATGTAAATGTACAATTAATTCAATAATCATTTAACTATTGGCGTAATTATTTCACAATTTAAGGATTTTTCCAAGTATTTCTTGAACTTTTGTGGCAATATTTTATCTGTAAACTCACTAAAACATGAAATAGTTAAATTAATTGTGAATAATGAAACATGGGACAATACATATTTAATTGCTGCTGTGTAAAGCATTTATAATTGGAATTAAATACATAAGTGTGTTACTTAATGCCAATAATTTAATGTAAATGTACAATTAATTATATGCTAATTTAAATGTTGGTTTGGTTATTTCACAATTTAAGGATTTTTCCAAGTATTTCTTGAACTTGTGTGGCAATATTTTATCTGTAAACTCACTAAATCATGAAATAGTTCAATAAATCGTGAATAATGAAACATATGGGACAATACATCTTTAATTGCTGCTGTGTAAAGCATTGATAATTGGAATATTAAATACATAAGTGTGTTATTTAATGCAAATGTACAATTAATTATATGCCAATTTAAAAATGTGGGTTTGGTTATTTCACAATTTAATGATATTTCCTAGTATTTCAATCAATCAATCAAAGTTTATATATATAGCCCTTAATCACAAGTGTCTCAAAGGGCTGCAGAAGCCACGACATCCTTGGCTCAATTTTATGAACTTGTGTCAATATTTTATCTGTCAACTTACTAAATCACGAAATAATTCAATAAATTGTGAATAATGAAACATTTGGGACAATAAATATTTAATTACTGCTGTTAAACATTTATAATTGGAATTAAATACATAAGTGTGTTATTTAATGCCAATAATTTAATGTAAATGTACAATTATATAATCATTTATTGGTTTAATTATTTAACAATGTAATGATTTTTCCAAGTATTTCGTGAACTTTTGTGACAATATTTTATTTGTCAACTCACTAAATAATGAAATATATGGTATAATAAAGCTGTAATTACTGCTGTGCCAAGTAATTTTAATTGGAATTAGGTACATAAATGTATTATTCAATGTTTCATTAATTTATTAATTTTCCATTATTTATATAATCATTTAATTATTGTTTTGATTATTTCGCGATTAAATGATTGTTTCTAAGTATTTCATGGTGTGACTATTATCTGTAAACATACTAAATCATAGATACAATATATAATTAAATGAATAATTATTTAACTTACATCAAATACATAGCCTCATTTAATAATACATTTATGTATTTTATTTAAAAAAAATTAACACATGTAAATATTTAAAGATTTCATTTTGTTCCATTTGACCTTTTATGTATTACTTTCACAATTTAGCAAATACATAAAACAATGTTTTAAATTACATTGTAGTATTGACTGTTCGCAAGAAAACATTTGATGGTTGTGTGGAGAAGAAAAAAAGGAAATTATCTTGTGCAGGATGATGGTGTGCGCCAGGTGCTGCAGGAGATTGAGTCCTTGTACGACCAAAACCAGAGCGACGTGTACGTCCGGCACACTTCGACACAGCGCCAATGATGGAATCTGTGATGGCTCAGCTGTTTTGTCTTCCAGTAACGAGACCAAAAGCGACCAGCGAGCAGATTTGATCCCCTCCATCAGACTGCGTCACTGCTGCCTGCTGCGGAACCAACGCTGCGTCGCCGCCTACCTGTAAGCCACACACACGACACGCGTTCTTCTCGGTCACCCGACGCTATTCCTCCTTAGGTACGACCGCCTGTTGAGGATCCGGGCTCTGCGCTGGGAATACGGCAGCGTGCTCCCCGCCAGCGTGCGCTTCCACATGAACGCGGAGGAGGTGCGTGCGACATGTGAACGTCTCACGCGGATGTCCACCACCGTTTCTCACATTTATGCGGGCTGTGTGCAGCTGCAGTGGTTCGCGTGCTACAAGAAGTCTCTGGCGTCGTTCATGCGCTCTCTCGGAGGCGGCGGCGGGCTGGACATCACTCAGGACATGAAGCCGCCGAAGAGTCTTTACATCGAGGTGAAGTGTGCACGTGGTTCTCCGTGCCAATATTCACCAGGATTGATCTGACCTACTTGGACTCCGTGCAGGTGAGATGTCTGAGGGATCACGGCGAGCTGGAGATCGATGACGGGACCGTAATCCTCCTCAAGAAGAACAGTCAGGTCAGCTCTTCTTCTACGCCACGCTTGGCTTCTCCATCACAAAGTCACGCCGCACTCTTCTGTCCACAGCACTTCCTGCCACGGTGGAAATGCGAGCACCTGATTCGACAAGGCGTCCTGGAGCACGTCATGTCCTGAAGACTCTCACGCTTTCTTTTTTTTCTTCTTTTTTAAACTGATGTGAATAAATGTTTGGCCACGAATAGCTTTGTTTCCTGTTACCATGACAACCGCGGTGCAGTCAGATAACACTAGCAAAGTCAGACAGCATCTGTTAAAAACATAATTTAATGTGGCTTCATAATACATTTTGGTGAGCAGCAAAGCTGGTTGGAGCGCCAGGAGGCGTCACTCTGACTATCATAACACTGTTTCTTGACGATGGCGGGTTCCTCGGGGGCTACGTGGCGAGGGACGCTGGCACGATCTCCCTCAGCAGATTGTTGAGGGCGCCGACCTTCTCCTCCAGCTGGAAGTTCTTCTTCTCGGCGTTCTTCTGACGCTGCTCGGTGGCCTGCAGCGTCTTCATGAGCTGCGAGTTCTCCACGTACAGGTCCTTCAACATCACGCTGGACTTGACGTTCTTGGCCATCTGTGGACCAGAGCACCACGTGTCAGACCGGGAGGAGGTGCTGCCGAGAGAACCGGCTAGAACAAGGGTGGCAAACTCCTTTTTAATGAGGGCCACCTGGCAATTATTGTGGCCCTTAGAGTGTATGGCAGACCACGTTAGATGACATAGCGGGTCAAAATGAATGACGTGGGAGGCCACATTGACTGATATGGCGGACCACATTGAATGACATAGCGGGTCACTTTGAATATGGTGGGCCACCTTAAATGATGTGGCGGGTCACTTTGAATGACACTAAACGATGTGGCGGGCCACATTGAATGATATTGCGAGCCAATGATTTGGCTGACCATATAGATTAATGTGCCAAACCACATTGAATGACAGCGGGCCACTTTAAATGACATAGTGGGCCAGTTTAAATGATGTGGCGCACCTCATTGAATGACATAGCGGGCCACTTTAAGTGATGTGGCGGACCACATTGAATGACTTAGCGGGCCACTTTAAATGATGTGGTGGACCACATTGAATGACTTAGCGGGCCACCTTAAATGATGTGGTGCACCTCATTGAATGACATAGTGGGCCACCTTAAATGATGTGGTGCACCTCATTGAATGATATAGCGGGCCACTTTAAATGATGTAGTGCACCTCATTGAATGACATAGCGGGCCACGTTAAATGATGTGAGGGACCACTTTAAATGACATAGCGGGTCACTTTAAATGATGTGGCGCACCTCATTGAATGACATAGCGGGCCACTTTAAATGATGTGGCGGACCACATTGAATGACTTAGCGGGCCAATTTAAATGATGTGGCGGACCACTTTAAATGACTTAGCGGGCCAATTTAAATGAGGTGGCGGACCACATTGAATGACTTAGCGGGCCACCTTAAATGAAGTGGTGCACCTCATTGAATGACATAGCGGGCCACTTTAAATGATGTGGTGCACCTCATTGAATGACATCGGGCCACTTGAAATGATGTGAGGGACCACTTGAAATGACATAGCGGGCCAATTTAAATGATGTAGTGCACCTCATTGAATGACATAGTGGGCCACATTGAATGACAGTGGGCCACCTGGAATGATATTGCGGGTCAACAAATGATTTGGCCGACCATATCGATTAATGTGGCGGACCACATTGAATGACAGCGGACCAATTTAAATGACGTGAGGACCACTTCAAAAAGGCATAACGGACCACATTGAATGACAGCGAGCCAATTTAAATGTTGTGCACCTCATTGAATAACATAGCAGGCCACTTTAAATGATGTGGTGGACCACGTTGAATGACATAGCGGGTCACTTTAAATGATGTGGCGGACCACATTGAATGATATTGCGAGCCAGTTTGAATGATTTGGCTGACCATATAGATTCATGTGGCTGACCACATTGAATCACAGTGGGCCACTTTAAATGATGTGAGGGACCACCTTAAATGACATAGCGGGCCAAAATAATGATGTGAGGGACCACTTTAAATTACATAGCGGGCCACTTTAAAATAATGTGGTGCACCATATTGAATGACATAGCGGGCCAATTTAAATGATGTGGCGGACCACATTGAACGACATAGAGGCCACATTGAATGATATTGCGGGCCAATTTAAATGATTTGGCCGACCATATCGATTAACGTGGCGGACCACATTGAATGACAGCGAGTCAATTTAAATGATGAGGTGCACCACATTAAATGAGGTGATGAAGCACATTGAATGACAGCGGGCCACTTTAAATGAATTGGTGGACCACATTGAATGACAGCGGGCCATTTTAAATGATGTGGTGGACCACATTGAATGACACAGCGGGCCACTTTAAATGACGTGGCGGACCACATTGAATGATATTGCGAGCCAGTTTGAATGATTTGGCTGACCATATAGATTCAGGTGGCTGACCACGTTAAATGATGTGAGGGACCACTTTAAATGACATAGCGGGCCAAAATAATGATGTGAGGGACCACTTTAAATTACATAGCGGGCCACTTTAAAATGATGTGGTGCACCATATTGAATGACATAGCGGGCCAATTTAAATGATGTGGCGGACCACATTGAACGACATAGAGGCCACTGTGAATGATATTGCGGGCCAATTTAAATGATTTGGCCGACCATATCGATTAACGTGGCGGACCACATTGAATGACAGCGGGTCAATTTAAATGATGAGGTGCACCACATTAAATGAGGTGATGAAGCACATTGAATGACAGCGGGCCACTTTAAATTAATTGGTGGACCACATTGAATGACAGCGGGCCATTTTAAATGATGTGGTGGACCACATTGAATGACACAGCGGGCCACTTTAAATGACGTGGCGGACCACATTGAATGATATTGCGAGCCAGTTTGAATGATTTGGCTGACCATATAGATTCAGGTGGCTGACCACATTGAATGACAGTGGGCCACATTAAATGATGTGAGGGACCACTTTAAATGACATAGCGGGCCAAAATAATGATGTGAGGGACCACTTTAAATTACATAGCGGGCCACTTTAAAATGATGTGGTGCACCATATTGAATGACATAGCGGGCCAATTTAAATGATGTGGCGGACCACATTGAACGACATAGAGGCCACTGTGAATGATATTGCGGGCCAATTTAAATGATTTGGCCGACCATATCGATTAACGTGGCGGACCACATTGAATGACAGCGGGTCAATTTAAATGATGAGGTGCACCACATTAAATGAGGTGATGAAGCACATTGAATGACAGCGGGCCACATTAAATGATGTGGTGGACCACATTGAATGACATAGCGGGCCAATTTAAATGACGTAGTGGACCACATTGAACGATATGGCGGGCCATTTTAAATGATTTGGCCGACCATATAGATTCATGTGGCGGACCACTTTAAATGACGTGATGCACCACATGAAATGAGGTGGGCGGGGCACATTGAATGATGTCGCAAACCACATTGCATAACATAGCAGGCCACAATAAATGACGTTGCAGCACACTGAATGATATGGCAGACCACATAAAATGATCTGGCCCTCGGGCCATGAGTTTGACAAGTGTGTGCTAGAAGACTGACCTGCTCTTTAAGCTGCTGGACCTTCTCCTGCAGGACCACACGTACGCCCTTCAGCTTGCTCTCCAGCTCCTCCGTCCTGCGCTGCAGGGCCGCCACCGCCTTCTCGTACTGTTCCTGAATGCAACACGCGTGTTCATGCTGCCCTCTCGCTCACATAGGTAAACGAGGCCTGTTGCTACGCTAGCTCACCTGCTGCAGGCCGACGTGGGCGGAGCTGTGCTCTGCTTGAAGCCGAAGCTCCTCCTCCAGCCGACGACTCCGCCTCTGCTCCTCCTGCAGCTGAGCCAGCAGCTGCTCCGCCCGCTCCCTGTGCCCCGCCCCCTCCTGCCGCTGCTGCACGAGACTAAGCGCGGCGTCCGCCTGCGCGGAAACCAGGCGAGCTTTGGACCATGTGACCATGATGATGCTAATGATGAAGACGTGACCTCACCTGGCCCTCAGCCTGCGTCTTCGCCAGCTCCGCCTCCTTCAGTTGGCTCTTCAGGCTGTGCTGGTCCTGGATCAGCCGCTGCACTGTCTAATCAAAGACAAAGAGGTGCTCGTTAACAAACGGCAGACCACCTTAATTACACCCCTCCCCCGTCACAGTAGGCCACCTGCTGCTGCTGCCGTGTCTCCTCCTCCGCCATCATCAGCTCCCTGGCGCCGGCCTCCGCCTCCTCGGTCTGCTCGCCACCGTCACAGAGACGATCGTGAGAGTCTACTTCCTGGACGGCAACAACCAATCACAGCACACTTCTCACCTTCTTTTGAGCATCTCGCAGCTTCCTCTGCAGGGCGGAGACTTCCCGGGCGTGGTCGAGGTTCTCCTGGGTGACGGCGTGGAGCTGAGCGCGAAGACGCTCGCCCTCTTCCCGCAATGATAGCGCCTCCTGCTGGAGCTTCTCCACCTTAACAGGATGGAGACATTTAGCACGCGCATTAACACGCGCGCACGCGACGTCTTCTCACCATCATCTCCGCCGCGGCGCTAAGCTCCGCCTCCGTCTTCTGCTGCTTGTATGCCGCCACGCTAATGTCCGCCTCCAACTGACGCATCTGAGAACCCAAACACAAAGATGGTGAGATGTTCCGCGTTACCGCATGATGTCATCACGGAGGCCCCGCCCACCTTTTGCCTACAGGAGCTAAGCTCCTCCTCCAGCTGCCTTCTCTCCTGCCTCCACATCGCCGCCTGCTGCTCCGCTTCTTCTTGCACCCGCCGCAGCTGAGAGAAGAGGAAGTGCTGAATCAAACGTTCCTCATGAGCAGTTTACAGAGAGAATATGGCCAACTCGGTTGGTAGCAAACATGGCGCCCTGTGGCCAGGTGAGGGGATTTTGACCAGAAGATTTCCTAAATGATTGGTCAAAAGTAGAGATGTACGATAGTGTCTTTTTTGCCGATATTCCAATATTGTCCAACTCTTACTCGACACAGGAGGTCCTTCATACCGACAGCCATCAGACTGTATAATGCATATGTTCCTTGACTGCACTTAAATGTAGAGTATAATGATATTATTTATATATTATATATATATGATATGTTATATATATTATATTATTTATTATTATTCTTGTCTATTGTGAGCGAACTGTGGTGCTGAATTTCCCACAGGGATCAATAAAGGACTTTCTATTTCTATTTCTATTAATTACCGATTCCGATATCAACCGATACCGATATATACAGTCGTAAAAATTAACACATTATGCCTAATTTTGTTGTGATGCCCCGCTGGATGCATTAAACAATGTAACAAGGTTTTCCAAAATAAATCAACTCAAGTTATGGAAAAAAATGCCAACATGGCACTGCCATATTTATTATTGAAGTCACAAAGTGCTTTTTTTTTTTTTTAACATGCCTCAAAACAGCAGCTTGGAATTTGGGACATGCTCTCCCTAAGAGAGAATGAGGAGGTTGAGGTGGGGGGGACTAGGGGGTAGCGGGGGTGTATATTGTAGCGTCCCGGAAGAGTTAGTGCTGCAAGGGGTTCTGGGTATTTGTTATGTTGTGTTACGGTGCGGATGTTCTCCCGAAATGTGTTTGTCATTCTTGTTTGGTGTGGGTTCACAGTGTGGCAGTGTTAAAGTTGTTTATATGGCCACCCTCAGTGTGACCTGTATGGCTGTTGACCAAGTATGCTTGGCATTCACTTGTATGTGTGTGAAAAGCCATAGATATTATGTGACTGGGCCGGCACGCAAAGGCAGTGTCTTTAAGGTTTATTGGCGCTCTGTACTTCTCCCTACGTCCGTGTACACAGCGGCGTTTTAAAAAGTCATACATTTTACTTTTTGAAACAGATACCGATAATTTCAGATATTACCTTTTAAAGCATTTATCGGCCAATAATATCGGCAGTCCGATATTATCGGACATCCCTAGTCAAAAGCCCCTCATGTGACCACAGGGCAACATGTTTGCTACCAATCGAGTTGGCCATACTCTGTATATCATACTTGCCAACCCTCCCGGATTTTCCGGGAGACTCCCGAAATTCAGCGCCTCTCCCGAAAACCTCCCGGGACAAATTTTCTCCCGAAATTCAGGCGGACCTGAGTGACGTGTCAACAGCCTGTTTTCACGTCCGCTTTCCCACAATATAATCAGCATGCCTGCCCAATCACGTTATAACTGTAGAATGATCGAGGGCGAGTTCTTGGTTTCTTATGTGGGTTTATTGTTAGGCAGTTTCATTAACGTCCTCCCAGCGCGGCAACAACACACAACAACAGCAGTCACGTTTTCGTCTACTGTAAAGCAGTTCGTCTGCCGTAAACAGCAATGTTGTGACACTCTTAAACAGGACAATACTGCCATCTACTGTACATGCATATGTGACAATAACATCTACGGCTTTTAGAGAGTGCAGTGCACAACTGTGCACACAACAAGGAGACGAAGCAGAATGCATCATCAGAGAGGGTGTTCAGCATGGTTAGAAAAATAGTGACAGAGAATAGAACAAGGATGGACAATTCAACCCTTAACTCAACAATGAGTAGATGAGTGTTATGTGTGTGTATATGTGTAAATAAATGAATACTGAAATTCAAGTATTTCTCTTATTTATATATATATATATATATATATATATACACATATATAATAAAATAAATAAATAAATATATATATGTATATATATATAGCTAGAATTCACTGAAAGTCAAGTTTTTTCCTATATATATATATATATATATATATATATATATGAAATACTTGACTTGGTGAATTCTAGCTGTAAATATACTCCTCCCCTCTTAACCACGCCCCACCTCCCGAAATCGGAGGTCTCAAGGTTGGCAAGTATGCTGTATATAAAGCTCTGGTTGCGCCTAAGGCTTTTATTTTGAAATTATTCTTCTTCTCACCGTGACTCCGCCCTCTTCCTGTTGCTTGGAGACGGCGGCCAGGCGCTCCTGCAGGGCTCGGAGCGATTCCTGCTCGCCACGAAGCCGCTCGCTCAGCTCGCCGTTGTCGTTGCTCAGCTGCAAGTTCCTGCCGCTCAGACTCAGAACTTCCTCTCGATAGCCCGAGTTCTGCCGCCATCGCAGAGGTCAAAAAGGTCAGAGACGTGACGGCGTGGAGCACGAGCGGCGATGTTCTCACCTCCCGGTGCAGCCGCTCCTCCTCCTTCCTGCCCCTCTCGCGTGTGCGCTCCATCTCCTCCATCTTGGTCCTGGCGACGACACAAGTGTCAAGGCCGAAGGGGTCAGAGGTCGCGGTGAAAGTCTCGCTCACCTCGTGCTGGCGACGTCGTCCTCCATGTTGTTCACTTCCTGCTGCAGGAGGTTCAGCCGCTCGCGCAGGGCGGCGTTATCCGAGCGGACTTCTTCCAGCTGTGTCCTGCCGACACGCACACGCACACGTCAATGAGGCGACGCGCGCGTGCGCACAGTTCTAGATGGCGGCAAACAAGATGGCGGCCATGCGTGGTCATTGGGTTAGTGACGAGGCGTTAGAGTCGGTCCATCAGCGGCTTCTATCTGCGCGATCACGTGACCGTGGCGGTTAGTCATCGGAGCGTTTCGGCGGCGGTTAGACGTGGTTCTTGGAGCCGGTCTCATGCTCCACAAACCTTGCTGGGTCCATGGCCTGCTCCAGAACCAGGACCAAGTTCTCCATCTCCATCAGCTGCTCCCTCATCTTCTGCTTCTCCTGCTCAAAGGCGACCTCGGCCGCACTCAGCTTGTTCTGGGAGTCCATCACGTCCAGCTGCAGCTGCAGGGTCTGGCCTCGGGCCAGGACCAGCTCCCCGTTCATGGACTCCAGTTGCTCTTTCAGCTGCTCTATGGTCCGACTGGCCTCACTGGTGCCGGGGTCGAGATCGCTTTGCCGGTCCGCACTTTGGTCGGACTGGACCCTGGAAGCCAGACTTTTCATGTGGTCTTGCAGGGCGGACATGTCCTCCTCCATCTCTACGATCTGAATAGACAGCTGCTCGGCCATGCGGCTGTAGCTCTGCTTCTCCAGGCTCAAACGGACCACGGCGTCCTGGAGCTGCAGGACTCGGGTCTGCTCCTGCTTCAGAGTGTCCACCTCCATGGTCTTCAGGTCTTCATCTGGCTGGACGTTCGTGACCTCCTGCTGGGGGACAACTGAAGCTGCCTGAAGATCCCGAGCCTCCAGGAGGGAGATGTTCTCCTCCAGCTCTCGGCACCTCTGGCCACAAGTCTGAAGCTCCTCCTCTAACTGACTGCAGCGACCTTTGAACTCGGCCACACTGTCCTCTGATTGGCTGAGCTGCAACCTGCAGGTCTGCACTTCCTCCTGAAGACTGCGGAGCTGCTCCCTCAGGAGATGTTCTTCTGGGCTCTCCTGGTCCTGCTGGCGCTGATCCTCGGCGTGATGCAGCTGCATGTGCGAGAACTGAAGCTCCGCCTCCTCCCTGCTTGCAACGCCATACTTGTTATGCATGACCTTTGACCACTTAACGCTAAAAAACATGTCTTCTTCTATGTTTAGTTCATCTTCTGCTCTTTAATGAGCATTCACGTAAGAGTCATGTGACTAGTAACTAATTTATGCAACTCATAACCGAGTAACAAGGTCAGCATCAGAAGGTCATCGCTCACCTGACCCGCAACACTTCCTGGTCCATCATCAGCTTTAGGTCCGCCTCGAGCTGGTCCTTCTCAGCACTCAGCCTCTGGACCAAGTTTCCGATCTCTCTGGCAAAGTTCTGCTCCGAGTCGGCTTGTTCCCGTTGCATCCTGGGAATGAAAGTGAGTCACTTCCTGATCGTATGCGACACCGGTATGGCACAATTAATATTTCAGTAATCTCTGGTCCAGACCACAATTTTAGTCTCAGTGTTTGTGCGGTATTTCTTCGCCTTAACTGCTGTGCCTGGGTTTTGTCAACGTTAAGACACTTCTATGGCCCTGATGCATTCCTGGAGTCCGGTGGAGACGCCTCTTACCCTCACACCTTCTCAGAGCATTAGATAAACGTTGTTGTGCTGTTGGGAGATCGCTTATTTATATTGTTTTTGTCTTTTGGTCAAAAGGTTACTCTCCAAATGGCTCTCATTCCGGTTTTTGCAATCAGATAAAATATATGTTTTTGTCATTCTTCCTTTCCCCCTCCCCAGGATGAGACATTTCGAACCAACCCCTCCTCTCTTTCTCATAAAAGCAATATAAGATCCGAAAGTTTCTTTGTCTCTCTTTCTTTCTTTCTTTCTTTCTATAGCAGCGTAAAACTTTCTCTTCTGTAAACTGATGTTATTTGGGATCTCAAATAAATACTTAGGACTAGAGATGTCCGATAATATCGGCCGATAAATGCTTTAAAATGTAATATCGGAAATTATCGGTATCAGTTTCAAAAAGTAAAATCAATGACTTTTTAAAACGCCGCTGTACGGAGCGGTACATATCCGGTAAAACACGGACGTAGGGCATACTTGCCAACCCTCCCGATTTTCCCGGGAGACTCCCGAATTTCAGTGCCCCTCTCAAAAATCTCCCGGGGCAACCATTCTCCCGAATTTCTCCCGTTTTTCATCCGGACAACAATATTGCGGGCGTGCCTTAAAGGCACTGCCTTTATAGCGTCCTCTACAACCTGTCGTCACATCCGCTTTTCCTCCATACAAACAATGTGCCGGCCCAGTCACATAATATATGCGGCTTTTACACACACATAAGTGAATGCAAGGCATACTTGATCAACAGCCATACAGGTCACACTGAGGGTGGCCGTATAAACAACTTTAACACTGTTACAAATATGCGCCACACTGTGAACCCACACCAAACACGAATGACACACACATTTCGGGAGAACATCCACACCGTAACACAACATAAACACAACAGAACAAATACCCAGAACCCCTCGCATCACTAACTCTTCCGGGACGCTACAATATACACCCCCGCTACCACCAAACCCCGCCCCCCTCCCATGTCCCAAATTCGGAGGTCTCAAGGTTGGCAAGTATGCTCTAGTATACTCTGGACTGAAGCTGTGTGCTTTCATTGTTTTTGTAGCTGTTGTTGTGAGGCATGTTTAAAAAAAATAAAATAATAATGCACTTTGTGAAAGTCAAAGTGTAGTATTTCCCATAGTTGTAGTGGGTATTAGGATTATCTCAGGGAGAGCATGTCCCAAATTCCAAGCTGCTGTTTTGAGGCATGTTAAAAAAAAAAAAAAGCACTTTGTGACTTCAATAATAAATATGGCAGTGCCATGTTGGCACTTTTTTTCCATAACTGGAGTTGAAGTTGTTCTCTTATTTTGGAAAACCTTGTTTTTGATTGATTGAATGAAACTTGTATTAGTATATAGCACAGTACAGTACATATTCCGTACAATTGACCACTAAATGGTAACACTTGAATAAGTTTTTCAACTTGTTTTTAAGTCGGGGTCCACGTTAATCAATTCATGGTAAAGTTACATTGTTTAATGAATGCAGCGGGGCATCACAACAAAATTAGGCATAATAATGTGTTAATTCCACGACTGTATACATCGGTTGATATCGGAATCGGTAATTAAGAGTTGGACAATATCGGAATATCGGCAAAAAAGCCACTGTCGGACATCTCTACTTAGGACCTTAGCTTTCTTCGGATATTTCTTTATGGAATAGGAAAAAAATCCAAAACAGCACACAGACGATGATGACAGTTACTCTTGCTCACCTGCGCTCCTGCTCAGAAGACCATCCTCCATGTTGGATCTGCTTCTGCATATTGTCCAGCGCTTCCTTCAGTTGCCGGACCTGCTGCTCTGCGTGCGTCTTCTGCACCTCCAGTTCGTCAATCTCCATCTGAAACGTCACATGACCCTGTCATCTGACAGCCCCGGCAGGCGGCGTGCGAGCGTGGGGTTTACCTTGAAGGCCTGAGCGATGTCTTTGCGTTCGACCTCCATGCTCTGCCTCATCCTGTCCAGAGTGCGCTCGTAGTAGTTGACCTGAGGAAGAGGAGCAGCAGGGTAAATCATCCTGTCAAGAAGTGGTGGTAGTAAAAGTAGTAGTTGTAGCAGCAGTAGTTCTGGTAACAGTAAATGTTGTAGTAGCAGTTCGCATAGTTGTAGTAATAACAACAGTAGTAGGTATAGTAATAGTAGTTATAGTAACAAGACTCCAACCTGTAGAACTGTTCCTATAACAGCAATTGGAGAAAGTTGGAGCAAGATTTATGAAGAGAAGGGTATACGCCATGGCAAAATAAAAGCCGCTGCACCTTAAAAATGCCTGTGGCCTTTAAACTCTACAGCATCCCTTCAAGAGTCACACACTTGAATACTAGTCTATTAAACTGTGCAATCTGTCTGCAAACTGGTCATTAACTGTGAAATATCTTCAATCTATCATGTAAATATTGTTTATCTTGTACATATGCTATAATAGTAGTCCTATTTGGTACTTTTGTTTTGTTTAGGTGTGGTGAAATTTGTCCTCTGCATTTGACCCAACCCCTTGTTCACCCCCTGGGAGGTGAGGGGATCAGTGGGCAGCAGCGGTGCCGCGCCCGGGAATCACTTTTGGTGATTTAACCCCCAATTCCAACCCTTGATGCTGAGTGCCAAGCAGGGAGGTAATGGGTCCCTTTTTTATAGTCTTTGGTATGACT
Source organism: Nerophis lumbriciformis (assembly GCF_033978685.3). Lineage (NCBI taxonomy): Eukaryota > Metazoa > Chordata > Actinopteri > Syngnathiformes > Syngnathidae > Nerophis > Nerophis lumbriciformis. The sequence continues at coordinate 67,177,084 of NC_084549.2, read as the reverse complement.
CGGCCGGGGTTTGAACTCACAACCTACCTACTCAGTGGCCTAGTGGTTAGAGTGTCCGCCCTAAGATCGGTAGGTTGTGAGTTCAAACCCCGGCCGAGTCATACCGAAGACTATAAAAATGGGACCCATTACCTCCCTGCTTGGCACTCAGCATCAAGGGTTGGAATTGGGTGTTAAATCACCAAAAATGATTCCCGGGCGCTGCACCGCTGCTGCCCACTGCTCCCCTCACCTCCCAGGGGGTGAACAAGGGGATGGGTCAAATGCAGAGGACAAATTTCACCACACCTAGTGTGTGTGTGACAATCATTGGTACTTTAACTTAACTTTAACTTTATTGTATCGCTTATTTATTACTGTATTGGATGAAGAGCAACAATAACACCCAAATTTACACCTGTGAAATAAAGTATTTCTGATATAATAACGCCAAAGAAAGATGCTGGATTTGTTGCTGGTTGTTTTTAGTGAAGATAAAGTCATTAAAAGGATTGGAGAAGTCCCTAGAAACTTTCAGCAATGTACATTGTACAACAAGCAGCACCAGTTGAAAAATAGAGCAAAACGATATTAGAAAAGTATACTGCGTGGGTTCCCTCCGGGTACTCCGGCTTCCTCCCACTTCCAAAGACATGCACCTGGGGATAAGTTGATTGGCAACACTAAATTGGCCCTAGTGTGTGAATGTGAGTGTGAATGTTGTCTGTCTATCTGTGTTGGCCCTGCGATGAGGGGGCGACTTGTCCAGGGTGTACCCCGCCTTCCGCCCGATTGTAGCTGAGATAGGCTCCAGCGCCCCCCGCGACCCCAAAGGGAATAAGCGGTAGAAAGTGGATGGATGGATATTTTAATACTAATTAGATGTGTTTCTTTGAATGTGTATAACATTTTTATAGCCTTTTAAAAGTATATATATTTTGGCCCTGTGATGAGGTGGCGACTTGTCCAGGGTGTACCCCGCCTTCCGCCCGATTGTAGCTGAGATAGGCTCCAGCGCCCCCCGCGACCCCGAAGGGAATAAGCGGTAGAAAATGGATGGATGGAAGTATATATATGCACCATGGCAGATGAAGCGAACTATGATGTAATTGGCCCCGCCCCCACCACCACAGCGAATTATGATGTAATTGGCCCCGCCCCCACCACCACAGGCATGTTGCCAATCTGGGTAAAACCATGCCTCAGAGGCTGCAAGCTGTTATAAAAGCCAGAGGTGGTGCAACAAAGTACTTGGTGTGTTAGGTTTTTTTGGTCTGCTTTTCACAGATTCATAATTTTTTCCTCAGAATTAAGTGATTCCATCGTTTGTTCACTCTGCTACCGACTTAACTACCACAATTTTATTTTCTTGATTTCTTTTGTTTTTTAAAGCCAGAAAGTTGCCATTTTGAAATGAATATAGTTTTGTGCCACGTCAGTTATCTGCTTGTTTTTCTACAAAATTAAACAACTGAATGAACTTCCTCCAAGTCTGCTGATTGCATAATTTTTTATCCAGAGTTGTAGTAGTAGTTCTAGTAGTATTACTAGTAGCAGTATTTTGGTACCTGTGTCTCCAGCTGGATGTTGAGTTGTTGCAGCTCCTGGCTGTGTTTGTGCTTCAGTTGTTCCACAGCAAGTTCAGTCTGAATGCTGAAGGCCATCGCTGTCAATCAAGAAAACGAGCAGACTATAAAAATGTTTGGTCATCGAGGATAAAAAGATTCACTTATGTTGACGATTCCATTCTGTTCGTTTTATTGAGTGTTATATTCGTACCACACGTTGGTACTTTTTGCATTTTCACTAGGAGCGTCGGCATACTTGCCAACCTTGAGACCTCCGATTTCGGGAGGTGGGGGGTGGGGGCGTGGTTGGGGCAGGGGCTTGGTTGGGGGCGTGGTTAAGAGGGGAGGAGTATATTTACAGCTAGAATTCACCAAGGCAAGTATTTCATATATATATATATATATATATATATATATATATATATATACACACATATATATGTACATATATATATATATATAAGAAATACTTGACTTTCAGTGAATTCTAGCTATAAATATATATTTATTTTATTATATATATATATATATTTATTTTATTATATATATATATATATATATATATATATATATATATACATATATAAAAATAAAAGAAATACTTGAATTTCAGTGTTCATTTATTTACACATATAAACACACATAACACTCATCTACTCATTGTTGAGTTAAGGGTTGAATTGTCCATCCTTGTTCTATTCTCTGTCACTATTTTTCTAACCATGCTGAACACCCTCTCTGATGATGCATTGCTGTGTGGCACGCACAAGAGTGCTTTCATCAAATACACTAGATGGCAGTATTGACCTGTTTAAGAGTGTCACAACATTGCTGTTTACTGCAGACGAACTGCTTTACGGTAGACGAAAACGTGATTGCTGTTGTTGTGTGTTGTTACCGCGCTGGGAGGACGTTAATGAAACTGCCTAACAATAAACCCACATAAGAAACCAAAAACTCGCCCTCGATCATTCTACAGTTATAATGATTGGGCATGCACGTTGTTTATATTGTGGGAAAGCGGACTCAGGTCCGCATGGAGCTGGAGGGGGCGTGGCCTCCAGCTCCGCCTGAAATTCGGGAGATTTTCGGGAGAAAATTTGTCCCGGGAGGTTTTCGGGAGAGGCGCTGAATTTCGGGAGTCTCCCGAAAAATCCGGGAGGGTTGGCAAGTATGAGCATCGGTGCTACTAAATGGGGGAAAAAAATAGTAGCACAGAAAATTTTTTAAGATTAATATAAAATATCTAAATTGTATTAACACTCAAAGAAGGTACACATGTGCACTCGTACATATAAGCACAAGTACCCTCAATTAAACACCCATCCCTATACTAAGGAGATCTGGGCCATAAGGACCAAAACTCATATCCCGATATAGTTCAACTGAATATCGATATAAAAGATATATACTTATATACTTATATATATATATATTATATATATAAAAATTAGTTTAACCCAAATATGTGTGTCGAGTGGTTTTATTGAATTAAGTACATGAATAACTTTTTTGAAATGTTGAAGTACCATGTGTAGATGTACAGAAAAATATTAAAATTATGTTTTTTTTCCACGTGTAAAATACTTCCTTGTGGTCTACAGAACATGTAATGGTGCTTCTTTGCTCAAAATGTTGCGTAGATGTTTTACAGGCCGTTTTCAAGCCGCTTTCTGACCGTTTCTTCAGGATGCGCCGTTTTTGTGGGCGCTCTTATTCCGGTAGTTTTTAGCGCTTCCATAGCGAGTCTACTGACCGATATAAGTTAGAACCGTATGCTACTTTATATTAAAAATGGCAACAGCAGAGGATGAAAGCCCCACAACAAGAGGATAGAGAAAAAGACTATAATGGCAGACTCGCGCCAAGCTCTTCGGGTGAATCTGTACCATATACGAAATATCCGTTGACGTGACTAAATATCTTCACCATGCCTTGATTTTAAGTGACATCGAATATTAACCATTTTATGACATATTTTAAAAGCAGTCAGTGACACTCCATTTGTGGTGTTACTAGCCTCAACCTGAGTGAACAGACTGCTAATGCTAACAAGCTAACGCTAAAGCAGATTTGTTTGTGTTGTCAGTGTAAGATAAACACTAACATTTATTATTTATATATCATTTACAGATAAACACTGATATTTATTATTTATATAATGTTATTTACGGATAAACACTGACATTTATTCTTTATATATCATTCACGGATAAACACTGATATTTATTATTTATATAATGTTATTTACGGATAAACACTGACATTTATTATTTATATATCATTTACAAATAAACACTGATATTTATTATTTATATAATATTTGCGGATAAACACTGAAAATGTATTCTTTATATATTGTTATTTACAGATGAACACTGACATTTATTCTTTATATATTGTTATTTACAGCTGAAATCGACCAAAAAGAATCACCTGACCCTCATGAATTCATCATTTACAGAGAGGACGACTTTCTGACTGTTGGAGATTGCGGAACAAAGCCTGACTTCGATCCCCGCTTCCGCCATCCTAGTCACTGCCGTTGTGTCCTTGGGCAAGACACTTTACCCACCTGCTCCCAGTGCCACCACACTGGTTTAAATGTAACTTAGATATTGGGTTTCACAATGTAAAGCACTTTGAGTCACCTGAGAAAAAGCGCTATATAAATGTAATTCCCTTCACTTCACACTTTAAAAAGGCAAATGGATGGCACAAAAAGCCTTTTTTCCATTGTGGTCCATTAAATATTCATCACATTTGATACATTCAATAATAAAATATATATAACCTGTGACATGTATATAAAAAAAATACGTTACAAAATGGATAAATTATGTACATATACACAGTATACATGTCAGGTGATTTGAAAAACAATATATACAAAAAGTGGGGGTTATATAAACTATTATATCACTATCAAATCATATCGTTTTGTATATTCCTGTTTTGTATTTCATTTACTCACTTTTTAGTCAAAGAACTGTGACTTAATATTGTCTGTTTATTTACATTGTATCAGTGTAGAAATACAGTATCAGCCTGATTTGTATAAACTACCTGAACTGTCAAATGCGGTGGAAACACAAAGCACGCACTTCGGCAGGAACTAAAGGTCCTAGGAACTAAAAGTTCTAGAAAAGGGCCTATTTTTTCTTCCGTGTTGGAAGACTAAAGTGTGAGAGCCTGCGAGGAGTGGCCGGGGCTCCAGCCCCGCCCCCCACTGTGCAAGGTGATCAGTGACACTTCCGCGTCAATCCCTTGTCCCTTTGTATACTGCCGCGCTAACATTTTACTGTAGTTTGATCAACTTTGCATGAATTTTTTCTTAGGAGCAAAATGCAAATGAAAGGGTTAAAATCTGTATACGCATGTGTGCTCCTTTTTTTGGTTTTTTTCTACTCGCACAACTTATTCCTATTCGCAAATGAGAGTAAGGTAAAGTTGAACAAGTAGTGATTTTCTGGTCAGCATGAAAAGAAGCTTCACTGTTTCATAAGAACTCACTTGTATCAGCTGGTTCCATTTTGGACCGGAGGGGCGGAGATGATCGACGCTTCACCTCGGAGTCGTCTAGGGTTAGGACAGAAAATTCCTAATCAATGTTGTCCCTGAAGGCACTCACTGACAGACATGATGAACTCTACCCTGTGTGTGTGTGTGTCTGTGTGCATCCTATCCAACTGGCTCAGCGAGAACCAGTAATCCGGTTTCTTTGTTGGACTTAAAGACAACCTTTCTAGGTGTGACACCGGTGTCACATCAGTGTCACGTGACCCTGGAAATGGAGCACCGCAAGCTGGGGCGCCGCCTGCTGTCAGGACTGTGGTACGCCACACAGAGGCTGAGGACAAGTGGAGGAGACAGGAAGTGACCTCACCAGAGTCCGACTCGCTAGCACAGCGTAGTCCGGTCCAGCTCAGCGCGGCGGAGGGGCGTCTTGACTTCTTCTCAACCCTCTGACCGTTCAGCAGCTCCAGTTCGGCGCTCAGCTCGTCGTTTTTGTCCTGCAGCTCCTAAGCGGGTCAGAACCACATTTCGGTTGTCGTCACGGACACAGAACTTGAAGGCAACGCGACCTGATAGCCGGAAAATAAGACACCGTGCAAGGAGGAGGCCTTACTCTGCAGCGCTGCTCGTACTCCTTGACGACAGCACACAGTCGCTCCTCTGGGTTCAAACCTCCGCCCGCGGCGTCCAAGCTGCCAAACTGTCAATCAAACCAAACCCGAAAGAGAGTGGCTGTCAAGGCGCATGTTGAAATTACAAGTCATTTTCATTAGTGGACCAGCAGGAAGCTCCTCATCAATCTTTAATAGGTGACAGGAAGACCGGTCACCTGACACCGGCACGGGTTCACACCTAGGGCCACCTTTGTCAGGGACGGTCCCCCGAAGAGCCACAAGATGGCAGCAGCTGGTCGTATATAGAAAGAGTAAGGCCAACTAAACAACAGGCAACATGTTTGCTACAAAGGACGTGTGCGGCTGTGCCAGTTTAGTTTTCTTGACAAAATAAACTAATATTATGCGTCTAAATATAGTTTTAAATATACTCCAGCTCATAAACTTACAAAAAACATGCTTTATTTTGTCAAAATATCATTTTGCCGCTGTATACATTCCTGCAGTGTTTAGTGACCAGCTGGCCATCTAATAAATGTAAAAAAATACACAGAATGACAAAAAAACGTATTACCGTCTTTTTGCCAAAATCCTCATTAGCTTTGGACCCAACAATCGAGGAGAAATTGTGACTCTTTGTGAAGTTTGTTAACTGTGGTGGCTGCCTCTAATTAATTGTTTGTAATCACTGCGCTATTAACAGTCTATTAACATAACAATTATGCTATTAACTATTAATAGCTATTGCTATTAACATAATTATGGATTGTCAAAAATCAAATACAAAAATACATAAATGATATATATAAAAATATATATAAATATAAAAATGTATATTAACATATTTATGTAAAAATAATACATCCATAAAATACATATTTTATTAATATATTCAGGTAAAAATATATATATTTTAATATAAAGATATATATTAAAATTTGTTTTATACAAATATATACATGTATTTATAGACAAATATATATTTACATATATAAATAAAATATGTATTTAAATATGTTGTACTTTATTTTACATGGCAAAAAAACAAGTACCGGTACTAGTTATATATAAATTATATATAAAGTATAAAACTGTAAATATACAACTGTTTTACATAAATATATGTATATATACACATTTATATCAATGTGTATATTTATATATACACACATCTATGTCAAAATATCTATATTTATATATAAACATATATATGTACAATCTAATTGATTGTTGATTTGCTTGTATGTTTGTCATCATGAAAATAAAAATAAATAAACAACAAAAAAACAGTATGTCAACTGTGTATAAATATTCATGTTTACACAACAAAATAACTCAACTAATAACTTCAATTAAATGAGATGTCGAATGAGGAAGTACAGTGTACGCATAGCTTCAGCTGTGGCCAGCTCAAAGTTAGAAGCAAACATGGCGCACTGTCGTCACGTGACCAATCATTTAGGAGCTGGTCTGAAACAAAGTTGGCCAAACTCTCTTTTTACACGACTGTGGTGTTACCTTGTCGTGAAGCAGCTCCTCCATGTCTCTCTGCAGGCCCTCCGCTGAGCGTTCAGCTTCTGTCAGTCTCCTCTTGACATCAGCGAGCTCCTCCTCCAGACGCCGGTTCTCCTGAAATGCGACGAGAGCGCGTCGTCACGCAAAGCGCTGCGGGAGGGGCCGGTGAGCGAGCAACCAACGCACCTGGGCAACACTGTAGCGCTCCTCCTGTAGCCCCGCCTCCTGCGCCTTCAGTAGACGCAGCTCTTCACGCAGCACGCCGTGCTCTCGGTCTAGCTGCTGCAGCAGGGCGTCGCTCTCCTGCTCCGCCTGACTCCGCAGTGCCACCAGCCTATCACGGAAGTCCTGCTCCAGGTCTCTGACAATCACAGAGCAGCTCGTTAGTCGGGGTGATCGCATACAACTCTCTCACCTCCCATACGATATTGAAATTTTTAATTTTGATAATACTCCGATACAATATCAGCACGTATCTTAGTACGTACTTTTATTTTGTGGTGTGAAATATTAGAAAAGGTTTAATCAAGTGAAATGACTCAGAACAAAGTACCGTAGGTATGAAAAACAATAACTTAGTGATGAATAATTTGGTTTTTTTGGCGACACCTGTTGGTCACAATAATTCATGAAGTGTTAGAATAATTATGTATAAATTATCACACAACTCTCATGGTTAAGGGCCGTTGCTATAGTTATTATCAATTGTGTCGAAGTAGTACTTCTCTATCTGTGCAAAGAGACGACTTGCAAATCCAAAGATTGGAAGTCATCTCGTATCAGTGTCTGTGTCCAGGAACGGCCTGCTGACTCCCAAGGCCGAACACCGCCGTGACGCAGACAAAGCAGAGACAGGGCGATATCACGACTGTCAGCACATTTGCATTTTTGTATAATCATATATTGTGTCTGGGGCTGCGGATTACCCCACCTCCTTCAGCAGCAGCTTCAGTGATGTAACCAGGGACCGCCCAAATAAATAGAGGAAGCACGTGGGCTGGACTTTAGAGCGTAGTTTGGATCTGTAACTAGAGTACAGCCCAAAAAACGTCTTTCCTCAATTGAGCAAAATTTAACTCTGTCTCTGCATGATTCCTTGCTTCTCGTCTGTTTAATAGATGTCATCAGTGTTTGAACCTGACATGAAGTCAAGCTGATGCGGACACGTTTGTTACTGGATACTGTCTAATACGCTTTTGCCTTAGAGACATTGTATGTGTAAGTAATATGCAACTATAATTATTTGATACGACTATTACGTACAGTATGTCTAGCTTGTGTGCTATTGTGAGCTTAGGTGTTGTGTAGCTGATAGCCTATAGCCTAGCATGTTTACCTTTTGTAAATGACTTTCGTACAATAAAATAAATTGTGTGCTTATTGGAAAACATTTATTAACTGGTAGGGATGTGAATCTTTGAACATCCAAAGGATTCAATCCAATTGCAATTTTCGATTCAAACCGATACATGCAGTGTATTATTTGGTATAATAAAACGTTTTCAAAACAGATTACAGGTCAGAACAGCTCATTGTGGTTGCATGGACATGGCCTAAATACGTCTTTCTAAAAATGGATTCTTGTAAAAGATAACTTGTTTTTAATACTGTAGTTTGGTACTTGATGCATGTTACCTGTTAGCATGATAGCTTTTTTCATTAAGCTTTTGCAGAGTCATAAAGTTTGGTACTGGACGCATGTTAACTGTTAGCACGTTAACTTTTTTTTTTAGCTAATTCCAAAAGGTAAACACACCTCAGAGTCATATATTTTGTTATTTGATGTTTGCAAGTGAGCGGCAAAAGAACCTTTTTGTCACCTGACGCGATCTGGCTAGCCTGCTAACTGTTAGCATGTTAGCTTTTTTAAGCAAATGTTGGAAGTTTTGACCAAAAAAATAAATACTTTTTTTTTACCGGGTAATAGATTTTTGAAAATTAGGAACCGATTTAGGGGATCAATAATTGCGATTCTGATTTTATATATATATATATATATATATATATATTAGTGATGGGTTGATGAGGCGTCATGAAGCGTTCCAACACATTGCAAAACTGTATTGATACTGTGTCGATACTGTGTCACTAAATACTGACATCTGCTGGACATTAAAAATCTCTACAGGCAACCTATGGACCGACTCAACTGACACTGATTTTATGACCTAGTACAGTGGTTCTCAAATGGGGGTACGCGTACCCCTGGGGGTACTTGAAGGTATGCCAAGGGGTACGTGAGATTTTTTTTAAATATTCTAAAAATAGCAACAATTCAAAAATCATTTATAAATATATTTATTGAATAATACTTAAACAAAATATGAATGTAAGTTCATAAACTCAGTGAAGCACAAGCTCAGGTTTGTCACTAAAATGTCTGTCAAAAAGAACTGTGAAAAGAAATGCAACAATGCAATATTCAGTGTTGACAGCTAGATTGTTTGTGGACATGTTCCATAAATATTGATGTTAAAGATTTTTTTTTTTGTGAAGAAATGTTTAGAATTAAGTTCATGAATCCAGATGGAGCTCTAATACAATCCCCAAAGAGGGCACTTTAAGTTGATGATTACTTCTATGTGTAGAAATCTTTATTTATAATTGAATCACTTGTTTATTTTTCAACAAGTTTTTAGTTATTTTTATATCTTTTTTTCCAAATAGTTCAAGAAAGACCACTACAAATGAGCAATATTTTGCACTGTTATACAATTTAATAAATCAGAAACTGATGACATAGTGCTGTATTTTACTTCTTTATCTTTTTTTTTTTCAACCAAAAATGCTTTGCTCTGATTAGGGGGTACTTGAATTAAAAAAAAATTCACAGGGGGTACATTGCTGAAAAAAGGTTGAGAACCACTGACCTAGTATATACAATAATATAAACCAAGTCATTGTATTTCATTTAGGATTATTTCATAACTTAATTTAAATAAAAATATATTTTTTGTCTTTTTTAGATACAGTCAATAAATAATGTGAACATGTATCATAACATGGAAATCTAAGAGAACGTGTTGTGAATGAGGATGCTTGTGGACCTGGAATTATTTTTTTTTTTTACACATTTTTATTTTTTTTTAAAAACAGTTTTTCCAACGTATTCAATTTTAGACGCTTTCTCTTCTTAGTTATTATTTCTCCGGCTGTAGAAAAGACCCTTTCACAGGGCACAGAGGAGGCGTCAGTGCGACACAGTTCGCGTATCGGTCACATGACCAAAACAGCTCATGATCGGTCACGTGACTTTCTAAAAGCGGTACGCGCACCGACACAGGGTTTCGCTCTATGAGCTCGACGCATGCGCCGATGCATCGGTGTTGCCGGACCCATCACTAATATATACATATATATATATATATATATATATATATATATATATATATATATATATATATATATATATATACATACATACATACATACAGGTAAAAGCCAGTAAATTAGAATATTTTGAAAAACTTGATTTATTTCAGTAATTGCATTCAAAAGGTGTAACTTGTACATTATATTTATTCATTGCACACAGACTGATGCATTCAAATGTTTATTTCATTTAATTTTGATGATTTGAAGTGGCAACAAATGAAAATCCAAAATTCCGTGTGTCACAAAATTAGAATATTACTTAAGGCTAATACAAAAAAGGGATTTTTAGAAATGTTGGCCAACTGAAAAGTATGAAAATGAAAAATATGAGCATGTACAATACTCAATACTTGGTTGGAGCTCCTTTTGCCTCAATTACTGCGTTAATGCGGCGTGGCATGGAGTCGATGAGTTTCTGGCACTGCTCAGGTGTTATGAGAGCCCAGGTTGCTCTGATAGTGGCCTTCATCTCTTCTGCGTTTTTGGATCTGGCATTCTGCATCTTCCTTTTCACAATACCCCACAGATTTTCTATGGGGCTAAGGTCAGGGGAGTTGGCGGGCCAATTTAGAACAGAAATACCATGGTCCGTAAACCAGGCACGGGTAGATTTTGCGCTGTGTGCAGGCGCCAAGTCCTGTTGGAACTTGAAATCTCCATCTCCATAGAGCAGGTCAGCAGCAGGAAGCATGAAGTGCTCTAAAACTTGCTGGTAGACGGCTGCGTTGACCCTGGATCTCAGGAAACAGAGTGGACCGACACCAGCAGATGACATGGCACCCCAAACCATCACCCAACCATGCAAATTTTGCATTTCCTTTGGAAATCGAGGTCCCAGAGTCTGGAGGAAGACAGGAGAGGCACAGGATCCACGTTGCCTGAAGTCTAGTGTCAAGTTTCCACCATCAGTGATGGTTTGGGGTGCCATGTCATCTGCTGGTGTCGGTCCACTCTGTTTCCTGAGATCCAGGGTCAACGCAGCCGTCTACCAGCGAGTTTTAGAGCACTTCATGCTTCCTGCTGCTGACCTGCTCTATGGAGATGGAGATTTCAAGTTCCAACAAGACTTGGCGCCTGCACACAGCGCAAAATCTACCCGTGCCTGGTTTACGGACCATGGTATTTCTGTTCTAAATTGGCCCGCCAACTCCCCTGACCTTAGCCCCATAGAAAATCTGTGGGGTATTGTGAAAAGGAAGATGCAGAATGCCAGACCCAAAAACGCAGAAGAGTTGAAGGCCACTATCAGAGCAACCTGGGCTCTCATAACACCTGAGCAGTGCCAGAAACTCATCGACTCCATGCCACGCCGCATTAACGCAGTAATTGAGGCAAAAGGAGCTCCAACCAAGTATTGAGTATTGTACATGCTCATATTTTTCATTTTCATACTTTTCAGTTGGCCAACATTTCTAAAAATCCCTTTTTTGTATTAGCCTTAAGTAATATTCTAATTTTGTGACACACGGAATTTTGGATTTTCATTTGTTGCCACTTCAAATCATCAAAATTAAATGAAATAAACATTTGAATGCATCAGTCTGTGTGCAATGAATAAATATAATGTACAAGTTACACCTTTTGAATGCAATTACTGAAATAAATCAAGTTTTTCAAAATATTCTAATTTACTGGCTTTTACCTGTATATATATATATATATATATATATATATATATATATATACACACATATACATACACACAGTCGTGGTCAAAAGTTTACATATACTTGTGAAGGACATAATGTCATGGCTGTCTTGAGTTTCCAATAATTTCTACAACTCTTAAATTTTAGAATGGCCTTCCCAAGGTCCTGACTTAAACGTGTGGATAATGCTGAAGAAACAAGTCCATGTCAGAAAACCAACAAATTTAGCTGAACTGCACCAATTTTGTCAAGAGGAGTGGTCAAAAATTCAACCAGAAGCTTGCCAGAAGCTTGTGGATGGCTACCAAAAGCGCCTTAATGCAGTGAAACTTGCCAAGGGACATGTAACCAAATATTAACATTGCTGTATGTATACTTTTGACCCAGAAGATTTGGTCACATATTCAGTAGACCCATAATAAATTCATAAAAGAACCAAACTTCATGAATGTTTTTTGTGACAAACAAGTATGTGCTCCAATCACTCTATCACAAAAAAATAAGAGTTGTAGAAATTATTGGAAACTCAAGACAGACATGACATTAAGTACTTTACAAGTGTATGTAAACTTTTGACCATGACTGTAATATATACATATATATATTTATTTATTATACATATACTATATATTATAGTCGAGGTTTCTCCGTTATACAGTGCTCAATACCGAGGTAGAGCGGAATATACGTTAGTTCAGGAAAAAACACTGAGGGCTATTTCATCCCTACAAGCCTGTTTTGCGAAACAGGTCTTTAGGGATGATATAGCCTCTGTGTTTTTTCCTGAGCTAATGTATATACTGATATATATATATATATATATATATATATATATATATATATATATATATACACATACACATACACATACACACATGTATAAAAAATTCCCAATCGGTTTTTGAAAAATATTACTTGTCCAGCTTTGCTCAAGTAAACACGTAGGACTGCTTGTATCGCACGTGATATCACATTTGACCTGCAAAGCGATATCATCCGATACTTGTTTTTTTCCTGATATCAATATCAGACTGGGATACCCCTACTGGTCGGCGCCACTATTTTCAGCATGAAAGTTTGTTGTTTCTACACCACGGCGCTGTCGTACAGGAAGATTGTGGATCACCTGATCCTGCTCTGGTTGAGCGTCTCCATGCTGGCGTGGCGGTCGTCCACCTCCCGGACCAGCTGCAGGTTTCTGCGGTCGGCCTGGTCCAGGTCGGCCTTGGCCTTGTCCCGCTCCCTGCACGCCTGCTCCGCCGCCCCCCTGCCGAGCAGAAATACACCGCTGGTTATCTCCCGTCCTTACCTTCGCCACCAGGGAAAAAGGAGAAACCCACTGCAGGTGCTGGATCTCGTTCTTGTAGGATATGAGCGCCGCCTGATGGATGCCGTTACCGCTGACCAGCAGCTCGTTATCCAACGCCAACGTCAGCTCGGTCAGAATCAGACGCTCATCCAGAGGGAAGTCCAGCGTCTGCAAGCAGGATAGAGTGCGGTCTTTGATTGCTAGCAGTTAGCGAGTTACAGTCAGAGCGCAAAGATCTGACCTGCAGGATGTCGTGGCCGTTCCTGATGCCCTCCTCCGTCCACAGGCCCACCACTCGCTCGGGGCTGGTACATCCCGAACCGTCGTCCAGCCGGCTGAGCACTCTGGGGCCGAGCGCCGCAGTCAGCAGGGACGGCGCGGCGGAGCGTTCCTCAAACGCCGCCTGAGGCTGCATGTCAAAGCAACAGAGGCGGCATCAGCGAGCGCCAGAGGCAAACTTGTGATGTTGCCAGGTTTAATCTGGATTAGCCCGCCCCGTAACACCACGTGGGAGATTAAGGGCGTTGCACGGCGGCAGGTCACCTGAGCCCAGAGGCCCAACGTAGGAGAGGAGTTTTGTGCGACGACGCTAAAATGTCACCTGAGCTGAAGAGGATCTGGTCCCAGCCGTCCTGGCCCACGTTAGGAACGCGCAGCCCGCCATCAGACCGCATGCACACCACACTGGCGTGTTTGTTGGAGCGACCGCATGTTCACCTGCAGCTCATGGCCCGGCCCAGCCCCGCCCACCTGATCAGGCAAGTGCAGCTGCAGCCTTCAGGTGCTCCTTTGCCAGATGACTTAGAAGTGGGCGGGGCCTCGGTGAGGCAGGAGCAGCTTTTTTTAAAGCATTCTTCTTTCAAAGTGTTTGGCTCATTTATATTCAAAATATTTCATTATTTTCAGGACATTTTTTCACATTTTAAATAAATAATCTTTTTTTTTCCCCTCAAATGTCCACTTTTTCCAAACTTCTCAACCGATTCAAATTATTTCACCATCCTGAACAGTTCCAAAAGTTCCTGGTTATCCCGTAATTCTCACTTTAATGCTAGTAATAAGAATATGTCAGAAAACATAATAATGTAAGCATGCTAACCTGGTAGTGTTAGAATGCAAACTTTTTTTAATAGCTATTTTTGCAGGTGTACACCTCCAAAGTCATGCATTTTGGCACTTTGCGCTACAGTTATCATATTATTGTTACCAAGAACACAGATACTGTAGTTTGGTACTTAATGTATGTTACCCGTTAGCATGCTAAATGTTAGCTTTTTTAAGCACATTTTTGCAGGAATATGCCTCAGAGTCATATAGTTTGGTACTTGATGCATGGTAAAAACATATGTTTTGTCAACTGACACTATCTGGCTAGCATGCTGACTGTTAGCATTTTTAAGCACATTTTTGCAGGTATATGCTTTAGAGTTGTATAGTTTGGCATTTGATGCACGTTAACTGTTAGCATGTTAGCTTTTACTGCATGGTAGTTGTTAGCTTGCTAAGTATTTTACTAGCCCAACCACGCAGAAGTCAAACTTCGGAAGTTGATCCTCACAAGCTTGTAAATGTCTATTTACACTGTATGGGAAAAAATTTGAAAAGGAATTTTACCTTTGCAACCTCATTATATTATTGGCTAAGTTTTATATTCATAAATGTAAGTTTCTCAATACCCGACCTGTTTCTTGTGCCTTTAAAAAAGATTTAGAACTCTACATTAAAACACTCTCTACCTCTAACAACCAAAAAGCTGTGAAAACGATGATGCTGTGTTCCAAATTTAAGTTATTTACTGAAATTGAGTGAGCCTATGGCTTTGCACTTTGTTTATATATATATATATATATATATATATATATATATATATATATATATATATATATATATATATATAAACAGTTATATATTTACAGTTGTATACTTTTTATATATAATTTATATATTACTAGTACTTGGTGTTTTGCCATGGAAAATAAAGTACAACATATTTAAATACATATATATTTGCATTATATACTTTCTATATTTGTATATAAATACATGTACATATTTGTATAAAATAAATGTTAATATATATTTATATAAAAATATATATTTTTTACCTGAATATATAGATAAAAAATATATTTTACATACCGGTAAATATATATTATTTTTTACATAAATATGTTAATATTCATTTTTATATTTATATATATTTTTATTTATATAATTTACGTATTTTTGTACATGAATTAAAATAAATTAAATTAAAAGTAACTAAAATAGAATACAATATCACGTCCGTTGTGTCCTTGGGCAAGACACTTCATCCCTTGCTCCTGATGGCTGCTGGTTAGCGCCTTGCATGGCAGCTCCCGCCATCAGTGTGTGAATGTGTGTGTGAATGTGGAAATAGTGTCAAAGCGCTTTGAGTACCTTGAAGGTAGAAAAGCGCTATACAAGTATAACCCATTTATCATTTATATATATATATATATATATATATATATATATATATATATATATTATATTTACGTGTATATGTATATATACCGGTATATATATATTTTAATTCTATTTTAGTTAGGTACTTTGAATTTACAACCCCCTGGCGCTGCTTTGTACTGTTTTTGTATTTTCTTTGATTATTATTTTTAACTGTTTGTAAATGTTGATTTTTTTTTTTTTTTTTTTTTTTTTTAATAAATAAATAAATAAATAAACTTGTAAATGTCTCACCCTGAGCGGCGCCCCCTGCAGGGGAGTGGGCCGTAGAGGCGTCGAGCAGGACATGGGCGTGGAGCCACACAGGACATTCTGGAAGTCCAATTCCTGGCCCGCCAGCGCTATCGGCTCCTCCTCCTGCCCTGAAGTTGCGGCACAAGACGGACGTTGGCAAGTAAACCATGTCGGCTGTTCCTCAAGGCTCTATTCTAGGGCCACTGCTACGTATCTGTGGGAATGTGTGTCCATTTGCGAGGTTAGAGGCTGTTGGCCCTGTGTACCTTTAGACTGAAAGTACGTCCGGGTGACATCCTTGGGACTTCCTGGCTCGTCGTCAGACTTCAGGCTCTGCAGAGAAAACACACATCAATCACGCCGTGTTCATCCGCCGGTTTGGGAAGACGCTGGAATAACAGACTGCAGTTCGGACGCTTTGTGTCCCCGTGAGGACGTGTTTGCTTTTGACATCAGGGTGGTCAGCCGTGTCACATGGCGGCTGTGTGTGTGCGTGCGTGCGTGTGTGTGTGTGTGAGAGACACAGAAGAGCTTAACATAAAAAAGCAGCAGTTGTGACATTTGTGGGAAA
Organism: Nerophis lumbriciformis; assembly: GCF_033978685.3. Taxonomy (NCBI): domain Eukaryota; kingdom Metazoa; phylum Chordata; class Actinopteri; order Syngnathiformes; family Syngnathidae; genus Nerophis; species Nerophis lumbriciformis. The sequence continues at coordinate 67,160,264 of NC_084549.2, read as the reverse complement.
AAGACGGCCCGAGGTATTGAAACTAAAGTTGTTTTTAACTTTAAAACAGTTATTTGGTGGATGTGAAAGTGCAGCATTGTGTTGACTACAAGCTGTGTGTGTGTGTGGGTGCAGACTTTGCCGACAAAAATACACACACACACACACACGCCTTGGACCACGTGTCAAACTCAAGGCCCGGGGACCAGATCAGGCTCGCCACTTCATTTGATGTGGTCCGTCCTCACATTTAATGTGGTCTGCCACATCATTTAATGAGACCATTTTAAAGAATGCTCCGGACTTTAGATGGCTCAAATGCTGGTATAGATATTGTACTTGCTCCTTTGTATACAAACCCCAAAACCAGTGACGTTGTCACGTTGTGTAAATCATAAATAAAAACAAAACACAATGATTTGCAAATCCTTTTCGACTTATATACAATTGAATAGACTGCAAAGACAAGATATTTAACGTTCGAACTGGAAAACGTTATTTTTTGCAAATATTAGCTCATTTGGAATTTGATGCCTGCAACATGTTTCCAAAAAGATGGCACAAGTAGCAAAAAAGACTGAGAAAGTTGAGGAATGCTCATCCAACACTTATTTGGAACATCCCACAGGTGAACAGGCTAATTGGGAACAGATGGCTGCCATGATTGGGTATAAAAGCAGCTTCCATGAAATGCTCAGTCATTCACAAACAAGGATTTTTGTCAACAAATGAGCAAATTGTCCAACAGTTTAAGAACAACATTTCTCAACGAGCTATTGCAAGAAATGTAGGGATTTCACCATCTACCGTCCGTAATATCATCAAAAGGTTCAGAGAATCTGGAGAAATCACTGCACGTAAGCGATGATATTACGGACCTTTGATCTCTCAGGCATCAAAAAGCGACATCAATGTGTAAAGGATATCACCATGTGGGCTCGGGAACACTTCAGAAAACCAATGTCAGTAACTACAGTTTGTCGCTACATCTGTAAGTGCAAGTTAAAACTCTACTATGCAAAGCGAAAGCCATTTATCAACAACACCCAGAAACGCCCCCGGCTTCGCTGGGCCCGAGCTCATCTCAGATGGACTGATGCAAAGTGTAAAAGCGTTCTGTGGTCTGACAAGTCCACATTTCAAATTGTTTTTGGAAGAAAAAAAAAGGTTTCTCAGTTGGAACATTAAATATCTTGTATTTGCAGTCTATTCAATTGTATATAAGTTGAAAAGGATTTCAAGCAATTTTTTAGGGATTTCACCATCTACGGTCCGTAATATCATCAAAAGGTTCAGAGAATCTGGAGAAATCACTGCACGTAAGCGATGATATTACGGACCTTTGCTCCCTCAGGCGTCAAAAAGCGACATCAGTGTGTAAAGGATATCACCACATGGGCTCGGGAACACTTCAGAAAACCAATGTCAGTAACTACAGTTTGTCGCTACATCTGTAAGTGCAAGTTAAAACTCTACTATGCAAAGCGAAAGCCATTTATCAACAACACCCAGAAACGCCCCCGGCTGCGCTGGGTCCAAGCTCATCTAAGATGGACTTGATGCAAAGTGTAAAAGCGTTCTGTGGTCTGACAAGTCCACATTTCAAACTGTTTTTGGGAAAAAAAAAAGTTTCTCAGTTGGAACATTAATTATCTTGTCTTTGCAGTCCATTCAATTGAATATAGGTTGAAAAGGATTTGCAAATTGTTGTATTATGTGCCAACTTCACTGGTTTTGTAGAATAAATTGTTCATCTTCTATTCTAGTCACCTCTCTTTATTCAGACAGTCTTAGAATAAAATCATCTGGGAGGACGTTTCCCTGTAAAAAGGAGGCTCCCAATATGATCTTGGACCACATGCGAGCCAAAAAGACCAGAAGGGATCAAAGTGCAACGCGATCCCAACAATATTGACATCTCCGGCGAGGGTCCTCAAGGGAACAGCTTTGTTGTCCCAGCAGGATGAATGATAATTACAAAAATGAGCTGCAAAGTAAGAAGAGGAATAAAAAATCTGCAACGTGACTTCGGGATTTCAACAGTAAGCTGGAATGTAGAAGGAGGCAGGGAGACATCTTGGACCTGCACCAGAGTCTGCCAGCAGTCACATTCCTCACCATCCCACTTCCTGAACTCATTACCAAGACTGCCCCGACAACCCCCACTCCTTGCCTTCCCTTCCCAGGTATTTGAACGCAGCATCGTGTGTGCGTGTGTGTGTCTGTGTGTGTGTGTGTGTGTGTGGTCAACTGGTCGTGGGCGTCCATGACGACGATGTTCGTTTCCATACCTCAAGGCTGTCCAGAGACGTAGATCGGCGCACTTTGGGCCTGCGGACACCTGATGGTGACGAGTCGGTGGTCCGGGTGTTGGGCGGCGGCGAGTCGTCCGAGTGACACCTCAACGCAACATCGGGCTGAGCGTCAGGCCGCGAGCGTCGACCGTAACGTTTTTCACCCTTCACAAACTTCGGCTTCACTTCATCTGGGACGACTGAAGAGACGCACACTGTCAACAAACGTGTCCGCAGCCGAATGCTACTTAGTACACGCTAGCACGGGTGTGCTGACTCTATAGTCAATATATGTCCGATATCAGCAAAAAAAACAATTATCGGACGACTTACATGTAAAATGTCCGATACAGGCAGTCCTGCAGCGTGTTTACTTGTGTTTGATATCATGTGTGATACAAGCAGTCCCGCAGCGTGTTTACTTGTGTGTAATATCATGTGTGATACAAGCAGTCCTGCAACTTGTTTACTTGTGCGTGATATCATGTGCGACACAAGCAGTCTCGCAGCGTGTTTACCTGTGTGTGATACCACGTGTGATACAAGCAGTCCTGCAGCGAGTTTACTTATGTGTGATATCATGTGCGATACAAGCAGTCCTGCAACTTGTTTACTTGTGCGTGATATCATGTGCGACACAAGAAGTCCTGCAGCGTGTTAAATCTGTTTGATATCATGTGTGATACAAGCAGTACCGCAGCGTGTTTTCTTGTGTGTGATATCATGTGCGATACAAGCAGTCCTGCAACTTGTTTACTTGTGCGTGATATCATGTGCGATACAAGCCGTCCCGCAGCGTGATTACTTGTATGTGATATAATGTGCGATACAAGCAGTCCTGCAACTTGTTTACTTGTGCGTGATATCATGTGCGATACAAGCAGGCCCGCAGCGAGTTTAATTATGTGTGATATCATGTGCAATACAAGCAGTCCTGCAACTTGTTTACTTGCGCGTGATATCATGTGCGACACAAGAAGTCCTGCAGCGTGTTAAATCTGTTTGATATCATGTGCGATACAAGCAGTATCGCAGTGTGTTTACTTGTGTGTGATATCATGTGCGATACAAGCAGCCCTGCAGCGAGTTTACTTATGTGCGATATCATGTGCGATACAAGCACTCCTGCAACTTGTTTACTTGTGCGTGGTATTATGTGCGATACAAGCAGTCCTGCAGTGTGTTTACTTGTGTGTGATATCATGTGTGATACAAGCAGTCCCGCAGCGTGTTTACTTGTGTGTGATACCATGTGCGATACATGTAGTCCCGCAGCGTGTTTACTTGTGTGTGATACCACGTGTGACACAAGCAGTCCTGCAGCGAGTTTACTTATGTGTGACATCATGTGCAATACATGCAGTCCTGCAACTTGTTTACTTGTGCGTGATATCATGTGCAATACAAGCAGTCCTGCAGTGCGTTTACTTGTGTGTGATACCACGTGCGGTATAAGCAAACCTGCGGCGTGCTTACTTGTGTGTGATATTATGTGCGATACAAGCAGTCCTGCAGCGCGTTTACTTGTGTGTGAGAGCATGTGCGATACAAGCAGTCCTACTGTGTGTTTACTTGTGTGTGATATCATGTGCGATACAAGCAGTCCTGCAGAGTGTTTACTTGTGCAAAACTGGACAGCCAGTTGACATCTAAATGTCCTCCAATAACCACGCAATTTCTTCTATTTTACTAAATTAATTTACAAAAGGTAAACATGTTAGGTAGGCTCCTTGGAGCTAGCAGCTACACAACAGCTAAGCACACAAATGAGATACAAGCAATAATCATCAAATTATATTGCAGTGTAAAACAGCACATTTCTCAATAAAAAACAAGTATCAAATACTTGTAGTTGCATATTACTTACACATACAAAGTCTCCAAGGCAGAAGAATACTAGAAAGTATCCAGGAACAAACGTGTCCGCACCAATCCACTTATTATTATTATAGTTTTTATGCCTAACTTTGTTCTCCCTAGTCATTTCACCCGATCAAATATTTTCTTACATTTCTCACTACAAAATGGTGAAAGTATGTGCTATGGTTTGTGCTGATATCGTGTGGCTCTAATATCGATATCGGGAGTGTAAAAGTTGTATGGAGACGACCCTACACATTCAGGGTCCCCCCCCCGCCGCGCCCCCACCTGGCTCCAGGCAGCTGCTGTCGTCGTCTGATGTGCTGAAGTCCAGCGAGCGAGACAAGACGTCCACAAAGTTGTCTTTAAACTCCTCAAAGTTGACCTGAGAGGCAACAACACAGATCATGTGACCGCTTCTTTGTCGTCTACGAGGAGGGGCGACAGCGTGCCGGGCCGGCGAGGCTCACCCGGGCGTAGGCGCCGCCTCCCAGCAACGAGTCCAGCAGCAGCGGCAGGTGAGCGTCCAACTGCAGCTTCCTGCAGAGCGCCGTCACTTCCTCCCGGTCCAGGAAGCCCCTGCACGTCGTGTCGCAGCTGTCAAACTCCGCCTTCAGCTGGGCGACGTAGTGGCTTGGCTCCGCCTCCTCCATCCCCAAGCATCACGCTGCCACGCACAGTGAGCGTGTGCGAGATGACATGAGATTATGGGGGATGATCCGCCATGAGATTATTACGTAACAGATGTCATCTACCGTCAAACACGCTCCGAATCTTTGCTTTCCACTCCTCTATTGCTCCACCACAAAAACAACATACTACAAAAGTACAAAACACCTACTTTATAGAGCGAGGCACATTTAAAAAAGAAACAGCTACCATCAAAGCATGAACCTATCCCAGCACAGAACCCACAAAAACAACAGTACAAACTTCCAGCTGCAAACACTACGATGCCAAACGCATATGACAACACTACCATGATTAAAACAAAACAACCATCAATGCGAGCCTTTATTTCTCTCATGGGAATAAAAATAGTACATCTATATATAAGGGGTGCACAAAAAATCGATTCATATCCGAATCTGATTCTGAATCGATTCAGAATTTTGAAAAATCAATTAAAAAATAATAATATTTTTTTTATTAAGAATCCATTTTTAAACATAAGTTTTTAGGCCATATCCAATCCATGCAATCAGACGGAGCTTTTCTAACATATAACCTGTTATAAAAAAGTTTCAGTATAATTATTATGTCATCATACATTGCGAGAATCGGTTTAAAACGAATCGTCACCCCAGGAGTCAGATCGAATCAGTGGGTGCCCAAAGATTCACACCCCTACATATATTTATGTCCGAACTTTTCACACTGATGCCCGCTTACTGAAAAGTCAAAGCATGCGGGGGCACTTTTTGGTATTTTTCATTTTCAAAACCAATTCGATATATCAATTTTTTTAACCTCTTGGCCTCCCCTCAATTTTGCTTCCGGGGAGTCAGAAGGGTGTCAGTCATAAAAAAAAACATTACAAATAAGTCATAAAATAATTTTAATTTTTTTTAATAACTTACATTTCTAGATCAACTTCAGATCTATCCGTCTACATAAAGTTTTGACTTATAATCTTATATTTTGTCAGTGTTTTATGCACTTTTAGTTCAAGAAAACCCATATTAAAATGAAAAAAATGCAATATTTCCCCCAAAAATGTCAAAGTGAAATATTAGACGTGAAGTAATTGGAACGTAACTGTAAATGGGTCAATAATTCATTACATTGATTTTGATTATTTATTGCTTTTTGAGCAATTACATTTTATTTAAAAAATCCACTAAATTTATAAATTTATCCATCCATTTTCTACCGCTTGTCCCTATTTTTTTTTTTTTTTTTTATTACTTTAAATCTCTAGATAAACTTCAAATCCATCCATTTTTATAATTATAATTTTTGTTTTTGTTTGATTTATTACCTTTTTGTAATAGAAAACTTGGTTTTTTTTATGGCATACACAAAATAAGCAATATTTCCCCCTAAAAATGTCAAAGTTGAATATTTGATGTGAAGTAATAGGAGCCTTCAGTAGGTCAATAATTCATAGCAACATTCATTTTGATTCATTATTATTTTTGGAGCAACAGCAGTTTTAAAGAAAAATATAGCCTAAAAAGAGGTTCCGCAGCCTCCGAAGCAGAACCTCCAGGTTCTGTAACAGCTTCTTCCCTCAGGCCGTAAGACTCTTGAACGCATCATAACAATCTCCTCAACTCCCCCCAAAATGGATTAACTCGCTGGAATAAAAAAGACAATATAACATAAATTCATAAACGTGGACGCATGTGAAAAAGTGCAATATATTTATCTGTACAGTAACCTATTTATTTATTTATTGATTTATGCACCTTATTGTTTTTTTATCCTGCACTACCATGAACTAATGAAATGAAATTTTGTTCTTATCTGTACTGTAAAGTTAAATTTGAATGACAATAAAAAGGAAGTCTAAGTCTAAGTCTAAGATGTCAGCTTTGTGTTATTACAGTCAACATTGCACATTTTTCTTGTTACATTTCACCTGTTTGCTCTTGTATTGCATTTTTTTTTAATTAATAGTATTTTTTAAATGTTGCGCGGGCCATTAAAAAATTAGCTGCGAGCCGCAAACGGCACCCGTGCCGCACTTTGGTCACCCCTGCTGTCCGTTATACTGCTATGAATATATTTTACGCAAAAAAAAAAAAATATATATATATATATATCAATATGACAAAATTAACATTTCTAATGAACTAACTTCGTCAGAAATTAATCTACCAAAATAAAATAGCACTGATTAAAAAAGTACCACAGGAAAATACCCTACAGATCATAACAAACCATTGTACAAGCCCTCAGCAAACTACACTTTTTATTTAATCATCTGCCATTATTAACAACTATCAATCCCAACAAACTACTGCAAAAATAGTCATGACTACCTAGCACTGATTAATGATAATAAACATGATAACAAACTAGCACTATATATTAATGATTAATAATCAACTGTGAGGGGTCTGTGAGGGCTGATGATCTCCATGGTAACGTCGATGCGCGCGCAGTAGGGACAATAAAAAGACACAAAAAAAGACTTATAAAAAGAGGACAAACCAGTTTTTCTGTCCCTCTCGCCGCGTCTTCACTCCAACGAGGATCGACTGTCCCGGTAAAGACGCCGACTCGGAGGACAGGACAAGTTAGCGGTTAGCTCGTTCATCGCGAGTCTCTTCTCTCCGAAATAAAGTTGACTTCCTCCGCTTCCCGCCCGAAATTTAAAGTTCACGTTTCGTCCATGGCGGCCGCGGATTGTCCTCCGTGGCTCCGCCGAGTCCGAGTGAGACCTTTGAAGGAGCGCACCGACTGTTATTACCGCGACAGACTGGCAGACGGATCGTGATTGTCCCCCAGCCCCCCCAAAAAAAGAGTGGATCCCATTTCCGGTGACTTTTCAAAATAAGGTCTAATGTCGAATCACATCTCAGTTCTGGTAGCAAACGTTATTTTGTAAAACCAGTCAATGCTGCAATTGCTTTAAATATCATCCATCGTGTTAAATTCCTGTTTTTTTGGGGATAAACTTCCGTTGTTCTGACAAAGTGTTGCAGTGCACACTTCCACCGCTGGAGAACGCTGTTTGACTGATTGTTGTGATGTTTCGGTGTAAAAACAGGTTTCAAACTCACTGAACTTTCACATCAATACCCTAAGGGTGAACATCAATACTGTATTTTATATTAAATGTACAATCGTCTTCACTGTGACAGGATCAAAAGAGCCCGCCCCTTCCAGTAAATGCAGGGATGTGATTGGTGGGCAGGGAATGATGTAAGTGCTGAGTCAGCATGACTGTTGGAATTTGAAAAGTGGGGAAAAGTCAGAGAACAAACTTCTACAGCTAAAATTGGTGAGTTTTTGTGTATCTATTATTTCCTTTTGGATGACAAAACAACACTCATTGCATTGTTTTTCACGTTGATAAGGGGAATTGTGTGATAATAACTTGAAATTCAGGAAAGTCAGAGTTATGTCAACATTTACTGTCAATGCGTGAATACTCCAATTATTTTTTGTTTACAAGGCGAAGAAGACCTGATGATGCAATCATTAGTGATTAAAAACAGTCCAGACACCGAACTGTATAATGTTTAATATTAAAATAACGATATACCCAAGAAGTCAATTTCTTTTGATTCATTTGTTTATTTTTGCACATACACGCCTTGTCAAATGTAATTTATTTTATATAATTACATTTTGAATTAAGTTTAATTTACTTGTTTTCTTTTCTTTACTTTAATTACATTAAATTGAATTGCATTTAATTTCATTTACCTTACTTTGCTTTACGTTTGTTTACTTTTTTATTTTCTGTAATTAAATTAAATGTAATTCAATTTAATTTAAGTTGATCTACTTTCATTTTAATTCGATTTGATTTAATTATCTTACTTTGCTTTTCTTTAATTGATTACATTTAATGTGATTTAATTTTATTTTATCTACATTACTTTATTTTACTTTTTAATATGTATTGAATTCAATACTCAATTTATTTTATTTGATAAAAATAAAATGAAATGAAATAAAATAAAATAAAATGAAATACGATAACATGAAATGAAATGAAATACAATTAAATGATTAACTTAAATTAGTTTAAATTAAATTAAATTAAAATAATTATATATCCAAGGAGTCAATTTCTTTTGATTCATTTGTTTATTTTTGCACATACACGACTTGTCAAATAAAATGTATTTTATATAATTAAATTAATATACATTTATTTTTTTATTTTTTTAAATTTAATTTACTTCATTTTACTTTTACTACTAATTTACTTCGTTTTCTTTTCTTTACTTTTATTAAATTAAATTTATCCAATTGAATTTAATTAAATTTACTTTGCTTTACTTTTGTTCTGTTCACTTTTTTGCTTTTCTGTAATGAAATTAAATTTAATTTAATTTAATTTGATTTACTTTAAGTTGATCTATTTTAATTTTAATTTGATTAATTTAATTATCTTACTTTGCTTTACTTTTTTGCTTTTTTAAAATTAATTTAATTTAATGTGATTGAATTTAATTTGATCTACATTACTTACTTACTTACATTACTTTTTAAAATGTATTTAAGTCAATACTTATTTCATAAAATAAATTGAAATAAAATTAAATGAAATACAATAAAATTAAATTAAATTAAGTGTGTTCTTTTCTTTAATTAATTTAATTTAATGTGATTTAATTGAATTTGATTTACATTACTTTATTTTACATTTTAAAATGTATTTAATTCAATACTTATTTAATAAAATAAAATAAAATAAAATAAAATAAAATAAAATTACATTAAAACAAATCTTTCCCGTTACCTCAATGGTCACTAGAGGGCGCTAGTGACGCCTGCTGAGCTGAAGAAGTAGTTCCAGTAAATAGTGCATCCGAGCATAGATCAAAATATCAACATAGATTCTCACTCACTTTCATCGGTGCGAAGGAAGTTTTTTTTTTTTCTGCACAATAAAACGTTCTGATCACATGCTCGTTTCAGCTAGTGTGTGTGTGTGTGTGTGTGTGTGTGTGTGTGTGTGTGTGTGTGTGTGTGTGTGTGTGTGTGTGTGTGTGTGTGTGCAGGTATGGGCGCCCAGACCTCGTCAGTAGAGGGCGTGCACGTGGTGGTGGTGGGCGGGGGTTTTGGGGGCGTGGCCGCAGCCCAGCAGCTGAAGCGCGAAGGCCTGAGCTTCACTTTGATTGACATGCGGGACGCCTTCCATCACAACGTGGGCGCGTTAAGAGCGTCTGTGCAACCAGGTGCCCCTCCCCCTCCATCATCATCATCATCATGTGTAAACAACATGCCGTAAAGTTGACCTTTGACCCCTCCAGGCTTCGCCCAGAGGACCTTCATCCCGTACGCCGAGACGTTCGGAGAGAGTTTTGTTCAAGGCCGAGTGGAGCGAGTGGACCCCCAGCGCCAAGTGGTGGTCCTGCAAGGAGGAAGGGTACCATGTGTTGCACTTATGATTGATTGACATGATGATGCTCGTAACAATGCCAAGGAGCAGACAGAGCTTGAAAACCCTCTTGTGTTTGAAAACATGGTCTTGCAGCTGAAATGTGTCACAGATTTTTTTAAATTTCATTTTTAAGTTTTTGTTTGAGCTTCGGATAAGATTAAAATCAGCAAAAATTGACATTTACATGACAAAAGTCATCGTTTTTTATTAATTATTTTACTTTTACTATAGTTGGGAGCAACTATTGATGTATCTGCAGTTTTTCTTTCACTAAAATAAGCATTCAAAACATGCATTTGTGATAAAAATTTAAAAAAAGTTGAATTAATTCCCATAAAAATAAAAAAAAAGTTGAATTAATTCCCATTAGGTCATTCATAAAAATGTGTGCAAAACTGGAACATAAGTGTCCAAAATAAAGGAGCTTCACTTTTTCCACATTATGCTACAGCCTTATTCCAAAATGGAATAAATAATTTTTTTCCCCTCAAAATTTTACACACAATACTCTGTACATCAAGGTTTTTGATACTTGGTGCCATCTTGAAAGTATGCTAATGTCTCTTATATTAGCATGCTAATGGTAGCATGCTAACGGCAGTATGCTTATGTTTTATGCTACTTTTTTTTAGCTAATTTTGTATGTTTACACCTAAAAATAGTGCATTTTAATACTTGAAGAATGCTAACTTGTCCGTTGTCATCATGGCAATGTTAGCATGCTAACGTTTTATGCTAGCTTTTGAACTAATTTTGTTTGTTCAAACCTGAGAATCATGGATTTTGATACTTGGCGCCATCTTGGACGTATGTGAACGTCTCTTATATTAGCATGCTAATGGTAGCTGGCTAACGGGAGTATGTTTATGTTTTATGCTAGCTTTTTAGCTCATTTTGTATATTTACACCTAAAAATAGTGCATTTTAATACTTGAAGAATGCTAACTTGTCCGTTGTCATCATGGCAATGTTAGCATGCTAACGTTTTATGCTAGCTTTTGAACTAATTTTGTTTGTTCAAACCTGAGAATCATGGATTTTGATACTTGGCGCCATCTTGGACGTATGTGAACGTCTCTTATATTAGCATGCTAATGGTAGCTGGCTAACGGGAGTATGCTTATGTTTTATGCTAGCTTTTTAGCTCATTTTGTATGTTTACACCTAAAAATAGTGCATTTTAATACTTGAAGAATGCTAACTTGTCCGTTGTCATCATGGTAATGTTAGCATGCTAACGTTTTATGCTAGCTTTTTAACTAATTTTGTTTGATCAAACCTAAAAATCATGGATTTTGATACTTGGCGCCATCTTGGACGTATGCTAACGTCTCTTATATTAGCATGCTAATGGTAGCTGGCTAACGGGAGTACGCTTATGTTTTATGCTAGCTTTTTAGCTCTTTTGTATGTTTTCACCTAAAAATAGTGCGTTTTAATACTTGGCGCCATCTTAGAAGAATGCTAACTTGTCCGATGTCATCATGGTAATGTTAGCATGCTAACGTTTTATGCTAGCTTTTTAACTAATTTGGTTTGTTTAAACGTAAAAATCATGGATTTTGATACTTGGCGCCCGCTTGGAAGTATGGTAATGTCTCTTATATTAGCATGCTAACGTTTTGAGAATTTTGCAAGATTTCATTTATTGGGGAATTATGGTGTTTAGCGTTACACCGCTAACACTTTTTACTGTTGGGATGTGTTGCAGGAAGTCACCTATTCGCACCTCATCCTGTGCACGGGAACTGACGGACCTTTTCCTGGGAAGTTCAACACCGTGGCGTCGTACGAGAGCGCCATTCAGGCTTACGAGGACTTTGTCAAGCAGGTTCGCTACCACGTTGCAACAAACCATTACTGTTACCTGAGCCTACCACGCATGTGCCTAGATCCAGAGCGCTGACTCGGTGCTGGTGGTGGGCGGGGGCTCGACCGGTGTGGAGATGGCGGCGGAGCTCAAGACCGAATATCCACAAAAGAAGGTGACAGGGTTTTGTCATTTTTCCTATTCAATAAAGTCCAGAGAAAGATAAGGTCTTAAGTATTTACCAGAAATTCTGGACTACAAGCCGCTACTTTTTTCCTACGCTTTGAACCCTGTGGCTTATAAAACGGTGCAGCTATTTTCTGGAGTTTTCTTTACTGACGGCCATCATGAAAAATAGTTTTCAAATATAACCAAGCAAACACACTGCCATTAATTTGAAACCATAAAAAAAGAAGCAAAACTGTGAGGAAAAAAGAAACGAAACCGGTAAAAAAAAGAAACAAAGCCGTAAATAAAAGGAGCGAAACCGAAAAAAAAAAGCCAAAACCGGAAAAAAAAGTAACAAACCAGGAAAAAAATTGAAATTAAACCGGAAAAAAAGAAACAAAAACCGGGGGGAAAAAAGAAGCGACTCCGGTAAAAAAAAAGAAACAAATCCGGAAAAAAAAGAAGAAACAAATCCGGAAAAAAAAAAACGAACCCATAAAAAAAAAGAAACGGAACCGGAAAAAAAAGAAGCACAACTGGAAAAAAAGAAACAAAACTGGGAAAAAAAGAAGCGACACCGGTAAAAAAAGAAACAAATCCTGAAAAAATTTAAACAAACCCATAAAAAAAAGAAACGGAACCAGAAAAAAAAGAAGCACAATCAAGAAAAAAGAAACAAACCGAAAAAAAAAAAAAAAAGAAATCTGTGAAAAAGAAACAAAACCCTTAAAAAAAGAAGCAAAACCGTTAAAAAAAAAGAAGCGAAACTGGAATTAAAGAAACAAAACCGGAAAAAAGAAATGAAACAAGAAAAAAATAGAAATGAAACCGGAAAGAAAGAAACAAAACCGTTAAAAAAAGAAGCGAAACCTAAGAAAAAAGAAGCAAACCCGGAGTGTGTGTGCTTCGGCGCCATCTTTTGGACGAGTTTGCTCACTGCAGTTGCTGCGGTGTCCTGTCAACCGGAGGTAGAAGTGCCTTTTAATATTCTAGCCGTCCATAGCGTTTCTACTCCTATAAATTCTCCATTCAGCACTCCAAGCAGCGTTTGTAAGTTATACAATTGAACTAAAACAATTCTTACTTACTAAAGCGTCCCATGTGTGATGTCTGTAGGAGTGTTTTCATGCCTATTTGTACGTGCTGTCGTTATGTATTCAAGCTAGTGTTGTTAGCATTAGTTAATATGCTAACAAGTTTATGAGTGTCTATGTTGGTATTATTAACTTACAATGGCATTCTTTTCGTATTGTTTCAGTTTCACAAATTCCTCAGTAAATTCAACAAAATGGTACAGTGAAGTTATTGAGTCTGTTTAGCTGAGTGGCGAGCTCGCTTGCGCAGCTAGTGGGTCCAAGACGATGACTTCTGTTTTGTTTGATCAACCGTTTTACTGCCGTGTTACAGACACAGTTTGGAAACAATTAAGGTATAAACATTCTGTGTAAATAACTCATTTCACAACGTATATATCTGCGGCTTATAGTCCAGTGCAGCTAATACATGGAAAAAACATTTTTTTCCCTAAAATTTAGTGGGTGCGGCTCTATAGTCCGTAAAATATGTATTTGAGATGTGAAATAACATCTCTTTACAGAGGAGAAAGAAGGAAGACATCTGTGGTCCTGCCGTCTTCTTCTACGGTGTTTTACCTGCCAGTAGAAGTCTAGTAAAACTGCAACCGGGTAAACTTGTTGTAAGCCCCACCCACAAGCACCCGCGGCCATGTCAAATCACTGCCGTTAATTTGAAACCATCAAAAAAGAAGCAAAACCGGGAGGAAAAAATAAACGAAATCGGTAAAAAAAGAAACAAAGCCGTAAAAAAAAGGAGCGAAACCGAAAAAAAAAGAAGCCAAACCGGAAAAAAAAGTAACTAACCAGGAAAAAAATTGAAATGAAACCGGGAAAAAAAAGAAACAAAAACCGGGGAAAAAAAAGAAGCGACACCGGAAAAAAAAAAGAAGCGACCCCGGTAAAAAAAAAAGAAACAAATCCGGAAAAAATTAAAACGAACCCTTAAAAAAAAGAAACGGAACCGGAAAAAAAAGAAGCACAACCGGAAAAAAAGAAACAAAACTGGGAAAAAAAAAGAAGCGACACCGGTAAAAAAAGAAACAAATCCGGAAAAAATTTAAACGAACCCATAAAAAAAAGAAACGGAACCAGAAAAAAAAGAAGCACAATCAAGAAAAAAGAAACAAACCGAAAAGAAAAAAAATGAAACCTGTGAAAAAGAAACAAAACCCTTAAAAAAAGAAGCAAAACCGTTAAAAAAAGAAGCGAAACTGGAATTAAAGAAATAAAACCGGAAAAAAGAAATGAAACCGGAAAAAAATAGAAATGAAACCGGAAAGAAAGAAACAAAACCATTAAAAAAAGAAGCGAAACCTAAGAAAAAAGAAGCAAACCCGGAGTGTGTGTGCTTCGGCGCCATCTTTTGGACGAGTTTGCTCACTGCAGTTGCTGCGGTGTCCTGTCAACCGGAGGTAGAAGTGCCTTTCAATCTTCTAGCCGTCCATAGCGTTTTTAGTCCTATAGATTCTCCATTCAGCACTCCAAGCAACGTTTGTAAGTTTTACAATTGAACTAAAACAATTCTTACTTACTAAAGCGTCCCATGTGTGATGTCTGTAGGAGTGTTTTCATGCATATTTGTACGTGCTGTCGTAATGTAATCAAGCTAGTGTTGTTAGCATTATTTAATATGCTAACAAGTTTATGAGTGTCTGTGTTGGTATTATTAACTTACAATGGCATTCTTTTCGTATTGTTTCAGTTTCACAAATTCCTCAGTAAATTCACCAATATGTCACCGTGAAGTTATTGAGTGTGTTAGCTGAGTGGCGAACTAGCTTGTGCAGCTAGTGGGTCCAAGACGATGACTTCTGTTTTGTTTGATCAACCGTTTTACTGCCGTGTTACAGACACAGTTTGGAAACAATTAAGGTATAATAAACATTCTGTGTAAATAACTCTTTCACAACGTATATATCTGCGGCTTATAGTCTAGTGCAGCTAATACAAGGAAAAATGTTTTTTCCCCTTAAATTTAGTGGGTGCGGCTCTATAGTCCGGAAAATTTGTATTTGAGAGCTTAAATAACATCACTTTACAGAGGAGAAAGAAGGAAGAAATCTGTGGTCGGAGAAATCGGGGGAAAAAAAGAAACAAAGCCGTAAATAAAAGGAGCGAAACCGGAAAAAAAGAAGCCAAACCGGAAAAAAAATAAACGAACCCGGAAAAAAATTGGAACGAAACTGGAAAAAAAGAAACAAAGCCGTAAAAAAAAAGAACCAAACCGGGAAAAAAAAGAAGCGAAATTGTTAAAAAAATAAATAAACCCCGAAAAAATTGAAACGAACCCATAAAAAAAAGAAACACAACCGGAAAAAAAAGAAGTACATCCAGGAAAAAAGAAACAAACAAAACAAATGAAACCTGTGAAAAAGAAACAAAACCGTTAAAAAAATAAGCGAAACCGTTAAAAAAAATAAGCGAAACCGAAAAAAAAAGAAGCGAAACCGTTAAAAAAAGAAGCGAAACCGGAAAAAAATAAATGTAACCAGTAAAAAATTGAAATGAAACCAGAAAAAAAAGAAGCGAAATCTGAAACAAAAGAAGCAAAACTGGAAAAAAAGAAGCGAAATCCGGAAAAAACAGTGAAACGGAGAAAAAAAGAAACAAACCGAGAAATTTTTTAAACGAACCCGGAAAAAAAGAAACAAAACCGTTAAAAAAAAAGTTCAACCAGAATCTTTTTTAAACGAAACCCGAAAAAAAAGAAACAATACCGTTAAAAAAAGAAACGAACCCGGAAAAAATTTAAACGAACCCAGAAAAAAAGAAACAAAACCGTAAAAAAAAAAGTTAAACCAAAAAAAAGAAATGAAACCGGAGAAGAAGAAAAAAAAACATTAAAAAAAGAAGCAAAACCTGGAAAAAAAGAAACAAAACCGGAAAAAAAGAAACAAAACCGTAAAAAAGAGAGGCAAATGTGATTTTTTTTTTTTTTTTTTTTTTTAAACCTGTGAAACACACAAAACAATAAAAGTGTAGACAAATATGAATATTGTCATCGAAAACATATATATATATATATATATATATATATACATATATATATATATATATATATATATATTTTAATGTGTGCATTTGGGTGCCAAATACAACTTTTTCTACAATGTCAATGTTTTATTTTCCAATAAAAAAGTCTTACTGGCAGTGTTTTGGCCCCATAGAAAGACAGAGAGAGAGTGAGAGACACAACGAGAAATCTTGTATGTGATTGTCATACTCGCAGAAACAGGAAGGTCTTGATGAAACATGGCGGTCTCAGTCATAAAAGAAACCCATTTTAGAAGCAACCTTTGAGAAAAGATGATCTTACAACATCACAACAGCTTTTGTGTCATGCTCTAAGAAGGTGTGGGGTTAGTGACGTCTCCACTGGACTTCAGGAATACACCAGGGCCATAAAATGTCTCCTCTTTGACAAAAAACAGGGTTTTTTTGTGAAAAAAAAAATATTCCAAAAACTGCAAACTGACTATTTCTATCCAAGTTGACTTTGTCAAAACACATGGAAGATAAAGAAAAATGGTTGTTTTCATCAGGTGGTTCTGGTCCACGCTCGAAGCGTCTTGGCGGACGTGGAGCTCTTGAACAGCGTGCGGCACCAGGCCAAGGACGTGCTTGTGGAAAAAGGGGTGGAGCTACAGCTGGGTCAGAAAGTGTGCGACCTCTCTGGTCTGACCTGCAATGTGACCCGTAAAAACATGGAGGTCACCTTGGCGAAGGGAACCACGCTGACCACCGACCTCATCATCAACTGCAGCGGACTGAGGGTCAACTCGGCCGCCTACCAGTCCAGCTTCTGTAAGTCCCCCGCTGCAGCACAGACGTGACCTTTGACACAGGTCGCCACGAAAAGCCTTTTCTCGTCCCCAGCTGGAAGTTTGGCCCAAAACGGCGCCCTGAGGGTCAACGAGCACCTGCAAGTGGAAGCTCTCTCCCACGTTTATGCCGTGGGCGACTGCGCCGATGTGAAAGAGCCCAAGACGGCGTACATGGCCGGCCTGCACGCCGCCGTTGCCGTGGGCAACATCGTCAACAGTCTGAGCGGGAACCCTCTGACCTCGCACCGCGCAGGTACACGCCTCGCCTTCCCATGGCGTCACCCGCTCTGACCCGCCCGCTGTATTGATAGGCAACGTCACCATGCTGCTGGCCATGGGCCGCGACGACGGCGTGGGTCAGTTCAACGGCTTCCGGTTACCTCGCTGCCTGGTCGCCGTGGCGAAGAGTCGGGACCTGCTGGTGTGGAAGAGCTGGAAGGACATGCAGCAGCAGCAACCCTGACACGTATGCTCGTGGCCGAATCGCACAAAACAACTCCAGTCATGTTTGAAACATTTATGTATAAATCATCTTGTTCGTCACACAAAATAATACATAATATAAAGGTTTCATGTTACCATGGCAACACGTCAGGTAAACATCAGTGCTTTGTGAGAAGAGATATAAATGATCAGTCAAGATTCTAAAAGAGCGGTAATATTTGGCTGCACCTGATTGGCTGCTGGCAACATGAGGGGCGGGGCCAATGATTTCACTTTGGGTTCTACCAAAGGAAGACTTGATGTTCTATTGTGTTCCGGTGCGTGTCAGTCATGGCACTAAAGCAGGGGTGTCTAAACGTTTTGACTTGGGGGCTGCATTGTAAAGTAATATATATATATATATATATATATATATATATATATATATATATATATATATATATATATATATATATATATATATATATATATATATATATATATATATATATATAATGTATATGTACATATATAATGTATATGTACAGTGTATATGTATATATCATTTATATGTATATATATATACATATACATATGTATACATATATATGTTTATGTATGTATATATATGTGTGTGTATATACTGTATAGATGTGTGTGTGTATATATATATACATATATGTATATTTACATATGTATATACATATACCAAATATGTATACATACTTTATGTATATATGTATGTATACATATGTATATATGTATACATACTGTATGTATATATGTATGTATACATATGTATATATGTATACAAATGTATACATATATATATATATATGTTTATATATGTATATACATATAAGAATCAATAAAGTACTATCTATCTATCTATCTATCTATCTATATATACGTATGTGTATATGTATATGTATGTACGTATATATAGATAGATAGATAGATATATAGTACTTTATTGATTCTTATATGTACATACATATATATATATATATACAGGGGCGCACATAATAATATATAATATATATCCTATACATCTATATGTGTACATATTATATTAACATAATGGTTATTTAATTAATATAACTTGATATAAAGAGTATGTGAATGTTCGACTTCTGCCTTGTTTACTTCCGTGACGACCTCCTTAAAGTTTTGTAATCAATCAGAAATATCAAGCAGCTAAAATGTGCCAAACATGGATAAGTGTGGAGAGTTTTTTGCATTTTTCCCATCATGCTTTTGTAATGGATTTAAATGGGTGTAGTTTAGAACTGTTTTATAGTGCATAGACATTCTTTTTATAATCTCCACAAAGTTCAGTGAGCATGTTGAGTTATGAGTGACCATGTGTGTTGACAATATGGACCATGATTAGGGAAGGTTGTTTGCATTGGGCCATACAAGTAAATACTGCACAGACAGTCTTCTACTCTGACTGTAATTATTAGTCATGGACCTGAAATATTCTCATCGTCCACCAGATGTCGACATAATAAGATCCCCAAAATTGTCAGACCAAAAGATTTCTTCATATTGCGGGCTAAATTGCAGATGTAGGCGAGCCACACTAGTTTGGACACCCCTGCACTTAAGTCTGGTTTGTGCTAATCCAGACGCTTAAGTGAATGTCAAAGACAGGAAATGACCATTTATGACTAATCTTCAACAGGAAGTGGCGCAAACTTGTGCCCTAAGCTCCTCCTACTCGGCTTTGGCGCTCTTGCTGGGCTGCAGGTACGCGTGGTAGAAGAAGTTGAGGAAGAGGAGCAGGTAGCTGAGGTACATAAGTGCCCCCCAGGTGATGTTGACCATGCTGGAGGGGCAGTCGCCGTGTTGCGTCCAGCGGTACGCCAGCCCGGTCACCGCCAGGCCCACCACCATCTGCAGCAATTGGGCGATCGTGACGACCATGGCCAGAGCGCGGGGCACGCGCAGTCCGGCAGCGCGCGCGGTGTAGTAGCTGTACATGAGCGCGTGCACCGTGTAGTTGACGGTCATGAACCAGCCGCCGCCCGCCACCATGTCTTTGTAGGAGTGCCAGGAGTAGAGCAGCACCGTGATGTGGTGGTACCAGTGCAGGAAGAGGAGGCGCTGCTTCCTCAGCACGATGAAGACCGTGTCGCCTGACAACACGCACACACACATACACACACACACATCACACACACACGCGTGGCTGATGACGGACTCACAAACAGGAAATGGGACTCACCCAGCTCTGGCACCTTGCTCACCATGAAAGCGTAGGCCCAGAATTTGCTGACGGGTCCATCATAAATGATCTGGTCACACACGGACCGCCAGATACCACCGTTGTTGATGAGGTAAAGCATGAAGAACCCCGTACGCACGGCGCCCATGATGCTGCACACACACACACACACTTGGAGCGTCTTAACCTGAACCACTGAATTATTGACAGAAAATTCCATTTATTCGAAATTGGTCGTTCTGAACAAATGTAATATATATATATTTTTTTTTAAATTTCCATACATGATTTTCGATTTGTATCATATTTGACACAGCCGGTCCCAAATTATAATGTTTTTGTGATTTTTATAACAAACCAAAATATTAAGCGATACAAATAAATATCTGTTAAAGGGGTGTACAAACTTTTTGACTTGGGGTAAAATAAATATATATAGATATATAGAGTATTCATATATATGTATACATATTATTAGAGATGTCCGATAATATCGGCCTGCCGATATTATCGGCCGATAAATGCTTTAAAATGTAATATCGGAAATTATCGGTATCGTTTTTTTTATTATCGGTATCGTTTTTTTGTTGTTTTTTTAATTCAATTTTATTTGTTTGAATTAAATCAACATAAAAAACCCAAGATACACTTACAATTAATACACCAACCCAAAAAAACCTCCCTCCCCCATTTACACTCGTTCACACTCATTCACACAAAAGGCTTGTTTCTTTCTGTTATTAATATTCTGGTTCCTACATTATATATCAATATATATCAATGCAGTCTGCAAGGGATACAGTCCGTAAGCACACATGATTGTGCGTGCTACTGGTCCACTAATAGTACTAACCTTTAACAGTTAATTTTACTAATTTTCATTAATTACTAGTTACTATGTAACTGTTTTTATATTGTTTTACATTCTTTTTTATTCAAGAAAATGTTTGTAATTTATTTATCTTATTTTATTTTATTAACTTTTTTAAAAGGACCTTATTTTCACCATACCTGGTTGTCCAAATTAGGCATAATAATGTGTTAATTCCACGACTGTATATATCGGTATTGGTTGATATCGGTATCGGTAATTAAGAGTTGGACAATATTGGAATATCGGCTATCGGCAAAAAGCCATTATCGGACATCCCTAAATATTATTATATTAATATAATGGGTATATAATTGATATAATTGGATATTAAGAGTATCTGAAAGTTCGACTCCTACCTTGTTGACTTCCGTGACGACCTCCTTAAAGTTTTGTAATCAATCAGAAATATCAAGCAGCTAAAATGCGCCAAACATGGATACGTGTGGAGAGTGTTTTGCATTTTCCCCCATCTTGCTTTGTAATGCATTCAAATGGGTGTAATTTTGAATATTTTATGGTGCGTGGATATTTTTTTATATTACCCACAAAGTTCAGTGAGCAGGTTGTGTTATGAGTGACCATGTGTGTTGACATTTTTGCATCATGACTAGGGTAGGTTGTTTGAGTTGGGTCATATAAGTCAACGCTGTGCTATATTCCACAATTTTGTGCAATTACAATGAAGGCTAATTCTATAGTCACTTCAAATCACAATTTATGGTCATTGTCTTGATTTACTCACATTGTCCTCAAGATGGTGGCAAATTTACAGCAAATGGATTGTCAGATATATAATATTAATTTGGAAACACCCCTGCGGGCCAGATTCCTTACTAAACTCATGACTAAACTCATGACTAAACTCATGACGTCTCGCGGGATAAACTGAATACAGGGGCGGGCCGTTGTCGTAGAGACCGCACCGTGCGGCCATTCTCTCCACTGATGTCACTGTTACCACAGAGACCAAAGTAGCTAAAAAACAGATGTGAATGCTGACCTGAAGATAGCAAGGGCGAGCGACCACACGGCCATTGGCGTCCTTAGGTTCATTTTAGGGCGGGGCCTCATGTAGTGCTGACCTCCAAACACCAGGGCGACGTACAAAGCGCAGATCACAAATGACATACCCCTGCAGGAGACCACACACAGACACGTAATTTAGCACCGTGACAAAAGGTGACTGACACATCAGTATGAACAGTTAATCCATTGATGCAATGTAAAATTATGTAATTGGATAAGGCTGTGTTTAGTACAAAGAGAAGACTTATGAACGCCACCTAAATTCCTGAGATAGGGTCACTCTGAAGTCACCCTCGCAAAGAGACTTCATTGAATTCAGAGACTCAGGGCATAAATACGAGTAATTGATCCTTTTAAAGTCAGTAGTGGTGTTGAAAAAGCATCTAAAACCGTGTCAGTCGGTAAGTTTGAAACCTGGGAAAAGTATTACGAACAAAACTGTGGATCTGGAGATATATTTTTAAAAAGTGTTGATTAAAGAGTGAACATTTATCCCAAAGTTGTTGAAAGAGGTAAAAGTGTTGTCGATGTATAAATCTTTAATGTTGTTGATCCTCAGACTTGACCACCTTAAAAAGGCACTATCGACAAGAGAAGGAGGGAAAGCATGATTAGCAGTGATAGGTGCAAGACTAGAAATAGTCTGTTAGCCAAAATATTCTGAATGAGGTTTTTACGATTGGACTTTTCGTAAAAGCGGAAGTAGAAGAGTGGGTGGAAGAGTGAACCAGAGCCCTAAGAGATACTGGTTTTGTTGAGTTAGCCTCTACAACCAGCCATAGCAGAGGGGGATCAAATGCTTCATATGGAAGCCGATATTTAAGAATTCTAATGTTGGTGGCCCAGTAGTAAAAGTGCTAATCCTCTCGACGATTTGTGTCTCTGTAAATATTGTTTACGTAACCTGTGAGCCTTTTTATTTTATTTTAAATGAAGTCTAAAATCGGACTATCTAATTTACAAAAGAAGGGCTGAGAGAAAAAGTTGTATACACCGGAACAAAATCGTGGAAGTACATTTATTCAAACAGAGTTGACAAGGGCTACTGTAGATAAATTAAGTAAGGACCAGGGATCAAAATCTCCCTGGATTCTGGACGGCAGTGGAACAAAGTTGACTTTATAAATCTCTGCAAGCGTATGTGTGACCATGTATGTTAAACTCTGCGAGGCCATTTTAAAGATAAAATTGTGCATAGAATATTTTTTAGCAGCAGGACTTATACGAAATGTTTCACTTTTACCCACCCATGATAAAAGTTTGCCGAGTACTTAAGGCAGCCCGGAGAATTCCGAGACAAACAGAAGGAGGTCATCTGAATAGAGAGAGACTTTCACCTGCACATTGTGTTTACATATGCCTGTAATAAGCGGGTTGGCGCGACCCGTTATTGACAGAGGCTAAATGGCAAAAGCAAAAAGCAATGGGCTCAGGGGGCAACCCTGCCAGGTGGAACAGTAAAGGTGAAAATATTTGGATTGAATATTATTTGAATATAGGAATCCATGAAATAAAACTGTTACCAAAGCCGAATCTCTCTTAAGACATAAAATATAAATTTCACTCCACTCGGTCAAAAGCCTTCTCAGCATCCGTAGAGATCACTGCCTCGTTAAGAGCTGGCACATCATACCATATATTGAGAAGACGTCAAATATTAGAAAAGTAGTGCCTATTCCGAATGAACACGGTGTTTGATCCGCATTAATAATAGAAGTATCCAGACGTAAAGTCATCAGTTTGGATAATAGTTTAAAGTCCACATTTAACAGGCTAATAGAACGATACAAAGTGCATGACAAAGTTGTCCTTGCCTTTTATCAAGAGGAGATAAACTGAAGCTTGGTTGAGCGTTTGCAGGAGGCGGCCAGATTCAAACGATTTATAGTCCAATAGGGGGGCTATCTTGTATCAACATTTTTCGAAAAATGTGTTAGAATAACTATCTGGTCCAAGGGTTATTCCCTTTTGTAGTGATAACACTGCAACATTTAATTCCACAGCAGTAATTGGTCACTCTAACTCTACTGCAACGGACTGATCAACCGAGGGGATGTCCAGATTGGCAAAACATGATCAAGCTCAGGAGTATCGAGATCATCAGTAACTATACCCAAATGGGATTGAATCTGTGGAAAATAATGGGATTCGGATATCTGGCGTAGTTGATGAGCGAATAGTTTGCTAGCTTCATCGCCATGTTCATAACACTGAGATCTTGAACGGAGCATTTGTTCACTAGCAGGGTCTGTCGCCAGGATATCAAGTTCTGCCTGTAGAGAAAGCCTTTCCTTATAAGTGTCTAGGTTTTGAGAGGTACAGTACAAGTTATCTAACAGAGATATGCATTCTGTCAAATTCGTGAATTTATTCTTCCCGAGTTTTCTGTCATTATTTTTAGAGGATGTTATCTACCCCCTAATGTACGCCTTCAGCGCCTCCCAGAGTACATAGGCCGATACATCACGCTTCTGGTATTTGTACCTCCAAAATAGAGGCGGACAGCTAGCATGCTAGCCTGCCTCCTGGATCAAATCCGAGGGTAACTCCCATTTTAATGTTTTTGTCCACAAAGTCCGCCGCCCTTGTTGGATCATCGATTTTGTGGGTCTGGCCGTTGGATAAAGTCGGCCGCAATGTCACCGGGAAGAGATGAACTGCAAAGGCAGCTCTGAACCATGGCCGGGGTGAAGTCGGGAAACATTGATATCCTCTTGCCCATACGGGATAGCCAAGAAGCCTCTCCCGCCCTTCGTAGGATCTGGTTCCGGACTTCAAATAAATTCACTCGAGGAGGTTTGCCATCTTGAGGCCTCGCACGCAGGATCCGGTGAGCTCGGTTCAACATGGGCTTGCTGTCAAACTTCAGCACCTCCTGTAAGAACCGAGCAGGAAAAACAGTCGGACAGCCCACCACTCGAAAGTTATTCCACCTCCAGATCATCTCATTTTTTAGAGAGGAGATCCACGGTAGCAGCTAGGTTGTTGACAATAGCGCAGAGTTCGGTCAACTCGTTAGCATTAGCATTAGCAGCGACCTCCAGGCTAGCGATGACCCCGCCTTGGGACGAGAAAATGCTCTTGAATGACTCCATAATGGCCGCCATCTCTCCTTTGACAACAGATTTTAAGATTGTCGTGGTTGTCGGCTCGCTTTTCGTCCATGTTCTGACTTGTGCTCCTTAAAGGGGCCGAGGCGACGACCGACTCCTCCGCGATATCTGGATCCGGAGACGCACGAGGCTCGGAGCAGCCTGGCTGGCGGGAGTTCTCTCAGCCAGACATCACGGAGTTCACAGGCGTCATCCACAAAGAAGAAGCTGCATGAGACAGGTTAGTAAAAACTATGCGAGAGTCGAGTTAGCAAAAAGTGCCAACAAAACATAAGCAAGGTCACATGACCACGGAGCCCCCGCTGAGCACGCCCTGCACCGTCCATGCTCAACGGGAAGTCCCATGTTGACATTTTGTATGTTTAAAAGCTCCAGTTTCAAATACTTTGCATATTCTGTCAATCATTTAGTGGTTCAGGCTTTTAAAGGTTACCACAAAACCACATTGGTTCAGGTGTGTGTGTGGAGCGTGTGTCTGTGTGTGTCTGTGTGTGTGTGTGTGTGTGTGTGTTTCCACACAGCCATTACATGAGCGCCTCCAGTGTGACGTACAAAATACTTGACGAACTTGGAAGCATTTTTTCTTTGCAACGCTCATCAGCCTCCGTTTATGCTGCCCTGATAAGTCGGTTTGGCTAGCGGTGGGCGTGGCCTCTCTTGGAAAGACCAATTGTGGAGTCACGCACATTCCTAGATGGTGTGATAATAACACCATCCTTGAACTTTTCTTGTACTTTTTGTCGGTGCTTCTGCTTCACACGTCTCGACAGATGAGAAGAAGCGCAATCTAGTCAGACCAGTCACCATCGCTCCCAGAACCTGTGCCTCATCGCCAAGGTGACCAGGAGGTCGTTGACCTTTGGAAGCTAGCCCGCCTTGTCATGGCGAATATTACAATAACACTGCCTTTCCTTTGTGCAATATAATGTGTTAGTTTGCTTTATAAATAATTCTAAAATACGTTTTCTGACTGGTGTTTTGTGCTATTATGGTTTTAAAGGGGAACATTATCACCAGACCTATGTAAGCGTCAATATATACCTTGATGTTGCAGAAAAAAGACCATATATTTTTTTAACCGATTTCCGAACTCTAAATGGGTGAATTTTGGCGAATTAAACGCCTTTCTAATATTCGCTCTCGGAGCGATGACGTCACAACGTGACGTCACATCGGGAAGCAATCCGCCATTTTCTCAAACACCGAGTCAAATCAGCTCTCTTATATTCCGTTTTTCGACTGTTTTCCGTACCTTGGAGACATCATGCCTCGTCGGTGTGTTGTCGGAGGGTGTAACAACACGAACAGGGACGGATTCAAGTTGCACCAGTGGCCCAAAGATGCGAAAGTGGCAAGAAATTGGACGTTTGTTCCGCACACTTTAATAATAAATAAATGGGTTGTTCTTGTATAGCGCTTTTCTACCTTCAAGGTACTCAAAGCGCTTTGACACTACTTCCACATTTACCCATTCACACACACATTCACACACTGATGGCGGGAGCTGCCATGCAAGGCGCTAACCAGCACCCATCAGGAGCAAGGGTGAAGTGTCTTGCTCAGGACACAACGGAGTTGGTACGAGGTGGGGATTGAACCAGGGACCCTCGGGTTGCGCACGGCCACTCTACCACTGCGCCACTCCGTCCCACTTTACCGACGAATGCTATGCTACGACAGAGATGGCAAGAATGTGTGGATATCCTGCGACGCTCAAAGCAGATGCATGTCCAACGATAAAGTCAAAAAAATCTGCCGCCAGACCCCCATTGAATTTGCCGGAGTGTGTGAGCAATTCAGGGACAAAGGAACTCGGTAGCACGGCAAGCAATGGCGGCAGTTCGTTCCCGCAGACGAGCGAGCTAAACCCCCTGGATGTGTTGACTCACACCGTCTCTTATGCCACCGAAGATGATCAAGAGAAGAATATCGACCCTAGCTTCCCTGGCCTGCTGACATCAACTCCAAAACTGGACAGATCAGCTTTCAGGAAAAGAGAGCGGATGAGGGTATGTCTACAGAATATATTAATTGATGAAAATTGGGCTGTCTGCACTCTCAAAGTGCATGTTGTTGCCAAATGTATTTCATATGCTGTAAACCTAGTTCATATTTGTTAGTTTCCTTTAATGCCAAACAAACACATACCAATCGTTGGTTAGAAGGCGATCGCCGAATTCGTCCTCGCTTTCTTCCGTGTCGCTGGCTGTCGTGTCGTTTTCGTCGGTTTCGCTTGCATACGGTTCAAACCGATATGGCTCAATAGCTTCAGTTTCTTCTTCAATTTCTTTTTCGCTACCTGCCTCCACACTACAACCATCCGTTTCAATACATTCGTAATCTGTTGAATCGCTTAAGCCGCTGAAATCCGAGTCTGAATCCGAGCTAATGTCGCTATAGCTTGCTGTTCTTTCCGCCATGTTTGTTTGTATTCACTATGTGACGTCACAGGAAAATGGATGGGTGTATATAACGATGGTTAAAATCAGGCACTTTGAAGCTTTTTTTTAGGGATATAGCGTGATGGGTAAAACTTTGAAAAAAACTTCGAAAAATATGATAAGCCACTGGGAACTGATGATCATTCTGAAATTGTGATAATGTTCCCCTTTAACAATATTAACCTTTTATTAGGGCCGGATGCAAAGGGCCCTATTGAAATTGCTGTATTTTTTCTTCTATACCTTTAGACGCCTTTTTGACGCTCTCAACAAGCATGAAAAGTCCCCATAGTTTGCGGGCCCGTCAGGTAAAGCGAAAAGTTTAATATTTTTGGGGTCCCGAAAATGAAATTTTAAACATGGCTCTCTAGCTCCACCTTTTAAAATTAGAAAAAATTAGCCCCTCCTACCAGTTTCACGTATCGACAGGAAAATCGCAGGAGGCGTCTGTCATGACGGAACGCACATAAAAGTCTCAGGAACCCATACCTGAAAACGAACAGAAAGTCGGCCATCTTGGATTTTGTCTTTCATTTTTCGGTGAAAAAAGGGTCGTACTTTGACGAACTATTCCTAGGGACTTCTGCCAAATGAGTCGCGTTTAAAACTACAGGTACTACACATAAAGGCGAGGATAGATTTGAACACATTTTTCCTATGTCATAAGAAGTCGGCGTGGCACCCAACTTTGCTCCCATGGTTTTTGGCCATTTTTCGGTGAGAAAAAAAAAGGGTCATACCGTATTTTTCGGACTATAAGTCGCTCCGGAGTATAAGTCGCACCGGCAGAAAATGCATAATAAAGAAGGAAAGATGTGGGCGTGGCATGGCACCAAACTTGGCTCCAATTTTTGTGGGCCATTTTTCGGTGAAAAAAAGCGGTCATACTTTAACAAACTCCTCCTAGGAACTTTGACCGGATGAGTTGCGGTTAAAATTGTAGATACTACACATATAGGCGATGATAAATTGCGAACAAATTTTTCCCACGCCATAAGATGTGGGCGTGGCATGGCGCCAAACTTGGCTCCGATGGTTTTTGGCCATTTTTCGGTGAAAAAAAGGGGTCGTACTTTAACAAACTCCTCTCAGGGACTTTGACCAAATGAGTTGCAGTTAAAACTACAGCTACTACACATATAGGCGATGAAAAATTGCAAGCAAATTTTTTCTACGCAATAAGATGTGGGCGTGGCAGGGCGCCAAACTTTGCTCCCATGGTTTTTGGCCATTTTTCGGTGAAAAAAAAAAGGTCGTACTTTAACGAACTCCTCCTAGGGACGTTGACCAAATGGCTCGTGGCTCAAATTACAGGTACTACACATATAGGCGATGATAAATTGGGAACAAAGTTTTCCTACGCCATAAGATGTGGGCGTGGCAGGGCGCCAAACCTTGCTCCCATGGTTTTTGGCCATTTTTCGGTGAAAAAAAGCGGTCATACATTAACGAACTCCTTCTAGGAACTTTGGCCTATTGAGTTGCAGTTAAAATGGCGGATACTTACACATATAGGCGATACTAAATTACAAGCAAATTTCTCCCACGCCATAAGATGTGGGCGTGGCAGGGCGCCAAACTTTGCTCCGATAGTTTTTGGCCATTTTTCGGTGAAAAAAAGGGGTTGTACATTAACAAACTTCTCCCAGGGACTTTGACCAAATGAGTTGCAGTTAAAACTACAGCTACTACACATATAGGCGATGAAAAATTGCAAGCAAATTTTTTCTACGCAATAAGATGTGGGCATGGCAGGGCGCCAAACTTTGCTCCCATGGTTTTTGGCCATTTTTCGGTGAAAAAAAAAGGTTGTACTTTAACGAACTCCTCATAGGTACATTGACCAAATGGCTCGTGGCTAAAATTACAGGTACTACACATATAGGCGATGATAAATTGGGAACAAAGTTTTCCTACGCCATAAGATGTGGGCGTGGCAGGGCGCCAAACCTTGCTCCCATGGTTTTTGGCCATTTTTCGGTGAAAAAAAGCGGTCATACTTTAACGAACTCCTCCTAGGAACTTTGGCCTATTGAGTTGCAGTTAAAATGACGGATACTTACACATATAGGCTCGTGGCTAAAATTACAGGTACTACACATATAGGCGATGATAAATTGGGAACAAAGTTTTCCTACGCCATAAGATGTGGGCGTGGCAGGGCGCCAAACCTTGCTCCCATGGTTTTTGGCCATTTTCCTGTGAAAAAAAGCGGTCATACTTTAACGAACTCCTCCTAGGAACTTTGGCCTATTGAGTTGCAGTTAAAATGACGGATACTTACACATATAGGCGATACTAAATTACAAGCAAATTTCTCCCACGCCATAAGATGTGGGCGTGGCAGGGCGCCAAACTTTGCTCCGATAGTTTTTGGCCATTTTTCAGTGAAAAAAAGGGGTCGTACATTAACAAACTCCTTTTACGGTGTATTACTGTTTCTTGAAAAATGGTACGACCTTTTTTTATGGTAAAAAGCTGGCAGTTCAGTCGACAGAATTTTACCATATAAGCAGATTTTCTTTCAGTTAAAAAAAATACCCTACCTGTAAAATTTTTGCAATCTAGCTGGCATTTTCCATTAAAAAAAAATCAGTGGTACTGTTTTTCCATTTATCGTAATATGTTGTAAACAAATGCTGTATTTCTTACAGTAAAATTCTGGTGACTGAGTTGCTAGTTGTTTTTTTTTACAGTAAAATCTAAGGTTGTTGTTTATATGGTGTATTACTGTAAATGGAAAAACGGTACCACATTTTTACGATAAAAATAATGGCACCACCTCATTTGCCAGAATTAGAAAAAATAGTGCTACTGGTTTTCCATAATGTTGTAAAAACAAATAAAAAACCCAAAACCAGTGAAGTTGGCACATTGTGTAAATGGTAAATAAAAACCGTATACAATGATTTGCAAATCCTTTTCAACCTATATTCAATTGAATGAACTGCAAAAACAAGATATTTAACGTTTGAACTGGAAACTTTATTTTTTGCAAATATTAGCTCATTTGGAATTTGATGCCTGCAACATGTTTCAAAAAAGCTGGCACAAGTAGCAAAATAAACTGATAAAGTTGAGGAATGCTCATCAAACACTTATTTGGAACATCCCACAGGTGAACAAGCTAATTGGGAACAGGTGGGTGCCATGATTGGGTATAAAAGCAGCTTCCATGAATTGCTCAGTCATTCACAAACAAGGATGGGGCGAGGGTCACCACTTTGTGAACAAATGCGTGAGCAAATTGTTTAAGAACAACATTTCTCAACGAGCTATTGCAAGGAATTTAGGGATTTCACCATCTACGGTCCGTAATATCATCAAAAGGTTTAGAGAATCTGGAGAAATCACTGCACGTAAGCAGCAAGGCTGAAAACCAACATTGAATGCCCGTGACCTTCGATCCCTCAGGCGGTACTGCATCAAAAAGCCACATCAGTGTGCAAAGGATATCACCACTTGAGCTCAGGAACACTTCAGAAAACCACTGTCAGTAATTACAGTTCGTCGCTACATCTGTAAGTGCAAGTTAAAACTCTACTATGCAAAGCCAAAGCCGTTAATCAACAACACCCAGAAACGCCGCCGGTGTCTAAGTGATACAAAGTGTAAAAGTGTTCTGTGGTCTGACGACTCAACGTTTCAAATTGTTTTTGGAAACTGTGGACGTCGTGTCCTCCAGAACAAAGAGGAAAAGAACCATCCGGATTGTTATAGGCACAAAGTGTAAAAGCCAGCATCTGTGATGGTATGGGGGTGTATTAGTGACCAAGGCATGGGTAACTTACACATCTGTGAAGGCACCATTAATGCTGAAAGGTACATACTGTCATGTCTGTGTGATCATGTTTTGTTTTAGTCATGTTCGGTTTTGTTTTTGGACTTTTCGTGCACTTTTGTTTGTTTTGTCACCATAGCAACCATTAGTTTTCACCTGTCACGTCACGCACCTCTTTCACGTTTTGAGTCACGCACCTGTTTTCACTAATCATGTCTGTAGTATTTAAGTTCATTGTTTTCAGTTTGTCTTTCTGGCGACATCCGGATTCATACCCCTGTCACACTCTTACCTCTGCGCACTTCATAGTCCATGCCAAGTAAGTTTTTTGTTTATTAATGCCACAGTTAGTGTTTTTGTTTAATTGTTCACAGTTTCTGCCTATGTGCAAGTTTTGTTTTCAATAGCCTAGTTTTGTACCTCCGCCATTGTGCGCGCTTTTCGTTTGTTCCTTTTTGATATATAGTGTTAAAATAAATCATGTATTCACCTTCACGCCATGTCTGGTCCAAATCACTTGCACCTCGGGAGAACAAACCACGCCACAGTCCCAGTCGTGACACATACAGGTTTTGGAGCAACATATGTTGCCATCCAAGCCACATCTTTTTCATGGACGCCCCTGCTTATTTCAGCAAGACAATGCCACGCCACGTGTTACAACAGCGTGGCTTCATAGTAAAAGAGTGCGGGTACTAGACTGGCCTGCCTGTAGTCCAGACCTGTCTCCATTGAAAATGTGTGGCGCATTATGAAGCCTAAAATACCACAACGGAGACCCCCGGACTGTTGAACAACTTAAGCTGTACATCAAGCAAGAATTGGAAAGAATTCCACCTGAAAAGCTTAAAAATGTGTCTCTTCAGTTCCCAAATGTTTACTGAGTGTTGTTAAAAGGAAAGGCCATGTAACACAGTGGTAAAAATGACCCTGTGACAACTTTTTTGCAATGTGTTGCTGCCATTAAATTCTAAGTTAATGATTATTTGCCCCCAAAAAATTACGTTTCTCAGTTGGAACATTAAATATCTTGTCTTTGCAGTCTATTCAATTAAATATAAGTTGAAAAGGATTTGCAATTCATTTGTATTCTGTTTTTATTTACGATTTACACAACGTGCCAACTTCACTGGTTTTGGGTTTGGTAATATTTTACAGTAAAATTCTGGCAGCCGAGCTGCCAGTTTTTACCGTAAAATCTACCGGCGTTGTTATTACAGCGTGTCGGTCAATATTTCAAGTGGAAAACTTCTCACCAGTTGTCCTTCATCCAGCGGATGACCTCAGTTGGGTCAAAGCGTCTCTCAAACTCAAACTCTGTCAGCATCATCGCGTGGTCGCCGGCCGCCATCTTGCCTGCTGTGAGTCAGGCGCCGTCTGAGCTCACCTGCTGATCGGCGGCCAGGTGTAGACGCCATGCAAGAGGCGTTGCCACAAGGACGCGCCTGGAACCAGGTCGACTGGTTGAGAGTGTGTGTGCATGTGTGTGTGCATGTGTGTGTGTGCATGTATGTGTGCATGTGTGTGCGCGCGCGTGTGTGTCGAGGGGCGTACAAAATGTCAATCCAGTTTCCACACGTGTTATGAGTCATGAAAAATGTGCTTTTTATCACATCAGTACAAAGGTTTCAGGGTCATTTTGGTTAACCCTTTAAAGCCAGAACCACTCAATCAATCATTGACAGAACATCCCAATTATTTCAAACTGGAGCTTGTATTGGTCCTTCTGAGCAAATCCCTTTTTCTTTTTTACAAAAAATAAATTCCCATA
This sequence comes from Nerophis lumbriciformis, assembly GCF_033978685.3. Classification (NCBI taxonomy): domain Eukaryota; kingdom Metazoa; phylum Chordata; class Actinopteri; order Syngnathiformes; family Syngnathidae; genus Nerophis; species Nerophis lumbriciformis. The sequence continues at coordinate 67,127,524 of NC_084549.2, read as the reverse complement.
CATGACTTTCAATCTGTGTCATATTTGACACAAAGTATTTTTTTTTTTACAACAAACCATAACATATTGCAATACACAGAAATATCTATAATTTCTCATCATTTTCAAAGCATCTTCAGTGTTGTCATTATTTGCAATTTACAAAAAAACTTACAAAAAAATCAACGTCATTATGTATTTTTTTAATGTGATTTATTTTTCTCTCACATAAAAATCAGAAATCTATTATTTCATTTAACAATATAATACAGCAAATTGTATATGTATATTTTACCTCTAAATATACCATATTGTGTAATGTAAACACTATATGTGTTTATTTTAAACATGTAAAGACTCCATGGTATTTATAATGCCTGAAATGCAATAAAATACAAATTGATTCATTTAGAGTTACATTACTTGAGGCTTGAACGAAAATGTAACCATATTTTTATGTCTAATTATTGCTGTTTGACATTTAAATAAAATAGGTGACAATGTAGAGGGATCAAAAACGTATGCACAATCCCGCATGTCATCTGCGGCAAGCTCTGCCAGCACCTCCGCAAGAAGCGCGCCGGGACAAGCCCCTGCTCGCTCTGCACGCATCGCGGCCACGTGCCTGCAAGGTTGCAGGCCATCTACAATCCGCGCACCTGGAGCTAATGATGACAGACAGCATGAAGACCAGCGGATCCGAAGATCCAGTGCCGGAACATAGTTCAGTAAACATCCCGTGTTACATGGCCTTTCCTTTTAACAACACTCAGTAAACGTTTGGGAACTGAGGAGACCAATTTTTTAAGCTTTTCAGGTGGAATTCTTTCCCATTCTTGCTTGATCTACAGCTTAAGTTGTTCAACAGTCCGGGGTCTCTGTTGTGGTATTTTAGGCTTCATAATGCGCCACACATTTTCAATGGGAGACAGGTCTGGACTACAGGCAGGCCAGTCTAGTACCCGAACTCTTTTACTATAAAGCCACGCTGTTGTAACATGTGGCTTGGCATTGTCTTGCTGAAATAAGCAGGGGCGTCCATGGTAACGTTGCTTGGATGGCAACATATGTTGCTCCAAAACCTGTATGTACCTTTCAGCATTAATGGTGCCTTCCCAGATGTGTAAGTTACCCGTGCCCCCATACCATCACAGATGCTGGCTTTTCAACTTTGCGCCGAGACCAATCCGGATGGTTCTTTTCCTCTTTGTTCTGGAGGACACGACGTCCACAGTTTCCAAAAACAATTTGAAATGTGGACTCGTCAGACCACAGAACACTTTTACACTTTGCATCAGTCCATCTTAGATGAGCTCGGGCCCAGCGAAGCCTTAGGCGTTTCTGGGTGTTGTTGATAAATGGCTTTGGCTTTGCATAGTAGAGTTTTAACTTGCACTTACAGCTGTAGCAACAAACTGGAGTTACTGACAGTGGTTTTCTGAAGTGTTCTTGAGCCCATGTGGTGATATCCTTTACACGCTGATGTCGCTTTTTGATGCAGTACCACCTGAGGGATCGAAGGTCTGTAATATCATTGCTTAAGTGCAGTGATTTCTCCAGATTCTCTGAACCTTTTGATGATATTACGGAGCGTAGATGGTGAAATCCCTAAATTCCTTGCAATAGCTCGTTGAGAAATGTTGTTCTAAAACTGTTCGACAATTTGCTCACGCATTTGTTCACAAAGTGGTGACCCTCACCCCATCCTTGTTTGTGAATGACTGAGCATTTCCTGGAAGCTGCTTTTATACCCAATCATGGCACCCACCTTTTCCCAATTAGCCTGTTCACCTGTGGGATGTTCCAAATAAGTGTTTGATGAGCATTTCTCAACTTTCTCAGTCTTTTTTGCCACTTGTGCCAGCTTTTTTGAAACATGTTGCAGGGATCAAATTCCAAACGAGCTAATATTTGCAAAAAATAACAAAGTTTTCCAGGTCGAACGTTAAATATCTTGTCTTTGCAGTTTATTCAATTGAATATAGGTTGAAAAGGATTTGCAAATCATTGTATTCTGTTTTTATTCATCATTTACACAACATGCCTGTCAGGTTCAAACACTGATGACATCTATTAAACAGACAAGAAGCAAGGAATTAAACAGAGACAGGATTGAATTTGGCTCAATGAGGAGCAACGCGTAGACCTGCATCCTTGTACAGTGTCGTCCCACGCTCTGACGAAAGCTTGCACGCCTTCTCTTTTATTTGGACTTTCCCTGATTACATGGCAACAGCTATTTCTAAAGGAAGGGGGGTCGTAAACAGCCGTTGCCCTCGGTCACAAAACAGTTCAAAGAAAAGATGCCTGGAGCTTGCGTCAGGTCCTGCTTCCTTTCCGCTTTGTAGATCTCGGGTCAAGACAAAATCTTCCTGTGGATAACAATACATCAAAGAAACCGGCGCCTATATGTCGCTTCCCATTGTACACAGTGGAGTTTTACAAGCCTTTTGATTGGTAAGATCAAAGACAGCTTTTGTCTGCTCGCCGGGAACTCATGGCAACACAAAGTTTTGTGATAACTTACAATTACATCTGCTTTTTGCAGATGTAATTGTCAGCACCTCCGAGTCCGAGTCCATGGCTCTCGCCCGGAAAAGGGTGGAGTGCCATCTCCGGGTTGGGGAGGAGACCCTGCCCCAAGTGGAGGAGTTCAAGTACCTAGGAGTCTTGTTCACGAGTGAGGGAAGAGTGGATCGTGAGATCGACAGGCGGATCGGTGCGGCATCTTCAGTAATGCGGACGCTGTATCGATCTGTTGTGGTGAAGAAGGAGCTGAGCTGGAAGGCAAAGCTCTCAATTTACCGGTCGATCTACGTTCCCATCCTCACCTATGGTCATGAGCTTTGAGCATACTTGCCAACCCTCCCGGATTTTCCGGGAGACTCCCGAAATTCAGCGCCTCTCCCGAAAACCTCCCGGGACAAATTTTCTCCCGAAAATCTCCCGAAATTCAGGCGGACCTGGAGGCCACGCCCCCTCCAGCTCCATGCGGACCTGGAGGGTCTGCATGGAGCAATGTTGTTGTAATATATTGAGTTGGAGGCAATAAACAGGCGAAGGGATGAAGTACGTCTCTTTACTGTAGACTTCAGAACAGACTCACACACTTGACGTCAGGTGCGCAACACCACGTAAATCATTGGCCAACCAAAAAGTAACCCCAGTACGCTATAGCCAACATTCACCAGGAGATGGCAACAGACAAACATAGATCACTCTATTACATTCCTCCCCTTTTAGAAATGTAGAAGTTACTCAAAAGAAATAAACAACCCAACCAAAAAATGCAGCAGCTCAATTAAAAGACTGTACTTAAGCCACATTCTTTTTTTTTTTTAGTACTGAACTCTTAACCCTCATTTGTAAACAATAACATGCTTATTATACAAACAGTATTTGTACATCTTTAACACAGATTTTTATACTGTCTTCAGAGATTCCGTTTTTTTGATGGTACTCGAAACCTTTCTGGGTACCTGCGGATCACTGGTGGGGTTTTTGTTGTGGGTGATCTGGGTTCTGATGATGGCAACTCAGCAGCCCTTGAATCTGGTTCAATGATGAGACTAGTTGGTGTCTGACTCACTGATGGTCCTGGTGATGGAACTGAAACAGCACTGTCCAGTTGTACTGATGGCACATTTTCTGCAACTGGTGGAGACTAGATAACTGGCAGTCTCTCCATGTTTTCTCGCCATGGTAACATGTGATCCACATGCACTGTGCGCTGTCTCTGTCCCTCTTGATAGATAGATAGATTGATATATATATATATACATATATATATATATATATATATATATATATATATATATATATATATATATATATATATATATATATATATATATATATATATATATATATAAGAAATACTTATATATATATATATATAAGAAATACTTATATATATATATATATATATATATATATATATAAGAAAATACTTCACTTTCAGTGAATTCTAGCAATATATATATATATATATATATATATATATATATTTATTTTATTATATATATATATATATGTATATATATATATATATATATATATATATATATATATATGAAATACTTGACTTGGTGAATTCTAGATGTAAATATACTCCTCCCCTCTTAGCCACGCCCCCAACCACGCCCCCTCCCCACCCCGACCACCCCCCACCCCCCACCTCCCGAAATTGGAGGTCTCAAGGTTGGCAAGTATGGCTTTGGGTTATGACCGAAAGGACAAGATCACGGGTACAAGCGGCCGAAACGAGTTTCCTCCGCCGGGTGGCGGGGCTCTCCCTTAGAGATAGGGTGAGAAGCTCTGTCATCCGGGAGGAGCTCAAAGTAAAGCCGCTACTTCTCCGTCAGGATGCCACCCGAACGCCTCCCGAGGGAGGTGTTTAGGGCACGTCCGACCGGTAAGAGGCCACGGGGAAGACCCAGGACACGTTATCTGTCGGCTGGATCCCTCGGGAAGAGCTGGACGAAGTGGCTGGGGAGAGGGAAGTCTGGGCTCCCCCGCGACCCGACCTCGGATAAGCGGAAGAAGATGGATGGATGGATGGATGGATGGATGGATGGATGGATACAATTATTCTGACAGTGCCAACTTCACTGGTTTTGGGTTTTGTATTTAAACCGTAGCGTAGCGCTTTTATTTTTAAGCCGGAGAAAGTGAAGAAAACAAACTTTGACAGCCCCTATAATACATACAGTATGTATTTATATGTGTTTGTATTTTTTTTTACACACATACACACCGGCCCACAGACACGTTATTTTCTCTCAATGTGGCCCCCGAGTCAAGATAATTGACGTGTCTGGTGTGCAAATTGAACACAACAACTCATGTTTCAAACATTTATGAATAAATCAGCTTGCTCATATCACAAAGTAATACATAACCAGCAAGGGACTTTTGGAGGCATGTCCAGCGAGCGGCCATCATTTTTCTCTCCAAACAACAACAACAACAACAAACAACAACAACAACATGTCAGGTAAACATCAGTGCTTTGTGAGAAAAGGCATGAATGATGACAAAAAGTCAATGGAGGATAGGTAATATTTGGTGAGGGGCGGGGCCAAGCGTGCCTCTAACACATTGTGTGCCAGTGTGTCAGTCATGAGCACTCAAAGGGGCTGTCTGCAACTTCCTCACAGTTACATTTGTTCCAAGCAAAAACACAATTGGCTAGCTTAGGTTACCGTTCGCGGTTTAACAGCTCACACAATATTCTTCACATTTACCAAGTTTATGTAATTAATTAAACGATTGGCGTTCACAGCCGTTACTCACCCGGTCACAAGAGCAGTCCAAGAGATTAAGCAATACGCAGTCATGTTGTTGTCACGATAGAGCTAATGCTAACTAGCCGAATCGCTATTAGCCAACAACACCCGAAGCTATTAGCCAACAACACCCGAAGCTAATGTGCGTGTCACGTACGCACGTAGTTACGTCATCACGTGCGGGATGTGCTGTGTAAGATACATTGGAACGTCGGCGCCCTCTAGGGTTCAGTGTAAATGCTGCAAACAGCCCCTTTAAGTCTGGTTTTTGGTCCTGCGCGGTCACTAGGCCGTCCCCTCCGACGCCATCTGGAAAGCAGACACTTTTACTGCAAAGGTTGATCCGAGATTGGATGTAGTGTGCGATAAAAAAAAAAGAACACCAATAGGCGGAATTGGCGAATGCCAAGAGCGCACACGGCCTTAGGAGGGCGCTACAATGGGGGGGAAAATGTTCCCCTTCAGTGTAATTATGGGCCTGTTGCTATGCAAGTAGTAAACATCATGGATTTTGATACTTGACGTTAATCTTGGAAGTATGCTAACTAGAGATGTCCGATAATATCGGGCTGCCGATATCATCGGCCGATAAATGCTTTAAAATGAAATATCGTAAATTATCGGTATCGGTTTCGTTATTATCGCTATCAGTTTTTAAAAGTAAAACTTATGATGTTTTTAAACGCCGCTGTGTACTCGGATGTAGGGAGAGGTACGGAGAGACAATAAACCTTTAAGGCACTTCCTTTACGTATATGCCATCCCAGTCACATAATACCTACCGGCTTTACTCAGTACGAATTGATGCAAGACATACTTGGTCAACAGCCATACAGGTCACACTGAGGGTGACCGTATAAACAACTTTAACACTGTTACAAATATGCGCCACACTGTGAACCCACACCAAACAAGAATGACAAACACATTTTGGGAGAACATCCGCACCGTAACACAACATAAACACAACAGAACAAATTCCCAGAATCCCTTGTAGTACTAACTCTTCCGGGACGCTACAATATAATTTAATTCCACGACTGTATATATCGGTATCGGTTGATATCGGTATCGGTAATTAAGAGTTGGACAATATCGGAATATCGGATATCGGTAAAAAAAGCCATTACCGGACATCTCTAATGCTAACGTCTCTCTACGCTCGCTTTTTAGTTCATTTTGTATGTTTACACTTTAAAATGGTGTGTTTTAATACTTGCGCCATTTTAAAAGTATGCTAACTTGTCCTGTGTCATAATTGTAGCGTTATCATGCTAACTTTTTATGCTAGCTTTTTGTTTGTTTACACCAGACCTGGGCAAATTAAGGCCCGGGGGCCACATGCGGCCCGTTAAGCTTTTCAATCTGGCCCACCGGACATTCAGAATTTTTTTTTTTAGATCTTTAAAATGGAAAGTGTAGCTGCCATTATGATGTGCAGTGATGTTTTCTAATGACCGCAAGTCTTGAACTATACAAATTATTTCAATGGTTGGAATCTGCGCTTATGGCTGATATACCAGTTACTATGGTAATCTAATTAGTTAATATGGTAATCTAATTAGTTACTATGGTCATCTAATTAGTTACAATGGTAATCTACGTCACAGCAGCTCAGACGAGGCACCAAGCAGTGTGGGCGGGAAGCGTTTCCACAGACGCGGAAGGAGATTTTCACAACAAAGTTCTAAAGCTTAGTGATATATCAGCTATATCAGATTGTAGGTGGGTTTATTTTGTACCCTTCGCGTTCATATTTCACTGTTTGTTGCATTTTTGTTGCGTTTCACTTGATTGTAATATATGTCGATCTAAAGGAGGTGTGACCTTCATATTTTGTCAATATTCAGTGTTTTATCGTTCATAGAAAAAATAAAATTCCATTATGTTTTTTAAGGCGTTCTGTCATAACGTTTTTAGCATTCAATCAGACATTATTGTGAGGTTTTGTATTAGTGTTCCTAAAAAAATAGATATACAGGCCCCCAGACGCATTTTTTTCTCTAAATGTGGCCCCCCGAGTCAAAATAATTGCCCAGGCCTGGTTTACACCTATACTTGGTGCCATCCTGAACGTATGCTAACGTCTCTTATATTAGCATGCTAACATTTTAAGCTAGCGTTTTAGCTAACTTTGTAAGTTTACACCTGAAAATAGTGTATTTCAAGACTTGGAGCCATCTTAAAAGTATGCTAACTTGTCCTATGTCAACATACTAGCGTTATGCCAGTGCGTTATATTAGTATTTTAGCTAAT
>NC_084549.2:67062500-67117500 GCF_033978685.3 Nerophis lumbriciformis | reverse complement strand
TAGCTGAAGTACATGAGTCCCCCGCAGGTGATGTTGACCATGTTGGAGGGGCAGTCGCCGTGTTGCGTCCAGCTGTACACCAGCCCGGTCAACACCACGCCCACCACCATCTGCCCCAGCTGGGCGCACGTGACGACCATGGCCAGGGCGCGGGGCACGCGCAGTCCTGCGGCGCGCGCAGTGTAGTAGCTGTACATGATCGCGTGCACTATGTAGTTCATGGTCATGCACCATCCGAAGCCCGCCACCATGTCTTTGTAGGAGAACCAGGTGAAGAGCAGCACAGTGATGTGGTGGTACCAGTGCAGGAAGATGAGGCGCTGCTTCCTCAGCACGATGAAGACCGTGTCGCCTGGCAACACACACACACACACACACATCACACACACACACGCGTGGCTGATGGCGGACAGGTAAACAGGAAATGGGACTCACCCAGCTCTGGCACCTTGCTCACCATGAAGGCGTAGGCCCAGAACTTGCTGACGGGTCCATCATAAAAGATCAGGTCACACACGGACCGCCGGATACCACCGTTGTTGATGATGTGAAGCATGAAGGACCCCGTACGCAGGGCGCCCATGATGCTGCACACGGGAACAGAATAAGAACACAGCCAAGGTTGCTGACACGAATGTGAACGCTGACCTGAAGATGGCGAGCGACAGCGACCAGACAGTCATCGGCATCCTCAGGTTCATTTTCGGGCGGGGCCTCATGTAGTGCTGACCTCCAAACACCAGGGCGACGTACGAGGCGCAGATCGCGAACGACATGCTCCTGCAGACCACACATGCGCACAGAATTTGCTGCGTCAGCGCCGTAACGCAATGTCACACAAAGCCCAGCAAAGCCCAGCAAAGCGGGACATTGGCACTTCCACTAGCGCCGGCCTCCAGCGTGACTTATAAAATACAGCCTCGGAGGCGTTTACGCCGCTCTGATAGGCCGCTTTGGCTACTGGTGGGCGTGGCGTGGCCTGGCGTGGTCTCACCTGGAAAGACTAGATGTGGAGTCACACACATTCCAAGATTGTGTGATGAATCAGCCGTCACGCAATAACGCAATACTCCAGCTTTTCTTGTATTTTTTTTTTCTGTGCTTCTGTTAAACACGTCTCAACAAATCATTGCGGAGCAGAAAAAGCAAAGTAATCAACTCCCCCTGTCACCATCGCCGACCGACCCGTGCCCTGTTGTCGCGATGACCAGGAGGATCTGACAGATTGTCATGAAGCCTGTCAGTCAATCAAAGCTACGACCGAACCATAATTCAAACGCGGAATAGTTCTCACCAGTTGTCCTGCATCCAGCGAACGACTTCACTTGGGTCAAAGCGTCTCTCAAACTCAAACTCTGTCAGCATCGCCGCGTGGTTGCCGGCCGCCATGATGCCTGCCGTGAGTGACGCGCCGTATGAGCTCATCTGCTTCGTGGTCAGGTGTAGACTCCTTGCAGGAGGCGTTGCTTCCAGGACCCACCTTGAACCAGATGAACTGGTTGAGTGTGTGTGTGTGTGTGTGTGTGTGTGTGTGTGTGTGTGTGTGTGTGTGTGTGTGTGTGTGTGTGTGTGTGTGTGTGTGTGTGTGTGTGTGTGTGTGTGTGTGTGCGTGTGAGTGTGCGAGAGAGGGGTGTGAGGCATGGCGTACGGATTAAAATCCATATTCTTGAACTCAGACTCAGAAAAAAAGCGAAAGTATCAAAGTGTTTTTTATCATATCAGTTCAAATATCATGATTTTAGGGTCACGTTTATTTACATATCCCTGCTGGTGTAAATGTACACACTTCTAATACCTGGCATGGCACAGGGTTTGAGTTATGATCCTGGCCAAGGTTGCATCAGGAAAAAAAATGAGCCAAAATCACTCATAGTATCGACTCGTTGACAGGGAGAAGCTGAAATTGGAAAGAAAGGTTAATGTTTAAAGCTCTCAAACGTTACGTTTTTAAATATTTAACCTTAACCCTCACCTAAATAATGAATATAACTCATTGGAGGTTCTTACGGTGAGGTCAGTTGCTCCACTACTTATTCAGACTTTATCAGCAAATTCTCAGAGTTTGTTGCTGGCCTAGTGACTCCTGCAGATAATATACTTATCATGGGCGATTTTAATATACCCCGTTAGACCCTCTGAGCGTGGCGCTCCAAACTATAATCGACAGTTGTGGTCTTACTCAAATAACACATTAACCCACGCATCGCAACGGTAAAACGATAGATTCATTCTCAGTCCGAATTATCACTCTTCCCCTTTCCACCTTCTTTTAACCCTCCCCCTTGGCTTTCGAATCCAGTGCCATGGCAAAGTGTTACAAAATACGCTCTCAGGAATTCGGACGTTCCTTCTTTTTTTCCTCGGAGTGGATGACAAAGCTTCTATGTCCTGAGTGTCCAGTTCCACTCTTTTAGAACGCATAGAGACGGCCACTCGCTGCTCCGTGGAGCTGATATCCAAGTCCGTACATGATGGCGCAGGTGCCGACCCACTGGAGAGATTTTTGAGTAGGGAAGGGTTAAAGAACGGACGCAATGGCCGCCATGCAGAGTTTAACCTGGGGTGTAACAATTAAATGGATAAAAGCTTTATTCTGTTGCGTCGAGAAATCGTTTGAGTGTAACTAATCAAATACAATCAGATAAAGTGCATTCATTTGAGAAAAAATTATGAAGGTTGTGGCAAGCAGAAAAATAGTTGTTTGTTTTGACTACTTTCCCTAAAATATGAATTTTTTTCAATAAAAAGAAATCAGCACAAATTGTTTCATTCATTTTTGTTTTGTAAGTTAAAGTTTTTTTATATTGTTCTCCTAAGGCGGGGGTCGGCAACCCGCGGCTCTAGAGCCGCATGCGGCTCTTTAGCGCCGCCCTAGTGGCTCTCTGAAGCTTTTTCAAAAATGTATGAAAAATGGAAAAAGATGAGGGGGGAAAAAAATATTTTTTGTTATAGTATGTTTTCTGTAGGAGGACAAACATGACACAAACCTCCCTAATTGTTATAAATCACACTGTTTATATTAAACATGCTTCACTGATTCGAGTATTTGGCGAGCGCCGTTTTGTCCTACTAATTTTGGCGGTCCTTGAACTCACCTTAGTTTGTTTACATATATAACTTTCTCCGACTTCCTAGGACGTGTTTTTTCCTTTTTCTGTCTCATTTTGTCCACCAAACTTTTAACTTTGTGCATGAATGCACAAAGGTGAGTTTTGCCGGTGTTATTGACATGTGTAGAGTGCTAATCAGACATATTTGGCCACTGCATGACTGCAAGCTAATCGATGCTAACATGCTATTAATATACATATTACATCATTATGCCTCATTTGTAGCTACATTTGAGGTCATTTAGTTTCCTTTAAGTCCTCTTAATTCAATGTACATCTCATGACACACTATCTGTATGTAATATGGCTTTTAACTTTTTGCGGCTCCAGACAAATGTGTTTTTGTATTTTTGGTCCAATATGGCGCTTTCAACATTTTGGGTTGCCGACCCCTGGACTAAGGTAATGTTGCTGATCAATGTAAATGTATTATTATTTATTGAGTTTATTTCATTCTATGTTTTAGTATCAAAGGATTAAAAAAATTTTTTACAGTTTAATAAAAACATTTTTTTTATTTCAGGCACATTGATGCACTTTAAATATTTATGTTACAGACTAAACACAATGTTAAGTTATCCTTTGTGGTAAGTTGTTCTATAGTTATTTTTGTTTTGTTCTATTTAATGTTAACAAGTATACAATATTATAGTTAGTAACTACTTGAGAAGCACTGAGGTAGACCAAGACGGCGAGAGAAGGAAAGAATAAATTAATTAAAAAATGAGTGACTATTGTCCATCCATCCATCCATCTTCTTCCGCTTATCCGAGGTTGGGTCGCGGGGGGCAGCAGCTTAAGCAGGGAAGCCCAGACTTCCCTCTCCCCAGCCACTTCGTCCAGCTCCTCCCGGGGGATCCCGAGGCGTTCCCAGGCCAGCCGGGAGAGATAGTCTTCCCAGCGTGTCCTGGGTCTTCCCCGTGGCCTCCTACCGGTCGGACGTGCCCGAAACACCTTCCTAGGGAGGCGTTCGGGTGGCATCCTGACCAGATGCCCGAACCACCTCATCTGGCTCCTCTCGATGTGGAGGAGCAGCGGCTTTACTTTGAGCTCCCCCCGAATGACAGAGCTTCTCACCCTATCTCTAAGGGAGAGCCCCGCCACTCGGCGGAGGAAACTCATTTCGGCCGCTTGTACCCGTGATCTTGTCCTTTCGGTCATGACCCAAAGCTCATGACCATAGGTGAGGATGGGAACGTAGATCGACCGGTAAATCGAGAGCTTTGCCTTCCGGCTCAGCTCCTTCTTCACCACAACGGATCGATACAGCGTCCGCATTACTGAAGATGCCGCACCGATCCGCCTGTCGATCTCACGATCCACTCTTCCCCCACTCGTGAACAAGACTCCGAGGTACTTGAACTCCTCCACTTGGGGCAAGATCACCTCCCCAACCCGGAGATGGCACTCCACCCTTTTCCGGGAGAGAACCATGGACTCGGACTTGGAGGTGCTGATTCCCATCCCAGTCGCTTCACACTCGGTTGCGAACCGATCCAGCGAGAGCTGAAGATCTTGGCCAGAGGAAGCCATCAGGACCACATCATCTGCAAATAGCAGAGACCTAATCCTGCAGCCACCAAACCAGATCCCCTCAACGCCCTGACTGCGTCTAGAAATTCTGTCCATGAAGGTTATGAACAGAATCGGTGACAAAGGGCAGCCTTGGCGGAGTCCAACCCTCACTGGAAACGTGTCCGACTTACTGCCGGCAATGCGGACCAAGCTCTGACACTGATTATACAGGGAGCGAACTGCCACAATAAGACAGTCCGTTACCCCATACTCTCTGAGCACTCCCCACAGGACTTCCCGGGGTACACGGTCGAATGCCTTCTCCAAGTCCACAAAGCACATGTAGACTGGTTGGGCAAACTCCCATGCACCCTCAAGGACCATGCCGAGAGTATAGAGCTGGTCCACTATTGTGTTTAAGTTTAATAGCGAGCATTGGCATTGTGGATTGTGTTGCTGATGCTGCCACCTGCTGGCAAAAAAAAGAGAACGCTCAAAAACCTAAAAAAATATATATATTTTCAGGGTATCAAATTTTAAAAATATTTACAGTTATTACTGTCATTAAGCCACATACAAGTCAGAGAAGTGTGTTATATCAATCGTTTAATGACTGAATCCAGTATGTCTCACGGTCTACCCGGCTCTGACGTAGTCATGACGTCACAGGCTGAACGCGGAAGTTCGAGTCACCGTGGAGAAGGTAAACTAACCACAGAAACTTCCGTCCTTCCCGCCATGTAATGGAACCGAGCAGGCCGCCGATCTGTCGGTACCGATACCCGGTGCTTCGTGGATTGGAGCGGTACCGCGAGCGGGACCGACAAGCTGGTACTGACTCCGAGTTGCCTCGTCCGTCCCCGAGGTAAGCCGAACTCCTTGAAGTAGACTCAAAAAGGTTCCTAGGGTGATGACTGTCGGTTCTACACATGCTCTGGTTCTGGTGTCATTTAGCTTCTAAAAGCCTTCGCCATTTTCCTCTAATTCGATTTGGACCTGTCCTGCGCGTCCTTGGTTCAGAGCCAAAGTTGCTCCCAGAGAAGAGCTTCTCATTTCCGTGTGGACGAGCCGAACCGTATCGTCGGTGTTACTCATGCGTGTAAAGTTCCGCTTGGAAGGAAAAGGGCAATTACGGTCGCTCACGGCCATTGTCAGTTGGAAATCAATATTTTTCCAACGAATTCGGCATTTATGGTCTGAGCTTGAATACCCCGATACCTTAAACGTGTTCTTGTCTGGACTCAACTGTTCGAACGGAACCGATTCGGTTGCCCAGACATCGGAAGGCAACAAATGCTAATAAAATACTTGACCCGGAAGAGGTAATTATTGAATAGATATGTTCATTTATTTATGCCTTTGTTTTGCAGAAAAACCAACAATGACATGACCCTATTGTTCATTATTGTACATCAGGGTCTTCAACAGTTCTGCATCTAGACCTGGGTCAATTTTTGAGAAGTCAATTAACCGCGCTTAAACAATAGTAATGATAACCGCTGTACACCTCCCGACGGTTAGTATTACAGTATTAGAGTAAAATGATCGATAAACCGTGATTGATAACCACACGTTGATCAAATTATGGACCGACTTGCATTAGTTTGCCAGCTAGCTTAAATGCCAACATGAAAACAGGAGACAATAACGCCTTTCCCCAATAAAAAAAAGTCATACTGCAATCTAAACTTATATAAACATACAACTGTGCAAACAATTAAGATACAGTATTCACATTGAACATAATAAGATACAGTATTCACATAGAACATAATATAGTACATAACAAGGTACAGTATTCACATAGAACATAATCAAATACAGTATTTACATAGAACATGATAATATATAGTATTCACATAGAACATAATAAGATACAGTATTCACATAGAACATAAGGTACAGTATTCACATAGAACATAATCAAATACAGTTTTTACATAGAACATAATAAGATATAGTATTCACATAGGACATAATATAAAACAATCAAATACAGTATTCTCATAGAACATTATAAGATACAGTATTCACATAGAACATAATACAGAGTATTAATAAAGAGTAATAATACAGAGTAAAATGATCAATAAACCGTGATTGATAACCACACGTTGATCAAATTATGGACCGACTTGCATTCGTTTGCTAGCTAGCTTAAATGCTAACATGAAAACAGGATACAACAATGTCTTTCCCCAATAAAAAAAAAGTAATACTCCAATATAAACTTATACAAACACATTACAGTACAAACAATTAAGATACAGTATTTACATAGACATAATAAAATATAGTATTCACATAGGACACAATATAAAAGATAATAAGATACAGTATTCACATAGAACATAATTAGAGACAGTATTTACATAGAACATAAGATACAGTATTTACAGAACATAATAAGATACAGTATTCACATAGAATATAATATAGAACATAATAAGATACAGTATTCACATAGAACATTATAAGATACAGTATTCACATAGAACGTAATATAGAACATAATAAGTTACAGTATTCACATACAGTATAACATAATAAGATACAGTATTCACATAGAACATAATATAGAACATAATAAGATACAGTATTTACATAGAACATAATAAAATGCAGTATTTACATAGAACATAAGATACAGTATTCACGGAACATAATAAGATACAGTATTCACATATAACGTGGCGCAGTGAAAGAGTGGCCGTGCGCGACCCGAGGGTCCCTGGTTCAATCCCCACCTAGTACCAACCTCGTCATGTCCGTTGTGTCCTGAGCAAGACACTTCACCCTTGCTCCTGATGGGTGCTGGTAGCGCCTTGCATGGCAGCTCCCTCCATCAGTGTGTGAATGTGTGTGTGAATGGGTAAATGTGGAAGTAGTGTCAAAGCGCTTTGAGTACCTTGAAGGTAGAAAAGCGCTATACAAGTACAACCCATTTATTTATTTATTTATAACATAATATAGAACATAATAAGTTACAGTATTCACATAGAACATAATAAAATACAGTATTCACATAGAACATAATAAGATACAGTATTTACATAGAACATAATACAATACAGTATTTATATAGAACATAATAAGATACAGTATTCACAAAGAACATAATAAGATACAGTATTCTCATAGAACATATTAAGATAGTCTTCTCATAGAACATCATATAGAACAAAATAAGAGACATTATTCACATATAACATAATAAAATACAGTATTCACATAGAACATAATAAGATACAGTATTCTCATAGAACATAATAAGATATAATATTCAAATAGCACATAATAAAATACAGTATTCACATATAACATAAGATCCAGTATTCACATAGAACATAATAAGATACAGTATTCTCATGGAACATAATATAGTACATAATAAGATACAGTATTCTCATGGAACATAATATAGTACATAATAAGAAATTGTATTCACATAGAACATAATAAAATACAGTATTCACATAGAACATAATAAGATACAGTATTCTCATAGAACATAATATAGAACATAAGATACAGTATTCACATAGAACATAATAAGATACAGTATTCATGTTGAACATAAAGACTGTGCTGCCTTTGCACAAAGTGTTTGATATAAACTCAAGTGTGTTGAGTTGAAACAGAGATATGTATTTAGCAAAAACAAAACATCCAAAACATTTTACAAATTAAAACGTAAGAAGATAAATATATTTAAACAAAATAAAAATAATACAGCTCCTATGAAGCCAGAACAATATTTAATGTTTCCTCTGCCAAGAAAGTTTATTGTGCGTCTATTTATTTTAGTTATTAGAAATAGAAATAATAACAATATTTGAGTGTATGTATAAGTAATTTTTGAGCACATTCAACCATACCGCGGTAATAATGATAACTGATACTTTTGGTCACAGTAACTTTATTTAGCCATAATATAAAAATTTTTTGGTTGTGTATATTTGAGGGTCCACCAGCCCCTCCTTGACAGAGACAGAATCAATTTTATTGCTTTCGGTTGTGATTTTAATCAAGTGCAATTTTAGTATAATTTAATTTAATATCTTGTATATTCAAAAGTTTACATTCCAATTACAATGTTAGAATATACGACACATAAAGTGTATTGTATTTGAAAGGGTACTCTTGCAATATTATTAATGTATTATCATTACATCAGCGGTTAATTTGGTCTTTGGTCAGTTTGAGACCAGTAAGAAACACTGAGGGAGAGATGGAACAGGGGACCCCATACTTATATATCATGTACACCAGTGGTCCCCAACCACCGGGCCGCAGCCCAGTACCTGTCCGTGGATCGATTGGTACCGGGCCACACAAGAAATAAAAAAATTAAAAACATTTTTTATTTTTATTTTTTATTTTTTATTAAATCAACATAATAAACACAAGATACACTTACAATTAGTGCACCAACCAAACCCCCCCCCCCCCCCCCCATTTACACTCATTCACACAAAAGGGTTGTTTCTTTCTGTTATTAATATTTCTGGTTCCTACATGATATATCAATATCGATCAATACAGTCTGCAGGGATACAGTCCTTAAGCACAAATGATTGTATTTTTTTATGACAAATAAAATAAAAAACATAACCCCCCGCCCCCAAACCCCCCCACCCCCCCTCGCCGCCGTCGTATAAAATGTTTGTAGTATTGTATAATTTCCTTTTTTTGTTTTTTTTAACATCACTGATTATTACTCACTGCAGACTTCATTACAGCCAACAAACGTAATGAAACATCACTTACTGTACAAAGTCTGCTGTCATTGGGATGCCGACTGCTAGGATGTTCATATATTCCCATTTAGATGGAAAAATTACTCAAAATCCTCACGAAGATGGTGAGGTTGGAACCAAGCATCTTTTCATGTCGTTCTCGCCATTTCCGGGTCTAAATTGGCTGTCAAAGTGTACCAACTTGTCGGAATACGCCCTCATCCTTCTACTATCCAGGTGAGAGGCATGATTTATGATCTACAATAAAGTTTGACAAGCAAGGAAACGAGGAAGCAGCTGATCAGTCGACCATGTCAACATTGGCACACAAGTTTGTGATCGCGGCACGGCTATAAGTAGTTTGTCTGCGTTAGCGCTCATAATAACAATATCATTAATACTTGTTAATGTTCAAGTCACCAAATGTAAGTTGAGTATTGTTGGTGGTTTTTGGATTGTTACTTATTGAATTTTATGGGCGGAATAGATGACCTCCCCTTTTATTTACGTGTATTTACTAGTTGGAATGCATTAAAAAAATACATCCGTTGTTATGTCTTTCATAATGATTGTGAACGATAGGAAAAATTCCCCAAAAAAGTGCAGTTCCCCTTTAAGGGCCAGTTCAATTGGAAACACAATCAGGATTTTATACAGGATTTATAAGTAGGCGCTCTATCGCTCCCTCAGTTTGGGGTCCTTGGCCTGGAACATGTTGAAGACCCCTGTTATACATGACAGTAGAGTGTTGCACATAATTGTACATTATTACTATTGTACATGGTATTTATCATTCTTCTGTCATGACACCCGATGTAACCACGTTTATTTTAACAGTAGAATCTGAGCTACAGTAAAAAAATGACTAATGATAATAATTCCTAATTTGAACGGTATTAACTGTTACTTTTGTGCCATGTGGTATAAACCTTCTTTTTGTAATTGAACTTCAAATGCAGAACATGAAGCTTCTGCTTTCACTTCAGCTGTCTGCACTTTCTGACACGCTTCTCTAATTCCACCACCTGGAACTGCTCTGGAACTGGATCGGAGCCGAAACACGTCAGGACTGTGCCCTGGTATCTTTTTAATGGCTCCTTTTGGACAACCTGAAGATGGAGGACTAAGGCTGCGCCCACTGGGCAGGTAGTCCCACTGACCCCGTCCCTCCGTCGCCATGTTGGCGCTCTGCTCCCTGCAAATGTTTTTATTGACGCTGGGAGTTGTTGTGGTCCTCTTTAGCGACCGGCCACGCCTTCTCAAGGACACGTGCACTGTGAATGTGGAGCGATGCAGAAGTGAAAGATGGCTTTTGGTGTGAGACAGTGACCTCATGCAGTGTGACATCACTGTTGGGGGTGTGGCCTGAAGAGCTGAACCTGCAGGTGTGTTAATCTTGCCGGAAAGCGCCGGAATTGCTGTCTACCACACCTCCACCGACCCCCTCCCCACCCACCGTCTACCGGTAAGCTGCACTGCCATCTGTCAGCGCTGCGTCTCATTGGCTGAGGCGACAGGCTCCGGCGGGACGTGATTGGCTGGCACGCCGCCCAGAAGAAAGAGGCGGAGTCAAGCTGATTGATAAAGGGGGAAGAGGAGGAGGAGCTGAGGCGCGATGAGTTGACGGCTCGCACACAACAAGTGTTCAGCGTGAGCGAGAGAGGAAGAGGGGGTTACCACGGCAACTCAGAGGACACCACAGTAGAGGACAAACAGGTAAGGTGACATCTCCATTGGCGTCAATACACTTTTTGGTATACGTGTGGCGCTGCTGTGCAGGCTGGTGTGTGTGTGTGTGTGTGTGTGTGTGTGCATGTGTGTGTGTGTCCAGAGAGAATCCTATTAGCTTTCTATTCGTGTTCAGGAAAAGTAGGTCTAAGCGTCTTCTTATCTGTGTGTGTGTGTGTGTGTGTGTGTGTGTGTGTGTGTGTGTGTGTGTGTGTGTGTGTGTGTGTGTGTGTGTGTGTGTGTGTGTGTGTGTGTGTGTGTGTGTGTGTGTGTGTGTGTGTGCGTGTGCGTGTGCGTGTGTGTGCGTGTGTGTGTGTGTGTGTATGTTTGGTCTGGTCTCCTTCAGTCTTCAGAAGTGACCTGGATTCACTTGGTTGCGTGTTTGTGAGGCAGTAAAGTGAGTTCAGAGTTCAATCACGTGTTCACCTGCAGGATGTAAGTTAGGCTGGTGCCGGCATATTCATTTATTTTCTTTAAATTGGTCAAAGGACGACGCTCTCTTTCTTTTCATTTGATGAAGCCCAGTAGCCTCTTGATCATTGATTGACAAGTGATATCCTGCCAGGGCGTGGCTTTACTTGGCGTGTTAATGGGGGACACGGCATAGGTGTGGAGTAGAATCTTTCGGATGGATAAAGTATTACCTGTGTGATAGTATTATAAAGAGAGTATGGCCAACCAAACAACAGGCGCCATGTTTGCTACCAAGGACGTGTGCGGCTTTGCCCAGATGCATGCAATTGATTCGTTTTTCTGACAAAATAAACCAATGTAGTTCTAAACATACTCCAGCTCATAAACTTACAATAAAACATACTTTTATTTCGTCAAAGTACAATTTTGCGGCCATATTTGACGTACTCTGCTGCTACATTCCTGCAGTGTTTTGTGACCAGCAGGCACTCTAACACGCACTTGACGGCGCAATAAATGTAAAAAATACACATAACGACCAAAAAAAAAGCTTATTACCCTCAGAATTCCAAAATCTTCATTAGCTTTGGACCAACAATCACAGAGAGATTGTGACTTTTGTGTGAAGTTTGTCAACTTTGGTGCCTGCCTCCAATGTATTTGTAATCACCGTATGTACTGTATCACTCATTGTGTATTATTATAACGCATCTTTATTTTTCTAACATGCCAAGTGAAAAAGTGTACTTTTGTGCTTATTTCTCCATAATTCTGCACAATATCTCAGATATGGTAACACTAGTGAGCAGTAGAGAATCCATCCATTCCATCCATCCATCTTCTTCCGCTTATCCGAGGTCGGGTCGCGGGGGCAGCAGCCTAAGCAGGGAAGCCCAGACTTCCCTCTCCCCAGCCACTTGGTCCAGCTCTTCCCGGGGGATCCCGAGGCGTTCCCAGGCCAGCCGGGAGACATAGTCTTCCCAACGTGTCCTGGGTCTTCCCCGTGGCCTCCTACCGGTCGGACGTGCCCTAAACACCTCCCGGGGGAGGCGATCGGGTGGCATCCTAACCAGATGCCCGAATCACCTCATCTGGCTCCTCTCGATGTGGAGGAGCAGCGGCTTTACTTTGAGCTCCCCCCGGATGACAGAGCTTCTCACCCTATCTCTAAGGGAGAGCCCTGCCACCCAGCGGAGGAAACTCATTTTGGCCGCTTGTACCCGTGATCTTGTCCTTTCGGTCATAACCCGCCCGGAGTTCCTTAAGGCTCTGGATGCTGTGGGGCTGTCTTGGTTGACAAGACTCTGCAGCATCGCGTGGACATCGGGGTCGGTACCTCTGGATTGGCAGACCGGGGTGGTGGTTCCTCTCTTTAAGAAGGGGAACCGGAGGGTGTGTTCTAACTATCGTGGGATCACACTCCTCAGCCTTCCCGGTAAGGTCTATTCGGGTGTACTGGAGAGGAGGCTACGCCGGATAGTCGAACCTCGGATTCAGGAGGAACAGTGTGGTTTTCGTCCTGGTCGTGGAACTGTGGACCAGCTCTATACTCTCGGCAGGGTCCTTGAGGGTGCATGGGAGTTTGCCCAACCAGTCTACATGTG
Source organism: Nerophis lumbriciformis (assembly GCF_033978685.3). Taxonomy (NCBI): domain Eukaryota; kingdom Metazoa; phylum Chordata; class Actinopteri; order Syngnathiformes; family Syngnathidae; genus Nerophis; species Nerophis lumbriciformis. Next base: position 67,104,390 of record NC_084549.2, on the reverse strand, counting down.
CTTTGTGGACTTGGAGAAGGCATTCGACCGTGTCCCTCGGGAAGTCCTCTGGGGAGTGCTCAGAGAGTATGGGGTATCGGACTGTCTGATTTTGGCAGTCCGCTCCCTGTATGATCAGTGTCAGAGCTTGGTCCGCATTGCCGGCAGTAAGTTGGACACGTTTCCAGTGAGGGTTGGACTCCGCCAAGGCTGCCCTTTGTCACCGATTCTGTTCATAACTTTTATGGACAGAATTTCTAGGCGCAGTCAAGGCGTTGAGGGGATCCGGTTTGGTGGCTGCAGGATTAGGTCTCTGCTTTTTGCAGATGATGTGGTCCTGATGGCTTCATCTGGCCAGGATCTTCAGCTCTCGCTGGATCGGTTCGTAGCCGAGTGTGAAGCGACTGGGATGAGAATCAGCACCTCCAAGTCCGAGTCCATTGTTCTCGCCCGGAAAAGCAGTAGAGAATATGGATTGATTTTTGGTCCAGAACATATTTTGCTTTATTCATTATTGACATATTTCTTTCTATTTTTGTTGTTTATTTTTTATGAGATTTTCAGTAAATTTTCTTATCTATTATTACACTCAAATTTGTGTTTGTTTTACTCTTTCAATGTCTACTTAGTCTCCGTCTTGTGTTTGACTTTCTCTTCTTCTGCTATTAAATATCATTATTTTAGTTTTACTGCGATTTAAAGATAGTCTGTTTTTGTCAAACCATCTCTGTAATGTATTTGTGTCTTCTGTTATTGTTTTTTATTAGCTTCTGTGTGTTCTTTCCTGAACAAAACAGACATGTTGTATGTTTACCTGGCACAAGACGCTGTAATCAGTGGCTCTCCAGTGTTGTTGGCGAACCTTCCCTTCCCGTACTCGTCTTCTTTCCCGGTTGTTGGAAAAGCAGTGTAAAAAACTTTCTGCTATTCCCGCGTGTGGAGCTTCCTCACGCTGCACAACAGGGCATTTTTACACCTAAAAAGATTACCAAGAAAGCGCCGCAAACGCGTAGCATCAGGTTAAAGTTGGTAGCAGTCATGGCGCAATACTGTCTTTATACACCAGTCTGCGTTGTAATCGTTTGTGCTCGTTTCTGCTACAAACATTTTAGTTTTTGATTTGACCATTTTTAAGTTATTCTAAAATAAATGTTCTGACTAGTGATGTCATCCAGCCCCTCCACCTTGTCCAAATCTCCACCATCTTGTCCCATTCTTTTGTGCTTTGTTTGTGCAGCCAAACATTTGGTAATATTCATAACCATAACCCCCGCACCACCCTGTCAAAACCTCCCCAAGCCATTCCCAATCGTTTGTGCTGCAAACATTTTGGTTTTTATAGTTTGTAAGTTAACATGTTATGGTTTTATGTTATTAACATGTAATTCCCGTGTTATTTATCAGTTTAAGGCTCTGAATCTTTGAGCACCGCACGATTCGATTTGATTCTTGGGGATATAACAATCCAGTTGTATTTTTAATTGATCAGAGCTGTCTATCTATTTTATGGAGGAATGTAGTTAATCATAAAACTGGCACCCAATGTTATTTAAAAAGGATTGATTTTGAATCGAGAATCGTTATATATATATATATATATATATATATAATCAATCAATCAAACTTTATTTAAGAAAGCGCTTTTCATACATAAAAGAAATGCAACGCAAAGTGCTTTACAGAGTTAAAAACAATACCCCGGTGACCCATATCCCCCATTATCACATACGTATGCACGGACACAGATACCAAACACACACACACAACGTACACACATCTGCAACTATATAGACAAATGATTGCATGGCTGAGTACAGAGGAGACATGTGAGTAAACACTATCACTGGAGCCATCTGCACCAGGAGGTTATCAGACTATGGCCACCAGGACACTGACACAAAGCGCCCCACAAGCACGGCCGATAACCCCTGAGGCAGATGGCTCATCTGAGGAACGTTGGAAAATAAAAATAATTCAACTTGTAAAATAGTAAGAACCTTGAGTAGAGATAAAGAATAAAATACAAGACATATGAAGATTAACAGAAAAATAAAATGAATATACAGTAAATAAATAAATAGAACTAAATAAAATATTGCATAACTAATAAGATAAAAAGCAAAATACAAATGACTTCAATAAAATAATTATATCAGGTAAAAGCCAAATCAAAAAGGTGGATCGTAAGCCTGCTCTTAAAAACATGAACGTTCTCCGCAGCCCTGAGGTCCTCTGGCAAAAAAAATCAGCAAAATCCTGGAATGAGTGACCAGAACTACAACAACAACTTTTACAACTGATTGACTAGATGAACTTTCAAAACCCGACTGACTAGAAGAACACTCAAGACCCGATTGACTAGAAGAACACTCAAGACCACACCAAATGACTTATGTTGTCGATACACTGGTACTTCCATTCACTTTGCTGTCTTTAGATGAGTTCTGTGCATTACATCTGATGATTAGTGAGAACTGTGACGTATGTTTGATGATTGGAGCCAATCCGAGTGTACCAGAGCACATAGAGGACTAGTGATTGCTTTGTAATGTAATCCTTTCTAATATATTTTTGTGTCTGCTTTCCATTGCAGATTGAAGAAATGACTGCACAACAGCCGTGGTGCACCAGTCGCACCTCAGCAAAGAAACATAATCGAAGGTCCTGACAAATAAAGAGCTGGGTTGGACATTTGGTTGGCAAAGGGCCAAAATGTCCCAGGCAGGCAAAGTCCTCCACCTATATGTTGAGGTGAGGTCTGTGGCCGAAGATGGTGGAAGAATTCCTGGAATTGGAAATGATGGGAACCTGAACCTTCAGTGCCCAGATGTTCTCCCCCACTCTCAGAGGAGCTCCGTACAGTCCAGCCCCAACTGGAGTCCAGACCCTTCCCCGCTCACCCAGCGCAGAATGCTGGATGGACGCCATGGCTCGCCTCACTCTAACTCGTCCTCCAGGCACTCGGTCAGCTCTCAGGGCCAGCACCCTGATGCCACAGATTCCTCCGCTCACTTCCACCAGGAAGACATTTTACCCAACAGTTTTGAAGACTTGCTTCAGGTGCTCACATGTGCGGCCAGCAGTTCAGGGCATCATTGCTCACCAGCACTCACGTCTTCATCGCATGTATATCCCTACCAGAGACGAGAGGTTACCAACCCTTCTACCTCTTTCGGGAAGCTGACTGCACCTTCCACACCCACTTGCGGTCAGAGGTCCTGTGAGGTCCTGGAGTCAGAGGGACAAGAAAGCAAGACATCTGTGGTGACCTTTGGCTATGTCGAGAAAGCAAATGTTCACATGATGGGCGACCGTTGTCCTTCTTTTTGCCAAAGTGAGTCCAGCAGTAACCAAAGGGAGCAGCAGTTTGTGCCCGCCCACCTTAGGAAGAGGTTAAGTGATCCATTAGGATTCAGTGGTCACACAGGAAAGGGTGGACTTCGCTCATCTGCCAATAATAGCCCACAGGGCTCACCTTTCCTGCACAGAGAGGTGGTAGCAAGAGATGCCACCCACAGGGCCTTGGAGGAGTTTGGCTCGCCAGAACTAAGGCGTCGCTTTTCAGGTCGTAGCCAAGAGAACTGCAGCCCAACCCTCCCGCGAAACTATCTCTCACCTGTCTGTCGCTCGTGGGCAGGGTCACCTGTCCAGCCACGCAGTACCTTCACCTTACCATCCAATTCTCAACTACGAGATCTCGACAGGGGAGTCTGCCAGAACCCCATGAATGGATTTCCAAGAAGCCCGGCATCTGATCAGCTGTGTGCCCACACTGGCTTTTCATCCCACACAGTGGCTCCAACTTCAGTACTTCATTCTCGCAACCATCCCCAGAACCTACAATCATCCTGGCTGGGGGACAACAGTCCAGCAACCAGCCCTCCCTGCAGATTTCACCCTCCGTTACCTGCTGGAAGACCCACAGATATTCTACATGAAGTGCCAAGGAGCAGACCCAGTCATGAGACCACAACCGCTAATAGCGGTAGACGCGCCTCCGCCTTCACGACTGCTTATGTTTTTTCAGCACGACAAACTACTTCTCCAACACCTTCCCAGACCGAGTCACTGAGGTCAGTTAGTCTGAATACGGGAGGGTCAGTTAGTCCAAATACTGACTGCTCAGTCAGTCCCAATATTAGCGGGTCAATTAGTCCAAATACTGGAGGCTCAGTCAGTCCAAATATCGGAGGGTCATTCCTTAGAAAATCCCAAGCATATTCTGGGCTTCATGAGGAGCTCTACCCTGAGCTAGTACAGGTGGACAAACAGAGTCAGAGATTGAAAAGAGACAAATGCAAATCTCAAATTCAACCAGGACGTGTTTCACCTGTCTTAGCTCAGCTCAGCTTACCTGTGAGGTCTCATTCACGCAAGGAACAAAGTTCAAAAGACAATCGGCACATGTCCTTCCCACTCCAACACCAGCAGGAGACACAGTCTGATGGAGACCACACATCTACATGCTTGGATCACAAGAAACTTGATGGCCCACACAGCCTTAATAGCTCAGAACTCATTAAAAGACCCATCTCCTCCCAAACATCTGAGGCTTCAGCTGTGAGCTGTACCTCTTCACACCAGGAACTGAGGAACACCGGTCCGAGCAAAGACAGGCTGAAAAGCTGTAAGCTTGACAAATCCAGACGGTTTGATTCTAGACCCAAAGAGTGTTCCAGAAAGCATGACGACCAGGCCGTACAGGAGCACAGCAAATTGGTGGGGGGTCCGTCCAAGACATGGCAAGAGGACGTTCAGGATCACAGCAAGGTTGGTGGGCCCCCTTTGAGTTCCAGCACAGTTCCAGATGTTTTGGAGACGGAAAAGTGTCAAAACCAGTGCAGCGAAGATACGACCGCAGGGATTCAGGTTGGCTGATTGAGAGGAAGCATGAGGAGTGGTGGACTTAAACCCACCTCAGTGCTAACCAAGCTAACGCCTGCAATGTTGAGCTAGCTTCTTTGTGCCGTCCCATTCAAAGATTTGCTTACTGAACTTAAAGTGCTACTACATTTTTACATCTCATCCAACCTTCTTCATCTTGCAGTCCGACGGAAGTTCAGCCGTGAGTCCGTCTTCAAGATCGCAAAAAATTGCCCAAGCGAAGTGGGATTTCCTGTTTGGACAGCAGAGCCTCGCAGAAGCTCGCAGCAATAAAGGTACATAAGAAGAACTGTATTCCATGTCAACATATTTAGTGCAAGTACACTCACGAGAGAGCAGGTCAGAAAGTGACCTCATTAATGCATTACTTGCACGCTTTAGTGGCAACGATAGTGAGTTAAAATGTGTATTAATGGATTAGTGCGTGACATTTGTAAGTTGTGTTGAAGTCACTCAGTCAAGTACCAGCTTTTAGGCATTTAAGCCAATTAGCTGAAGCTTAGCAGCACTATTGCTAGCTTCCCGCATTTCTTCTTATAGTGTCAACATGCAACACACCAGTGCTTAAAATCTAGCTTCAAACCAAACAAAATATCTTCTTGTCTCATCAATGAAGGTGCTGCGTCGGCCACGCCCCCTCCTTGCCCGAGCCCTCCCCCCTCTGTCCATCCCAAGCCAGCCGATCACAGGAGGGGGAGGGCCGACCAGGCTCACAGGTCATCGCACCAAAAGGTTCGGAAGATCGAGGTGGAGCTGGTCTCCTCAGACCCCAGAAGCTCCTCCCCCAAGACGGGTGTCATACGGCGAACCATCAAATACTCTGAGACGGATCTAGACGCCGTGCCGCTGCGCTGCTACCGGGAAACTGACCTGGACGAGGTGATCCATCTTACCGGTTTATTTTAGAGTTTTCTACATGTGGTGCTGTGTGGAACCAACCAAACTCCTCCAAGCATGCCTTTATGGAGCTTGCTTAGTGCACTGGGAACAGGGAAGAGTCTTCCCCAAAGTTTTCCCTCAAGGGAAGCATGCAGTTGTCCAAAATGTCTTGCTAAGATCAAGAATTAAGATTCAACGACAACCAAGAACTCTTTGATTCATTAATTGATTAAGAGCTGTGCTCAGCACTTAGCGCTATTAAATACTTGTGTGGCTGGATGACACAGGTGATGCGAGCGGAGGCGGACGCCGCCGCTGAGGTGGATTCAGCCTTTGGGAGTCGTCGCAGTGTCCAAGGAAACTCGAGCCAAAGTCTCGCCGAAGCTTCTCCGAAGGAGGATGAGGAGGACGAGGTGGCGGGCTGGGCCAGTGTCCGCTTGCAGGGAGAACGCCAGAGAAAGAGATCAACCGAGGACGAGGCTTTCGGTCTCTTGCTGAAGGGGTGAGAGAAGTCACGTACAGTCAGACCAGGTCCAGCTGAGCAATGTGGTTCAACAAGACTTTAACTTTCTGGTCAGGAACTCTGAGGTCAAGTCTCCGGTGGCTGTGGGCGTCCCCCGCCAGCACTCCGACAGCAACCTGGACTCTTTCAGTCGCCATTTTGAAAGCATCATGGAGTCTCACCGGGCCAAAGGAACCTCATACAGCAGTCTAGACAGCGTCGACCTCCTGACGACTGGATCGACGTCTGTGTTCACCTTTGACCTGCCCACGCTCACGCCCGAGATCCAGGTAGGGGGTGTTTACTGTCGAAGACCTTGTTTCGTTGTGAGACTGACCCACGCTTGTCCACTTAGAGCCAGATCTGCGAGAGTGCCAAGAATATCATCCAGCTCAGTTTTGCTCCCTTGGCTCGTCCGGACCCGTCCGAGATGTCTCGCTCCGAAATCAGCCTCAACATGGCGGGGGCCGAGATGCGTGGCGGCACCAAAGACGACTACGCTCCTCCTGTCCGGACCGGGTCGGACCAAGAGCCGTGGCGGCGCTCTATCCTCAAAGATGGCTTCCACAAAGCCAGCTCGGTACCGTCGCTCCACTGCACTCCAAGGTGAGTCGCCACACATGTCTCAACCATGGCTCGACATGCGTGTGACTTCTGCATGTTAGCCAGTTGTACACATCACATGTCATATATGTCTTATGTCCGTTAGCCATGTGACCTGCTGGAGTGGTTTGAGGGTCATGAAAAAGCAATTTACGTCATTAAATGGATTGTGCCAAAATTAAAGCCTAAATGACATTAAAAAGCATTAAATAAAATGTCCAGAGGCACTAAAAAAATGTATACGATTTGGCCTATAGTCATTAAGGTAATTAATTGAACTTGATAACTTTGATCGATAAATTGCTATGTCCCTGTTCTTCTTTTCTTCCCTGGCTTTCAAACTGAGAAAGGAGGTCTCACTCTGTGCATTGCTCTCAGCACCTGAGCAGTTTATTGGACAGCAAAGTTAAATGAGTGAACTGACCAATGTTCCCTCTAATTGTTCATGTTTTTGAGCAAACACAAAAACTCCCTGAGCATTCAGTGGAGCACATGTGAGCAACATCACACGTGGCAATACCAGCAGCACACCTGTCTCAAACCAATCTTTTATAATAACACTCAAATGAGAGGAGTCATTTTCATGAGATTATTTTGTAATATTAGTGATTTGGCCCACTTGTAATGAAAATAAAAGAAATCTTGTTTTTCATAAGCTATGGATTAGTATTGTACAATATGTCTCGGTGGGGGTCCTGCTTTGGAAATCATTTGTACCCCTTTCAGAGATCACATTTAGTTCCCCTTAAACATCCTCATGTTGCACAATGAAATGTAAGCATAGGATGAAGTGTGCATTCTTGTAACTTTCTCTAGTAACAGCATTCCATGATAAATATAAATAAATTAACATTAATAATAAATGACAGTAGAATAAGCACACGTATGACTGAGGAGTCATAGTGTAACTTTGTTTGGTTTAAGTTGTCCGACTTTTTGTGTGGCCATAAACGCACCAGTGGCTTAGTGGTATGCGTGTTGGTGACAGATGACAAGTTGGTTTTGGCCTGGTTTGTACGGCAGAAAATGACAAGTTTTTCGAGATACAAGTTTTTTACTCATGTTTTTGGTGTGGTTATGGCCGAATATAAACAGTTTTGCTCAATAAAGTGATCGATATAATTCCTGTCCTCGAAGCATCTCGATAGACGTTACAATAATTGAACGGTGTTCAATTGAACGGTGTTGACGAACACCGTTAGGGCCGCTTGTTGTCACTGTCACTCAGAGTTGCATTGCAAAATTACACAGAATAAATGTGTTTATTTTGTTTAGAATTCAGATGGGATTTGATTTGGTGCGCGGCATATATTTGCTGTGCGCAGAGGACGCTTGAGCAGTACGCAATTGCGCAGGCGCGCACCTAGAGGGAACCTTGGGACTGACCCCTCTTGTCAGTCATCCACAGTCTTTGTTTCGGTGTGAGCAGGTTGGACCTCCAGCCTACACACGCAAAATACACGGACATCGTCTCCCGACTTGCAACTCACGAGTGAGAAGCACTGCTGAGTAACAAAAGTTAGGAGGAACAAAGATGATTACGAAGCCAAATGTTCCTATGTGGGAATATGTCATCTTCAAACTGAATGAGCAACATGAGCACATCAACACAGACGAACTAGCAAGTATGCCGCGATGGTATTGACAACAAAACAAACCACCTGACCCAGTTTCTCAAATTAGGGGAAAACTGCACTTTTAAGATATTACATTTTTGCTAACAGAGATTGTGAGTCCATTTTTCTGTATGTTTGTTTACCTAGATGTGATAATTAACCTCACATTAATGAAAAATATGTTTATTGCGTTTGAAAGGGGTACTTGTGTCATCAGCCTACTGTTAATTGGTAGTTTAACCCAGTAAAATTTGTATTAGCCAACTTTTAGTTGGTAGTTTAACCTAGTAAAAGTTTTGTCAGTAAACAGTTAGATGGTAATTTAACCTAGTAAAAATGTCATTAGCAAACTTTTAGCTGGTAGTTTAATCTAGTAAAAGTGTCATTGGCAAACTGTTGGTAGTTTGACCTACTAAAAGTGTCATCAGCCAACGGTTAGTTGATAGTTTAACCTTGTAAAAGTTTTATTCGCAAACCTTTAGTTGGTCGTTTTACATAGTAAAAGTGTCAACAGCAAACTGTTGGTTGTTAATTTAACCCAGTACATGTTTTATTAGCAAACTTTTAGTTGGTAGTTTAACCAAGGAAAACTTGTGTAAGCAAACGTTTAGTTGGTAGTGTGACCCAGTAAATGTTTCATCAGCAAACAGTTAGATGGTATTTTAAACCAGTAAACATTTTATTAGCAAACTTTTAGTTGGTAGTTTAACCTGCTAAAATTGTCATCAGCCAACGTTTAGTTGATAGTTTAACCTAGTAAAAGTTTTATTTGCTAACTTTTAGTTGGTAGTTTTACCTTGTAAAAGTGTAATCAGCAGACTGTTAGTTGGTAGTTTAATCCAGTAAAAGTTTTATTAGCATACTTTCAGTTGGTAGTTTAATCTAGTCAACGTGTCATCGGCAAATAGTTGGTTGGTAGTTTAATCCAGTAAACGTTTTATTAGCAAACTTTTAGTTGGTAGTTTAACCTAGTAAAATTGTCATCAGCAAAGAGTTAGTTGGTAGTATAACCAAGTAAAAGTGTAATTAGCAGAGTGTTAGTTGGTAGTATAACCTAGTAAAAGTGTCATTAGCAAAGCGTTAGTTGGTAGTATAACCAAGTAAAAGTGTCATTAGCAAAGCGTTAGTTGGTAGTATAACCTGTAAAATGGTCATTAGTAAAGTGTTAGTTGGTAGTTACACCTAGTAAAAGTGTCATTAGCAAAGTGTTAGTTGTTTATTATAATTATATTATTGCTATATTTGGCCACAGTTTGTCATGACTGGGTCCTGGGTGTTTGCTTTTCCGGGATGCAACGGAAAGTTGGCTCGGGCGAGACGGGATTGTAAGTACATCATTTATTTTAAACACTTTAACTACAAAAAGAAGTAAACAAAAGGCGCGCACAATGGCGGAGAACAAACTATGAAACCAAAAAGACTATAAACATGGAACAAAAACTTACTTTGGCATGGGACATGAAGCATGATCTAAGAGGATGAAGAGTGTGTAGAGCATAATTGTGGGATGTCGTCAGAACGACAAACTGAAAACAATGAACTTAAATACTATAGACATGATTAACGAAAACAGGTGCGTGACTCAAAACGTGAAACAGGTGCGTGACGTGACAGGTGAAAACTAATGGTTGCTATGGTGACAAAACAAAAGTGCACAAAAAGTCCAAAAACAAAACTGAACATGACTAAAACAAAAACATGATCACACAGACATCACACAGTTATTGTCAACTTTTCAACTATTAAACATGATAATTGTCAAATGCTTACAATTTAGTCTATACGGACAACTGTATGCTTTTGTTCATACTGTATATGGTGACAATCTGCAGTGCGACTTGGGCATTACATTTGTTTTAAGTTGCATCACAAAGCGTTCAATCAGATTCGCTGATACCTGCAGAAACCCTGTTGTAGAAATGTTTGCAAAATAATGCCCAAAGGGAAACTGTTGCAGTAACACAGCCCTACCACATGAAGGCACCAGAGAGACATTAAGTCAGTGTCTGCCTGCATGCACACACACACACACACACACACACACACACACACACACACACACACACACACACACTGTGCAGTCAAGGGGTATCTGTGGTCTTCAAGAGGGTTTTGATGATTTCTATCTAACTACTCCAGAAAAGGAGTATTACCACTATAGTACCAGTAGTACTGCTGTTGTATGAGTTCATTCACTGTTGTCAAGGGAAAGTAGAAATATGTTTCTCTTCCTACGCTGGGTGTGGACTCACAGAGCAGACTCCAGTCCAACTTCAACATTCCCCGTTGGAATTCAAAGCCAGGAATGAAAAACACAATCCCTCGGCAAGCCAAGCCAGCATCTTGACCCCGCCCCTAAACCTCCACACAAACGCCGCCGTCAGCCGATGGAGGGAAATTCCAGATGGATTGTTGCTGGAGGGAAACCTCCCAAAGAGGGTCTCCTGTTACCTTTGACCTCTGGCCTGCTGCCCACACGACCTGAAAGAACGCTTTGTGAGACGATGCTTTTCAAAAGAAGTCCTCTTTACTCTGTGGGAGGAAAAAAAAGGGAAACTATAGTGCAGTGCAGAGGATGCAAACTTCCTGGAAGCACACAAAGCAGCAGGAGGAGGAGGAGGTGGAGTGGTCCGGGTCAAAGCAGGGAGGAAACTCAGAACTCCTCCCCCCGGACACGAAGGAGGAGAGCGTCCGAGAGGGAAGACGGTGAGACGTCGTCACCAAGCGAGGAGGATGAAGGACTGAGAAAAGATCTCACTTGTGTGATGTCATCGCTTGCTATGGATGACATCACTGGCTGCGTGTGACAGTGGGCTGGGCCACGCTGACATGGCACGCTACCTGCTGTGCTGGGGAGGCGGGTCTCTGGAGGACAGCTACCTGAATGCCCCGCCCTACCGAGCTGTTTACAGGTCAGCTGGTTGATTGTTGGATATTGTTTGTCTCCACTTCTTCATGCTTCTTCTCCTACCAGCTAACACTTCTACTAGGTTAAACTACCAACTAACATTTTGCTGATGACACTTTTACTAGGTTATACTACCAACTAACACTTTGCTGATGATACTTTTATTAGGTTATACTACCAACTAACACTTTGCTGATGACACTTTTACTAGGTTATACTACCAACTAACAATTTAGATAGTACACTTTTTCTATGTTATACTACCACCTGACACTTTAGATAGGACCATTTTACTACTTTACTGATGACACTTTTACTAGGTTATACTATCAACTAACACTTTGCTAATGACACATTTTACTAGGTTATATTATGAACTAACACTTAAGATAGGACACTTTTGCTAGGTTATACTACCAACTAACACTTTGCTGATGACACTTTTACTAGGTTATATTACCAACTAACACTTTAGATAGGACACTTTTACTAGGTTATACTACCAACTAACACTTAAGATAGGGCACTTTTACTAGTTTATACTACCAACTAAGACTTTGCTGATGACACTTTTACTAGGTTATATTACAACTAACACTTAAGATATGACACTTTTACTAGGTTATACTACCAACTAATACTTTAGATAGGACACTTTTACTAGGTTGTACTACCAACTAACACTTTAGATAGGACACTTTTACTAGGTTGTACTACCAACTGACACTTTAGATAGGACATTTTTACTAGGTTATATTACCAACTGACACTTAAGATAGGACACTTTTACCAGGTTATTATACCAACTAAGACTTTACTAATTACACTTTTAGTAGGTTATACTACCAACTAACAGTTTGCTAATGACACTTTTACTAGGTTAAACTCCCAACTAAAAGTTGGGTCATGACCATTTTACTAGGTTATACTACCAACTAACACTTTAGATAGGACACTTTTACTAGGTTGAAATGCCAACTAACACTTTACTAATAAGACTTTTACTAGGTCAAACTACCACCTAACTCTTTTCTAATGACACTTTTACTACATTAATTTACCACTTAACTCTTTGCAAATGACATGTTTGCTAGGTTAAACTACCAACTAACTATTAGCTAGTGACACTTTTACCTGGTTAAACTGACAACTATCTCTTTGCTAATGACACTTTTACTTGGTTAAACTACCAACTAACACTTTGCTAATTACATGTTTGCTAGGTTAAACTACCAACTAACTATTAGTTAATGACACTTTTACCTGGTTAAACTACCAACTAACTTTTTGCCAATGACAGTTTTACTAGGTTAAACTACCAACTAACTATTTGCTAATTACACTTTTACCAGGTTAAACAACCACCTAAATAATTGCTCAATAGACTTTTACTAGGTTAAACTACCAACTAACGATTTGCTAATGACACTTTTACTAAGTTAAACTACCACCTTACAGTTTGCTAATGACACTTTTACTAGGTCAAACTACCACCCAACACTTTACTAATGACACTTGTACTAGGTTGTACTAACACTTTTATAATGACACTTTTACTAAATTATAATACCAACTAACACTTTACTAATGACACTTTTATGAGGTTGTAATACCAATTAACAGTTTGCTAATGACATTTTTACTAGGTTAAACTACCAACTAACACTTTGCTAATGACCACTTTGCTAGGTTAAACTACCACCTAAATATTTGCTAAAAACACTTTTACTAGGTTAAACTACCACCTAACTCTTTGCTGATGACACTTTTACTAGGTTAAACTACTAAATAAATCTTTGCTAATGACACTTTTACTAGGTTAAACTACCGCCTAACACTTTAGATAGGACACTTTTACTAGGTTATGCTACCAACAAACACTTTGGATAGGACACTTTTACTAGGTTATACTACCGACTAACACTTTAGGACACTTTTGCTAGGTTATACTACCAAATAACACTTTAGATAGGACACTTTTACTAGGATAAACTACCACTTAACTATTTGCTAATTACACTTTTACTAGGTTAAACTACCACCTAAGAGTTTTCTAATGACACTTTTACTAGGTCATACTACCACCTAACACTTTACTAATTACACTTTTACTACATTCAACTACCAACTAACTATTTGCAATTGACACTTTTACTAGGTTACACTACCAACTAACTATTCTCTAATCACACTTTTACTAGGGTAAACTACCAACTAACTATTTGCTGAAGACACTTTTACTAGGTTAAACAACCACCTAACTCTTTGCTAATGACACTTTTACTAGGTTAAACTACCACCTAACAGTTTGCTAATGACACTTTTATTAGGTCAAACTACCACCTAACACTTTACTAATGACACTCTTACTAGGTTATACTACAGACTGACACATTGCTCATAACACTTTTACTAGGTTATACTACAGACTGACACATTGCTAATAACACTTTTACTAGGTTATACTACAGACTGACACATTGCTATTGACACTTTTACTAGTTTAAACTACCAACTAACTATTTGCTATTGACACTTTTAATAGATTAAACTACCTAGACTTGTCCTTTAACACATTTACTGGGTATTGAGCTGGTGCGCTTCAGGCTGAGGTCATCAGAAGTGAGAAAGCAGACATGGAGTCGGGCGGTGGTCGCAATGAAGTGACACCTTCCTTGTTGACGAGTCACTAGCCACACCCACTCTGCGCTCTGCCACTCATCAAGTGACGCCAGCTCGTGTCTCCACAGTGGAGAAAGGATTTTCCCGAGTTGTTGCTTCAAGCATACATGTTGAACAGGACGGTTGTGTTGTTGTTGTTGTGTTGTTGTTGTTGTGTCCTTGTGGACGTGTCATTATCGGAGCACCTCAAGATTTGGGCCAGTTCTGAGACTGTATTGTGGTTTTTGTGTGCATTTGGTCATCTTGACCACTGTGGTGTGTTTGGACGCCATCATGGCCACCGATATATGTGTTGCTGGCCAAAGAATTTCCTGCGTTGTCGCTGTGACGGTTATTTGTGTCCCGATGAAAGGTTGTGTCTGCGGCGGAAGGACTTTCTGAAATAAACTTCCTGTTTGACATCCTCCATCTTTGTTGGCGTCTCAGCGTGAGGACGCATTGGGAGACGTCAGTCCTTGCCAAAGGAAGTGCACACACACACATTCCTACTGCCTCCTACCGGCCAATCAGAAGACAGTATCTTTGTGTCTCTTCTTCCTCTCACTTTGCTTCATCATCATCTCTTTCTCACGTCCTCCATCAACTTGTGACAGTCTGTCTGAGGTCACACTCTGTTCCCATGGAAACGGGCACCCTGCTGCCTGCAAGCACACACACACACTCCCTCTGGCTGTTGTAACCTTTGACCTCTTCTCTGTGAAAGTCAGTCTTGAGAAGTTGAGTCAGTGAAAGGAAGTCGAGTGCGTTGAAATGTGCTGAGAGGAACGGCAACTACAAAAAAATAATAACAAATAAATCTCCTCTCAGAGAACGTGCGGTCAACCACCCCCCCGAGCTGCTCTACCCGCAGGCCGACGTGGCCGAGCGACTGGCGCACGGTGGCGGCGACGACGTGCTGGCAAACGGCGCCAAGGCTGACCTACAGGCCGCCAAACGCCTCGCCAAGCACCTGTACCACCTGGACGGCTTCAGAAAGTCTGACGTGGCTCGACATCTCAGCAAGAAGTCAGTGTGTGTGTGTGTGTGGGTGTGTGTCTACATGTATAACATACGTGTGTGTGGGTGTGTGTCTACATGTATAACATACTTGTGTGTGGGTGTGTGTCTACATGTATAACATACGTGTGTGTGTGTGGGGGTGTGTGTCTACATGTATAACATACGTGTGTGTGTGTGTGGGTGTGTGTCTACATGTATAACATATGTGTGTGTGGGTGTGTGTCTACATGTATAACATACGTGTGTGTGGGTGTGTGTCTACATGTATAACATACGTGTGTGTGTGGGTGTGTGTCTACATGTATAATATACGTGTGGGTGTGTGTCTACATCTATAACTTACGTGTGTGTGGGTGTGTGTCTTCATGTATAACATACATGTGTGTGTGTGTCTACATGTATGACATACGTGTGTGTGTGTGGGTGTGTCTACATGTATAACATACGTGTGTGGGTGTGTGTCTTCATGTATAACATACGTGTGTGTGTGGGTGTGTGTCTACATGTATGACATACGTGTGTGTGTCTACATGTATAACATACGTGGGTGTGTGTCTACATGTATAACATACGTGGGTGTGTGTCTACATGTATAACATACGTGGGTGTGTGTCTACATGTATAACATACGTGTGTGTGTGGGTGTGTGTCTACATGTATAACATACGTGTGTGTGGGTGTGAGTCTACATGTATAACATACGTGTGTGGGTGGGTGTGTGTGTCTACATGTATAACATATATGTGTGTGTGAGTGTGTGTTCACATGTATAACATACGTGTGTGTGTAGGTGTGTGTCTACACGTATAACATACGTGTGTGTGGGTGTGTGTCTACATGTATAACATACGTGTGTGTGGGTTTGAGTCTACATGTATAACATACGTGTGTGGGTGGGTGTGTGTGTGTCTACATGTATAACATATATGTGTGTGTGAGTGTGTGTTCATACGTATAACATACGTGTGCGTGGGTGTGTGTCTACATGTATAACATACGTGTGTGTGGGTGTGTGTCTACATGTATAACATGTGTGTGGGTGTGTGTCTACATGTATAACATATGTGTGTGTGGGTGTGTGTGTGGGTGTGTGGATGTGTGTCTACATGTATAACAAACGTGTGTGTGTGTGTGTGTGTGTGTGTGTGTGTGTGTGTGTGTGTGTGTGTGTGTTGTATTTCTAACCTTGTTGAGACATCAACAAGGAAAAGTACCTTCCATACGAGGACCGGTGATAAAAGTTAGGGCCGAAATCATGGTCCCAATACGGAAAACGATTCCATCTAATAGAGAGCCCAATACAAGAGTCCGTGAACATTGCTCCAAAGTCAGGATTTTTTGTTGATTTAATGTGCATACAAAAGTAAACATTGACAGGTGCAAAGGCAGCAATATATTATAAAACAAGACGGCAGCTAAGGAAGGATTTCCCTATTCATCCCCGAAAAAACCCGCCAGGTGAACAGCTGATTTTACTAATTCCGGTGCTGACGTAAGACAACCCGCGTACCATATGTGACCATAGGATGAAGAAATACACTACGGTACTAAGACTATGGTGGCCATTAACAGTTAGCGTCTACAGCTGGGTTGCTCAAAGTGCGGCACAGGGGCCATCTGTGGTCCGTGACTCATGTGTCATCGGCCTTAAGCACATTACAAAAAAACAAAAAATAGAGATCTCATTTGCACCCTCTAGTGGTGAAATCTATCAAAATTAGGGTGGCCCCAAAAAGGAGGGATTTTCCAAATTGACCGTGTGTCCGATTTAAAAGTGCTCCCCTCTGGTCTACATATTAAATAACAAGTGTGTGTACAAAATTTTAAGTGCTCCCCCTCTGGCCAACATATGTAATAAGTGTAAGTAATGAAGATTAAAAACAAATAACAGACAAAAAATTAAATAAAAGCTTACCTTTTTTATATTTGAATAATATGTATATATTATTAATGTTGTAAATACAAATATTTATATATTTAGATAGGGTGGTCCTAAAGAGGTAGGCATTTTTCGGAGGTCTCAAGAAGGTAACACATACAAGAATGTGTGTGTGTGTGTGTGTGTGTGTGTGTGTGTGTGTGTGTGTGTGTGTGTGTGTGTGTGTGTGTGTGTGTGTGTGTGTGTGTGTGTGTGTACATGTATAACATACGTGTGTGTGTGTGTCCACAGTAATGAGTTCAGTCGTATGGTGTCTGAAGAATATCTCAGCAACTTTGACTTCCACAGACTGACTATGGACCAGGCCCTCAGGTTGGCAGCTGAACACCTCATGTCATCTCATTATACCATCATGTACCTAACCTCTTCTCATATTTCATCTCATCTTTTTTTTTTACATGATCTCATTTTACAATATTTGACCTAATCTTCTCTCGTCTAATCTCATCTCATCTCATACTACCTCATTTCATCTAATCTCATTTTACCTTATGTCATTTGACCAAATTTGAGCAAGTTTCTTCTCATCTCATCTCATATTACCTCATGTCACCTTATTTTATTTTGACTCGTTTTATCTCAACGCATTTCATTTTACCTCATCTCATGTGACCTTATCTCATTTGATCACATTTCTAATCTTTTCTCGTTCTCATTTTGCCACACCTCCTTTTACCTCATGTCACTTCACCCCATCATGTTATATCACCTCATCTCATTTTACTTAATCTTATTTAATGTCACATCACTGCATGTCATTTTACTTCACATCACCTCACCTAATCTCACCTCATTTTACCTCATCTCATTTGACCACACCTCACATAATCTCTTCTCTTTTCATCTCATTTTACCGCAAGTAACATCATCTCTTCTCATCTCACCTCATCTCATTTTACTTAATGTCACTTCACACATCTCATTTTACCTCATTTCACCTCATCTCACTGTACCTCATCTCTTTGTAGCTTACCTAATCTTGTCATGTCACCTCATCTCATTTTACTTAATCTTATTTAAAGTCACATCACTGCATCTAATTTTACTTGACATCACCTCACCTAATCTCACCTCATTTTATCACACCTCACATCATCTCTTCTCATGTAATCTCATTTTACCCGATTTGCATTTTTACCTCATCTCATTAGACTTCATCTTCACTTCATCTCATCTTACCTCATGTCACCTCACCTCAACTCAACTCCTCTCATTTTAGTCCCTTCACCTCATCTCATTTTACCTCACCTCATCGTGTCACCCTACCTTTCATTTTAACTAATATCACCTCACTTAATCTCATTTGACCTCATGTCACTTCACTTCATATTACCGTATTTTCCGCACCATAAGGCGCCCTGGGTTATAAGCCGCGCCTTCAATGAACGGCATATTTCAAAACTTTGTCCACCTATAAGACGCCCCGTGTTATAAGCCGCATCTAACTGCGCTAAAGGAATGTCAAAAAAACAGTCAGATAGGTCAGTCAAACTTTAATAATATATTAAAAACCAGCGTGATGTGGGCGCGCACGGAGTCGTATATCAACATGGACGGAGCTGCGTGAAAAAAGCCACCCGGCCTCTTCGCGTAAACTTAAACTTACCTTAACCACTCGCTCATCTTTTCTTCATCCATCCCTTCGAGTTAGCTTTTATGATGACGCCGGCTGGAAAGGTCTCTTTTGGCAAGGTCTTCCTTTTGAATATCACCATGGGTGGAAGTTTCTGGCCATTAGCATGGCAAGCTAGAACCACAGTGAAGGATGACTTCTCATTCCCTGTGGTGCGAATATTCACCGTACGTGCTCCCGTTGTATCCACAGTGCGGTTCACAGGAATATCAAAAGTCAGTGGAACCTCGTCCGTCCATGTTGATAATGTTCTCTGGCCGGATCTTTTTTTCAGCTATCTTGTTTTTACAATATGCACGGAAAGTAGCCAGCTTTTCTTGAAAGTCTTTAGGCAGTTGCTGTGAAATAGTAATCCGTGTGCGGATGGAGAGATTGCGTCTTTTCATGAACCGGATCCCTGTCGCTTAGTAGGAGCCATTTTGTGGTCTTTACAGATGTAAACACACAAAGGAAATGAAACGTACGGTAATATCCGCGCGCTTTTTCTTCTTCTACGCGGGCGGGTGGTTGCTTACAGTAGAAGAAGAAGCGCTTCCTGTTCTATGGGGGCGGGTGCTTACCTTGGCGGTTGCTTGCGTAGAAGAAGAAGCACTTCCTCTTCTACGGGGAAAAAAGATGGCGGCTGTTTACCGTAGTTGCGAGACCGAAACTTTATGAAAATGAATCTTAATATTTATCCATACATAAAGCGCACCGGGTTATAAGGCGCACTGTCAGCTTTTGAGAAAATTTGTGGTTTTTAGGTGCGCCTTATAGTGCGGAAAATACGGTACTTAATTTCATCTCCTATAATTTGACCGCATCTGACATCATCTTTTCTCATCTAATCTCATCTCATGTTACCGCATCTCATGTCAACTCATCTCATATTACCTCATGTCACCTCATCTCATTTTACCTTGTCACTTTACCTCACCGTATCTAATTTTGCTTTATATCGCCTCACCCAATCTCATCTAATTTGACCCGATTTGCATTTTTACCTCCTCATTTGACCTCATCTTCACCTCATCTCATCTTACCTCATGTCACCTCACCTCATCTCAACTCCTCTCATTTTACCTCACCTCATCATGTCACCTCACTTCATCTCATTTGACCTCATGTCACCTCACATCATCTCATCTTACCTCATGTCCCCTCATCTCATTTTGCCTCATGTCCCCTCATTTCAACTCCTCTCATTTTACCTTATTTCAATCATCTCACCTCACCTCATGTCCCTTCACCTCATCTCATTTTACCTCATGTCACCTCACCTCATCTGATTTTACGTCACCCCATAGTGTCACCTCACCTCATCTCATTTGACCTCATGTCACCTCACATCATCTCATCTTATCTCATATCCCCTCATCTCATTTTACCTCGTGTCCCCTCATCTCATCTCAACTCCTCTCATTTTACCTTTTTTCAATCATCTAATCTCACCTCATGTCCCTTCACCTCATTTAATTTTACCTCATGTCACCTCACATAATCTCATTTTACCTCATGTCCCCTCATCTCATTTTACCTCGTGTCCCCTCATCTCATCTCAACTCCTCTCATTTTACCTTATTTCAATCATCTAATCTCACCTCATGTCCCTTCGCCTCATTTAATTTTACCTCATGTCACCTCACCTCATCTCAACTCCTCACATTTTGCCTTATTTCAATCACCTCATATCATTTTACCTCACCTCATCATGTCACCTCACCTCATCTCATTTGACCTCATGTCACCTCACATCATTTCATCTTACCTCATGTTCCCTCATCTCATTTTACTTCATGTCACCTCACCTAATCTCAACTCCTAATTCTACCTCATGTCCCTCCACCTCATCTCATTTTACCTCACCTCATTGTGTCACCTCACCTCATCTCAACTCATCTCATTTTACCTCATGTCCCTCCACCTCATCTCATGTTACCTCACCTCATCTCATTTTACCTCATATCCCCTCACATGTTCTCATCTTACATCATGCCACCTCATCTCATTTCAACTCCTCTCATTTTACCTTATTTCAATCATCTCACCTCACCTCATGTCCCTTCACCTCATCTCATTTTACCTCACCTCATCGTGTCACCCCACCTTTTATTTTAACTAATATCACCTCACTTCATCTAATTTGACCTCATGTCACTTCACCTCATCTTACTTAATCTCATCTCCTCTAATTCTACCACAGCTGACATCATCTTTTCTCATCTAATCTCATCTCATGTTACCGCATCTCATGTCAACTCATCTCATATTACCTCATGTCACCTCATCTCATTTTACCTTGTCACTTCACCTCCCCATATCTAATTTTGCTTTACATTGCCTCACCCAATCTTATCTAATTTTACCCGATCTGCATTTTTACCTCATCTCATTTGACCTCATCTTCACCTCATCTCATCTTACCTCACCTCATCTCAACTCCTCTCATTTGACCTTATTTCAATCGCCACATCTCATTTTACCTCACCTCATCATGTCACCTCACATCATCTCATCTTACCTCATGTCCCCTCATCTCATCTTACCTCATGTCCCCTCATTTAAACTCCTCTCATTTGACTTTATTTCAATCATCGCACCTCACCTCATGTCCCTTCACTTCATCTCATTTTACCTCATGTCACCTCACCTCATCTCAACTCATCTGATTTTACCACACTCCATAGTGTCTCCTCACCTCATCTCATTTTACCTCGTGTCCTCTCATCTCATCTCATCTCAACTCCTCTCATTTGACCTTATGTCAATCATCTAATCTCACCTCATGTCCCTTCACCTCATTTCATTTTACCTCATGTCACCTCACCTCATCCCAACTCCTCTCATTTTGCCTTATTTCAATCGCCTCATATCATTTTACCTCACCTCATCATGTCACCTCACCTCATCTCATTTGACCTCATGTCACCTCACATCATCTCATTTTACCTCATGTCCCCTCACCTCATCTTACTTCATGTCACCTCACCTCATCTCATTTTACCCCATGTCCCCTCACCTCATCTTACTTCATGTCACCTCACATCATCTCATTTTACCCCATGTCCCCTCACCTCATCTCATTTTACCTCACCTCATTGTGCCCCCTCATCTCATTTTACCTCATGTCCCTCCACCTCATCTCATGTTGCCTCACCTCATCTCATTTTACCTAATGTCCCCTCACATGTTCTCATCTTACATCATGCCACCTCATCTCATTTCAACTCCTCCCATTTTACCTTATTTCAATCATCTCACCTCACCTCATGTCCCCTCACATGTTCTCATCTTACATCATGCCACCTCATCTCATTTCAACTCCTCCCATTTTACCTTATTTCAATCATCTCATCTCACCTAATCTCTAATTGTACCTGCTCTCAACTCATTCCACCAAAAGTCACCTCACCTATTCTCATGTCCCCTCGTGTGTGGTGTCCCTTCACCTCTCAAGTCAAAACCTCGCTGTCCTGGTCTTCCTTCCAGAACCTTCCTGGCCAAGTTCCCCCTGATGGGAGAAACTCAGGAGCGCGAGCGAGTGCTGGCTCACTTCTCCAGACGCTACGTGCGCTGCAACCCAGACGGCGACACCACGGAAGGTGCTTGTGATTACGCGCGTTGACGCCTCATGTCCTCATGTCCTCATGTTGTGTGTGCGTGCGTGTGCGTGTGTGTGTGTGTGTGTGTGTGTGTGTCCCTCACAGACAGCGTCCACACTCTCACATGTGCAGTGATGCTGCTCAACACTGATCTCCATGGCAACGTGAGTTGTGATTGGCCACTGAGCAGCACGGTGTTGACGAATGGTGGTACTGACCATATGGATCCGTGGCACTCGTGCGTGTGTGTGTGTGTGTGTGTGTGTGTGTGTGTGTGTGTGTGTGTGTTTGTGTGTGTGTGCGTGTAGAATGTCGGCAAGAGGATGTCCTGCAGTCAGTTTGTGTCCAACCTGGAAGGCCTCAATGAGGGAAAAGATTTCTCCAAAGACCTGCTGAAGGTAAAAGCCTGGCTGTCGCCAGAAACAAACTAGATTACATTTTCTGTGAGTTGTCGCGGCTCTGATTGACGGCCGAGGCGGCAGGGGGCGGGCTCTGCGTTCTGATTGGCCGCAGCTGCTGAGGGAAAATGCGCAGTGAGAGGGTGAAGCAGAGCGGGGGAGCGAGCGCCTCTCCTCGACACTTGAGTCAGACCAGCAGGAAGAGGAGGAAGACCGGGACGACTTCTCTCTGTCTTCACCTCGTTTCGGCCGTCTGAGTGGGCGTGGCCTCGCTTGCCCCGCCTCTCAGGGCTGCCGAGTCACACCGGCGGATCTTTTAGAGCGCGGCGAAGGTGCAACCGGTGACAAGGCAGGTGGGGCTTGATCACGAACCGTTCGTCAGAGGACCTAAGACTGACACGCACCAACTCAACCGTCTGAGAGGGCCGCCGCTTTGCCACTTCCTGTTGGAGGCGTCCGCACCGTCTCGCCGTTCCCAGGTCTGCGTTCCACGGGACCATGATCGGAGTCAACAGCATCCACTCGTCCAGCCGCATGCGCTCGCGCTCGCTGGGTTCTGTCCGAAGCGGGCGGGACTCCAGGGACTCTGACTGGTTCAGGCACTCCAGGACGCCACGCGCTCAGGACGAAGCTCAGAAGAAGATGGACAAGAGGAAGCAGAAGAAGAAGATGAAGGAGGATGAGGAGGTACAAGAGACGTTCTTGCAGGAGAGGCCCGAAACTGGAAGACTTGGTCCCGGTTGAAGTCTAAGGAACACGTTGAACATGCTTCTTTGACTTTGTAACCAACCGTCTAATGCTGAGCTAACATGTCACGCTTTGTTTGCAGACGTTGTACGCGTCCATCAAGAACGACAAGCTACAGTGGACCATGTGAGTGTGACTGTTGCCACGGTAACCGTTCCCGTTTCGTGTTCACGACTAGCAAGTTGTCGTGACGACGAGTAAGTTAGCAGAGTGCAAACGTACGCTGACTGCGTTGTTGTTGTTCTTCCCGAAGCGATGAGGAGGAGTTGAGGAAGTCCATGTCCGAGTTGGTCGACGGTCGAACAGACTCCGCCTCCCACACCATGAAGCGAATCGGACGTGGCGGGAACCACCTGGTGGGTGTGGCCCAGCAGGCGGATGGCGAGCTCTACAAGAGCGGCTTCCTGGTCCGCAAAGTCCACGCAGACCCAGACGGAAAGAGAAGTACGTGCTCTCGCGTTATTTCCTCTGTCACCATCTAGTGGTCAAATGTTGCTACTGTGAATAATTCAATTATTGGTTATTTCCTCTGTCACCATCTAGTGGGCAAATGTTGCTACTGTAAATCATTTAAATTATTGGTTATTACCTCTGTCGCCATCTAGTGGGCAAATGTTGCTACTGTAAATAATTTAAAT
The DNA here is from genome assembly GCF_033978685.3 of Nerophis lumbriciformis. Lineage (NCBI taxonomy): Eukaryota > Metazoa > Chordata > Actinopteri > Syngnathiformes > Syngnathidae > Nerophis > Nerophis lumbriciformis. Next base: position 67,080,402 of record NC_084549.2, on the reverse strand, counting down.
ATTGGTTATTTCCTCTGTCGCCATCTAGTGGTCTGATGTTGCTAGTGTGACACATTCAATTATTGGTTATTTCCTCTGTCACCATGTAGTGGGCAAATGTTGCTACTGTAAATCATTTAAATTATTGGTTATTACCTCTGTCGCCATCTAGTGGGCAAATGTTGCTACTGTAAATAATTTAAATATTGCTTATTTCCTCTGCCGCCATCTAGTGGTCTGATGTTGCTAGTGTGACACATTTAATTATTGGTTATTTTCAATGTGGCCCTCTAGTGGTTTGATGTTGCTAGGGGAACTAATTTAATTATTGGTTATTTCTCCTGTCGCCATCTTGTGGTCTGATGTTGCAAGTGTGACTAATTGAATTATTTCCTTTGTCGCCATCTAGTGGTGTGATGTTGCTAGTGTCACAAACGTAATTAATGCTCATCTCCTCTGACGCCATCTTGTGGTCTGATGTTGCTCGTGTAAATAATTTAATTATTGGTTATTTCCTATGTGGCCCTCTAGTGGTGTGATGTTGCCAGTGTAACTAATTTAATTATTAGTTATTTCCTATGTGGCCCTCTAGTGGTGTGATGTTGCTAGTGTAATTTAATTATTGGTTATTTCCTATGTGGCCCTCTAGTGGTGTGATGTTGCTAGTGTCTCTAATTTAATTATTGGTTATTTCCTATGTGGCCCTCTAGTGGTTTGATGTTGCTAGTGTAACTAATTTAATTATTGGTTATTTCTCCTGTCGCCATCTTGTGGTCTGATGTTGCAAGTGTGACTAATTGAATTATTTCCTTTGTCGCCATCTAGTGGTGTGATGTTGCTAGTGTCACAAACGTAATTAATGCTCATCTCCTCTGACGCCATCTTGTGGTCTGATGTTGCTCGTGTAAATAATTTAATTATTGGTTATTTCCTATGTGGCCCTCTAGTGGTGTGATGTTGCCAGTGTAACTAATTTAATTATTAGTTATTTCCTATGTGGCCCTCTAGTGGTGTGATGTTGCTAGTGTAATTTAATTATTGGTTATTTCCTATGTGGCCCTCTAGTGGTGTGATGTTGCTAGTGTCTCTAATTTAATTATTGGTTATTTCCTATGTGGCCCTCTAGTGGTTTGATGTTGCTAGTGTAACTAATTTAATTATTGGTTATTTCTCCTGTCGCCATCTTGTGGTCTGATGTTGCAAGTGTGACTAATCAAATTATTTACTTTGTCGCCATCTAGTGGTGTGATGTTGCCAGTGTGACAAATGTAATTAATGCTCATCTCCTCTGACGCCATCTTGTGGTCTGATGTTGCTCGTGTAACTAATTTAATTATTTGTTATTTCCTATGTGGCCCTCTAGTGGTGTGATGTTGCTAGTGTAGCTAATTTACTTATTAGTTATTTCCTATGTGGCCCTCTAGTGGTGTGATGTTGCTAGTGTAACTAATTTAATTATTTATTATTTCCTATGTGGCCCTCTAGTGGTGTGATGTTGCTAGTGTAACTAATTTAATTATTTATTATTTCCTATGTGGCCCTCTAGTGGTGTGATGTTGCTAGTGTCTCTAATTTAATTATTGGTTATTTCCTATGTGGCCCTCTAGTGGTTTGATTTTGCTAGTGTAACTAATTTAATTATTGGTTATTTCTCCTGTCGCCATCTTGTGGTCTGATGCAAGTGTGACTAATTGAATTATTTACTTTGTCGCCATCTAGTGGTGTGATGTTGCCAGTGTGACAAATGTAATTAATGCTCATCTCCAACGACACCATTTTGTGGTCTGATGTTGCAAGTGTGACTAATTGAATTATTATTTACTTTGTCGCCATCTAGTGGTGTGATGTTGCCAGTGTCACAAATGTAATTAATGCTCATCTCCTCTGACGCCATCTTGTGGTGTGATGTTGCTAGTGTAACTAATTTAATTATTGGTTATTTCCTTTGTGGCCCTCTAGTGGTGTGATGTTGACAGTGTAACTCATTTAATTATTGGATATTTCCTTTGTGGCCCTCTAGTGGTGCGATATTGCCAGTGTAATTAATTTAATTATTGGTTATTTCCTATGTGGCCCTCTAGTGGTGTGATATTGCTAGTGTAACTAATTTAATTATTAGTTATTTCCTTTGTGGCCCTCTAGTGGTGTGATGTTGCTAGTGTAACTAATTTAATTATTGGTTATTTCCTATGTGGCCCTCTAGTGGTGTGATGTTGCTAGTGTAACTAATTTAATTATTGGTTATTTCCTATGTGGCCCTCCAGTGGTGTGATGTTGCTAGTGTAACTAATTTAATTATGGGTTATTTCTCCTGTCTCCATCTAGTGGTCTGATGCGGTAGGTGTTTTTGTAAGGGTGTTGTCAGGAGCAACAATTAGGTGGCGACAGCATGACACATTCGCAATCTTGTGTTGCAGCGCCACGTGGGAAGCGGGGGTGGAAGTCTTTCTACGCCACCTTGAAGGGTCGAGTGCTCTACCTGCAGAAGGTCCACGTTTCAAACACACACTTTAAAAAAGCGAGCGCGTCAACTGACTGCGCTGTGATTGGCCGACAGGACGAGTACCGTGGCGAGCGGCAGCTGACGGAGGAGGAGGTGAAGAACGCCGTGTCCGTGCACCACTCCCTCGCCCTGAGGGCCGCCGACTACAGCAAACGCCCCAACGTCTTCTACCTGCGCACGGCCGACTGGCGGGTGTTTTTGCTGCAGGCGCCGTAAGAGCCGCCGCCGCCGTCTCGGTCTGGCGTCCGCACGCCGCTAACGCCTCCTTGTTGTGCCGCCAGGGACGCCGAGCATATGCAGTCGTGGATCACGCGCATCAACGCCGTGGCGGCCATGTTCTCTGCACCCCCGTTCCCGGCGGCCATCGGCTCTCGAAAGAGATTCAGCCGTCCGCTGCTCCCGGGGTCCGACTCCAAGCTGTCGCAGGTAGCGCCCGCTCGCCGCCTCCCGCCGGGGTCCTTGCCATTTGTTGACGAATGTGGTGTGCCGACAGGAAGAGCAGGTGAAATCCCACGAGGGTCGCTTCAGGGCCGCGTCCGCCGAGCTGGATGATCTCTTGACCTCCATGGCCGAGCACAAGGTGAAAGGTCGCGAGCTGGACGAGCAGAAGCTGCGGCGGGAGTACTTGGAGTTTGAGGTACTGAGCCGTTGACCCCGCCCGCTTCCTGTCAGCCACCTCACGCCGTCGTCTCTTCCCTGACAGAAAACCCGTTACGGTACGTACGCCATGCTGCTGAGGGCCAAAATGTCCGCCGGCGCCGACGGCGACCTGTCGGCTTTCGAGGCGCGGCTCCTGGAGGACGGCCGCAACAGCCTGCAGAGGGCGCGCTCCAGCCCCACGCTGCCGCAGGAAGCGGGCGACGACAGCGCCGCGCCACACTCGCCCAGCAGAGACAAAGGAGGAAGCGTGAAGGCGAAGGCGAAGGCGAAGGCGTAAGCCCGTGCAGGGAAGCGTCGCTCGGACCTTCACAATAAAAGTCTCATCTCTTTCTAGCCATTTGTGACAGGAAGCCGCTCTGCTTCTCCTAGCGACACTCGGCGAGCAGGTCGCCATGACAACCGCTTAAGATGGCCGGCGCCGCGTGGGGACTGTTGTCATGGCGACGCCGGGAGGTTGTCGCGACCGGGCAAAATAAACAATGCGACCGCCGCGCCGCTTCGCCGTCATCCTGAGGTGCGTTCTTTGGTCACGTGACACGCACACACCTCCTCTTGTCCCCTGCAGGACAGGAAGTGAACTGCACCTTAGCACATTTTATTCAGGACAACAAGCCAAGAATGTCACTTTAACGGAAAAAGAAAGCCCAAACAAATGTTGAGTTCAACAAGACAAATATAATAATATTAATAAAATAGGAGCATTTTCATAATTTCTCTTCATGTCGTGCGCTTTCTTCTTTGTGTCCACATTCCTCTGACCTCTGACCTCTTTCCTGCTGCTCACTGATTGGCCACAGGCGGCTGCTCGTCTTCCATTGGCTGACTGCTGAAGCCGCTGTCCACCGTGGACTCTGATTGGTCGAAAAAAACAGCACGTGACGCTCAAAGCTAACATGTTTATTAGCGCGGCTAACTTGTTAGCATGTTTACTAGCATTAGTAGCATGTTTATTACCATGTTTACTTGCAGTATTATCATGTTTATTACCATGTTTACTTGCAGTATTACCATGTATATTACCATGTTTATTACCATGTTTACTTGCAGTATTATAATGTTTATTACCATGTTTATTACCATGTTTACTTGCAGTATTACCATGTTTATTACCATGTTTACTTGCAGTATTATAATGTTTATTACCATGTTTATTACCATGTTAACTTGCAGTATTACCATGTTTATTACCATGTTTACTTGCAGTATTATAATGTTTATTACCATGTTTATTACCATGTTAACTTGCAGTATTATCATGTTTACTTGCAGTATAATCATGTTTATTACCATGTTTACTTGCAGTATTACCATGTTTACTTGCAGTATTACCATGTTTACTTGCAGTACTACCATGTTTATTACCAAGTTTACTTGCAGTATTACCATGTTTATTACCATGTTTACTTGCAGTATTACCGTGTTTATTACCAAGTTTAATTGCAGTATTACCATGTTTACTTTCAGTATTACCATGTTTACTTGCAGTATTATTATGTTTATTACCATGTTTACTTGCAGTATTACCATGTTTATTACCAAGTTTACTTGCAGTATTACATGTTTACTTTCAGTATTACCATGTTTATTACCATGTTTACTTGCAGTATTACCATGTTTACTTGCAGTATTACCATGTTTACTTGCAGTATTATCATGTTTAATACCATGTTTACTTGCAGTATTACCATGTTTAATTGCAGTATTGCCATGTTTACTTGCAGTATTACCATGTTTATTACATGTTTACTTGCAGTATTACCATGTTTAATTGCAGTATTGCCATGTTTACTTGCAGTATTACCATGTTTATTACATGTTTACTTGCAGTATTACCATGTTTATTACCATGTTTACTTGCAGTATTATTATGTTTAATACCATGTTTACTTGCAGTATTACCATGTTTATTACCATGTTTACTTGCAATATTATTTTTATTACCATGTTTACTTGCAGTATTATCATGTTTATTACCATGTTTACCATGTTTATTACCATGTTTACTTGCAATATTATTTTTATTACCATGTTTACTAGCATGAGTAGCATGTTTTATCATGTTTACTAGCAGTATTATGTTTATTAGCATGTTAATATGATGAAGATGTTTATTACCTTGCTTACTAACATTAGTACCATGTTTACTAGCAGTGTTAACATGCTTACCATGTTTACTAGCATTAGTAGCATGTTTACTATGAATATTAGTAAACATGTAGATAATGCAAGTAAACATGGTCATTAGTAGCATGTTCACTAACATTAACGTGTTTATTACCATGTTTGTAATTAAATATGGTAAAACATGTAATACTAGTAAACATGGTTATAAACATGCACCTAATAACTATATATGGTAATAAACATGGTACAATTAAGTGAACATAGTAGTAAACATAATAATGCTAGCAAACATAGTAATAAACATGGTAAAAAAAAAAACATTTTTAGCAAACATGGTAATAAACATGTTAGTAATGCTGGTAATAAACATGTTAATAATGCTAATAAACATGATAGAAAACAAGTTTAGTAAACGGGGTATTAAAACATGTTAATTCTCGTTAACCTAGTAATATACATGTTAATAATCCGAGTAAACATGGTAATAAACAGGTTAATAATGCTAGTAAACATGGTAATAAACATGTTAATAATGCTAGTAAACATGGTAATAAACATGTTAATAATGCTAGTAAACATGTTAATAATGCTAGTAAACATGGTAGTAAACATGTTAATAATTCTAGTAAACATGTTAATAATGCTAGTAAACATGGTAATAAACATGTTAATAATTCTAGTAAACATGTTAATAATGCTAGTAAACATGGTAAAAACATGTTAATAATCCTAGTAAACATGTTAATAATCCTAGTAAACATGGTAATAAACATGTTGAAAATGGATGGATGGATAATTCTAGTAAACATGGTAATAAACATGTTAATTCTAGTAAACATGTTAATAATCCTAGTAAACATGGTAATAAACATGTTAATTCTAGTAAACATGGTAATAAACATGTTAATAATCCTAGTAAATATGGTAATAAACATGTTAATAATCTAGCCAACATTGTAATACACATGTTAATAATTCTAGTAAACGTGTTAATAATGCTAGTGAACATCGTAATAAACATGTTAATAATGCTAGTGGACATCGTAATAAACATGTTAATAATGCTAGTAAACATGTTAATAATGCTAGTAAACATGGTAGTAAACATGTTAATAATTCTAGTAAACATGTTAATAATGCTAGTAAACATGGTAATAAACATGTTAATAATTCTAGTAAACATGTTAATAATGCTAGTAAACATGGTAAAAACATGTTAATAATCCTAGTAAACATGTTAATAATCCTAGTAAACATGGTAATAAACATGTTGAAAATGGATGGATGGATAATTCTAGTAAACATGGTAATAAACATGTTAATTCTAGTAAACCTGTTAATAATCCTAGTAAACATGGTAATAAACATGTTAATTCTAGTAAACATGGTAATAAACATGTTAATAATCCTAGTAAATATGGTAATAAACATGTTAATAATCTAGCCAACATTGTAATACACATGTTAATAATTCTAGTAAACGTGTTAATAATGCTAGTGAACATCGTAATAAACATGTTAATAATGCTAGTGGACATCGTAATAAACATGTTAATAATGCTAGTGGACATGGTAATAAACATGTTAACGATGCTAGTAAACATGGTAATAAACATGTTAATAATGCTAGTGGACATGGTAATTAACATGTTAATAATCTAATAAATATGGTAATAGACATGCCACTAATGTTATTAAACGTGGTAATAAATATATTACTAATACTAGTAAACATAATAATGTAAACATGTTAATAATCCGAGTAAACATGGATTATTAACATGTTTACTGAAATTATTAACATATTTAGTACCATCTTTAGCAGCATTAGTAGCGTGTTTATTACCATGTTTACTAGCATTATTATCATGTTTATTACCATGTTTACTAGCATTATTATCATGTTTATTACCATGTTTACTAGCATTATTATCATGCTTATTACCATGTTTACTAGCATTATTAACATGTTTATTATCACGTTTACTAGGAATTAGTAGTGTTTATTACCATGTTGACTAGCATTATTATCATGTTTATTACCATGTTTACTAGCATTATTATCATGCTTATTACCAGGTTTACTAGGAATTACCGTAGTAGCGTGTTTATTGCCATGTTTACTAGCACGACTAGCAGGTTAACTAGCACACACACTCGCATACCCCTCCCCCGTTAGTGTCACCTGGATCGTGTTTGTCGCCGGGACAGTCGGCGGCGTGCGTGAGCAGTCGCGCTCCTTCCGTCAGGCCGAGGGACTGGAGAGCTTGGCACAAACCCTCCAGAGGACCTCCCCCAAGCTGCACACAAACAAAAACAAGGATGATGATGTCATCAAAAGGCCAATGTACAATACGTGAGGGGGCGGGGCTTGACCTGGTAGTGTTGCAGCAGGTGTTGGCAGGGGGTGGGGCTGTCCTGGTAAAGGTGAGTCAGCGTCATCATCCCCAGCTTCTCGGCCAGTTGCCTCCATGGAACGTCCGTGCCGCTCAGCACGTCCAGCAGGCGGCTCAGCGTCTGCTGGTCCAGACCGCTAGGCTCCGCCCCTAACAGGCCACAGACACTCAGGTGACAGGAAGTGGACCACGTGGCGCAGGTGCGGAACCAACCTTGACCGGCGTCGCCTTTGAGCTTCTTGCCGAGTGGCCGAGCGGCCGTGGAGGTCAGCAGCTTCCTCACCTGATGAGCGCAAAGTCAGGTGAGCGCTTGACCTCTGACCTCTGCCTACTTCTTACCTTGTGACACTTGGCGAGGTCCAGCGCCGTGTGCCCGCCCACCTGTCTCTTACGACTCAACGCCTCGTCTTCCTCTTCATCTGAGGACGAGCTGAAGACCAGCGGCTCGTCGTTCTCTGCCTCTTTGTCTGCGCCTGAACACACACGCACGTATAACTCTCTCTCTCTGCCTGTCTGTCTGTCTGTCGCACAATGTGTGTGTCTGTGCCGTATAATGTGTCTTGTCGCACAATGTGTGTGTCTGTCTGTCTGTCGCACAATGTGTGTGTCTGTCCGTCTGTCGCACAATGTGTGTGTCTGTCTGTCGCACAATGTGTGTCTGTCTGTCGCACAATGTGTGTGTCTGTCTGTCGCACAATGTGTGTGTCTGTCTGTGCCGTATAAGGTGTCTGTCGCACTGTGTGTCTGTCTGTCTGTCGCACAATGTGTGTGTCTGTCTGTGCCATATAATGTGTCTGTCGCACAATGTGTGTGTCTGTCTGTCTGTCGCACAATGTGTGTGTCTGTCTGTGCCGTATAATGTGTCTGTCGCACAATGTGTGTGTCTGTCTGTCGCACAATGTGTGTGTCTGTCTGTGCCGTATAATGTGTCTGTCGCACAGTGTGTGTCTGTCTGTCTGTCGCACAATGTGTGTGTGTGGCGTATAATGTGTCTGTCGCACAACGTGTGTGTCGCACAATGTGTGTGTCTGTCTGTCGCACAATGTGTGTGTGTGGCGTATAATGTCTGTCGCACAACGTGTGTGTCGCACAATGTGTGTGTGTGTGTGTGTGTCTGTCTGTGGCGTAATGTGTGTGTCGCACATTGTGTGTTGTGTTGCACAATGCGTCCGTGGCGTATAATGTGTGTTTCTGTCACACAACGTGTGTGTGTGTCTGTGGTGTATGTGTGTGTGTCTGTCGGATGATGAGTGTGTATGTCACACAATGTATGTGTGTTTGTCGCACAATGTTTTTGTGTATGTCGCATTATGTGTGTCTGTGACTGGTGTATAATGTGTGTGTCACACAATGTGTGTCTGTGGTGTATAACGTGTGTGTGTCTGTGTCGGATATTGAGTGTGTATGTCACACAATGTTTTTGTGTTTGTCGAATTATGTGTCGCACAATGCGTGCGTGTCTGTGGCGTATAATGTGTGTGTTTAGCACAATGGATGTGTCTGGCATATAATGTGTGTGTGTCTGTCGCTCAATGGGTGGGTGTGTGTGTGGCGTATAATTGTGTGTGTATCTGGCGTATAATGTGTGTGTGTGTCTGTCGCACAACGTGTGTGTCGCACAAAGTGTGTTTGTTTGTGTGTCTGTCGCACAAGGTGTGTGTGTGTCTGTCTGTGCTGTATAATGTGTGTGTCCGTCGCACAATGTGTGTGCATGTATCTGTCTGTGGCGTAATGTATGTGTCGCACAATGTGTGTTTCTGTGACGTATGTGTGTGTCTGTCACACAATGTGTGTGTGTGTCTGTGTCGGATAATAAGTGTGTATGTCACACATTGTGTGTGTGTTTGTCGCACAATGTGTTTGTGTATGTCGCATTATGTCTGTGTCTGTGGCATATATTGTGTGTGTCTGTCACACAATGTGTGTGTCTGTGGTGTATAAGGTGTGTGTGTGTGTGTGTCTGTGTCGGATAATGAGTATGTCACACAATGTGTGTGTGTTTGTCGGACAATGGGTTTGTGTATGTCACATTATGTGTCGCACGATGCGTGCATGTCCGTGGCGTATATTGTGTGTGTGTCTGTCGCACAATGTGTGGGTGTGTGTGTGTCGCATAATTGTGTGTGTATCTGGCATATAATGTGTGTGTGTCTGTCGCTTTTAATGTGTGTCTGTGGCGTATAATGTGTGTCTGTGGCGTATAATTGTGTGTGTCACACAATGTGTGTGTGTGTGTGTGTGTCTCTGTGGCGTATAATTGTGTGTGTCTGGCGTATAATGTGTGTGTGTCTGTCGCATAATGTGTGCGTGTGTCTGTGGCGCATAATGAGTGTGTTTAGCATAATGTGTGTGTGTGTGCGTGTGTGTGTGTGTGTGAGTGTTGTATACTGTGTGTGTGTGTGTGTGTGTGTGTGTGTGTGTGTGTGTGTGTGTGTGTGTGTGTGTGTGTGTGTGTGTGTGTGTGTGTGTGTGTGTGTGTGTACCAGCAGCGAGCAGCATGGAGCAGAGTGTGTGCGAGTGCACGGCAGCAGCCAGGTGTAAAGGTGTGTTTCCTCCAAAGGTGCGTGCGTTGACGTCGGCCCTCAGCTGTGAAGACACACAATGATGACATCACTGATGACATCACTGATGACATCACTGATGTCACGGCAGCGACGTGACGGCGAGTCGTACATCTGTGATGAGGACGCAGGCCGTCTTGAAGAGGTTGTCCCTCACGGCCAGGTGCAGCGCCGTGTGCCCGCCCTTCCGTTCGGGCGCGTTGATTTTGGCTCCGCCCTCCACCAGCAGGCGGAGACAGCGCTCGCCGTCCCTGCGCACGGCCAGGTGTAGCGGCTGAAGACCTGAGAGACAAAGCGCTTGTCAGACTCGCCGTGACCTCGAGCGTGTTGCTCCGCCCACTCACCGTGATAATCTGGCAAGGTCAACAAGTGGGCGTGGCCTTCCCCGAGGTGAGCCAGCAGGGGGCGGAGCGTGGCACTGTCGCCGGCCAGCGCCGCCAGGTGCAGAGGGCTGCGGCCATCTTTGTCCAGCAGGCCGGGGTCGGCCCCCGCCCTCAGCAGCGCCTCCGCCGCCTTGGCCTGCCTGGTGATGGCCGCCAGGTGCAGCGGCGTCTGCGCGGCGCCAGGCGTTAGTCACGTGATCTGCTTTGGCGAGCTAACTAGTACTTAGTTAGTCACCTGCTGCAGGTGGTTGGCGGCGTTGAGGACGTGCGCCTGCTGGTTGCTAAGCAACGTGTCGGTCAGCTGCTGGACGACGCCCGTCTGCTGGTGGATGATGGCCAGGTGCAAAGGACTGTGGGACGAAAAGAGGCGGGACATATGAAAGGAGGCGAGGGGCAGGGGGCGGGGTCTAATGCGCAGGACTGACGTGTCGCCGTTGGCGTCCCGGACAGCACACAAGTTCCTGTGGACTTCCAGGAGAACCCGCGCGTCCCCGCTGGCGCAGTACCGCAGGAGGGCGGCGGCGGTGTGGTGGGCGCCGCGGGACGCCCGCGCGTGGAGGGCGGCGACTGCGGAGAGAAAGCAGGCGACGCTCGTCAGGAGTCGAGCACGCCGACGCGACAAAGCGGGCGTGTCGGTACCCAGGTGGGACAGCTGCCTCTGTGACCGCTCGGGGGCGGAGCCTGACATCTGGGCCCCTCCTCCAAAACCGCGAAAGCTTCCTGAGAAGTGATTCCCGCCCCTTCCTCCGTCCCCCGCCGCGCCGTTCATGTGTTGATGGAAGTGGAAGCCTGCGAGCCACAAAGCCATGAGGAAGGTCGCGACCACGCCACCGTGCGCCGCGTCTCACCTTCGCCGCCGCCGCTCCCTCCGCCTCCAAATCCACCGGCTCCGCCTCCGCCTCCTCTCGCCCCGCCCCATGGCCAGGGTTCATAGTGTGGGAGGGGCTTCTGCTTCTTCCTCAACACTTCCTCTTTGTCTAAGGGAAGAAAAGGAAGATGAGAACAGCAAGGCGAGGGGGCGGAGCCTCTCCATTTTTTGTAGGCGGAGCCTCTGACCCTGCACATGCGGGATGTAGGTGAAGTGTCGGGGGTTGCTGCTGTCGCCCGCCTTCTTCCTCTTCAGCTGCAGGAAGACGGTCACCGAGCGCTCGATCTCCGTGCAATGATACGGCGGCGTCTTGAACACGATGGCGTACTGAGGAGAGAGAGGGGGGGCGGGGCGTGTGAGTGCGGGCGGTCATGTGACCCGGCGACGCCCGGCCGGAACTCGCCTGCTTGTGCACGTCCGTGGGACTGAACTCGCCGAAGGCCTCCCAGCCGCCCTCCTCGTCCTCGTAGAAGCGGATCTCGATGTCATCTGAGACACACGGTTATGCTAATGAGTATGTTAATGAGTATGCAAATGAGCATGCTAATAAGCACGCCAGGTGAGGCCCACCTTTCTGGACTTTGTCGCACAGCAGGAAGATCTCGTCTCCGCCCAGCACGGAGCCGCACGTCTTGTCCAGGCGACAGATCTTCAGGTTGGACGCGTTGGGCGACTCTGGAAGGGAGAGAGCGGCAGGCGGCGTGAGTGGGCGGGGTCAAGACGGGAGGACGGCGGCGGCGGCGCTCACTCACTGCTGTCGTAGATGGCGTTGGACACGACGGGCTTCAAGGCGCGGCTGAATCCGCCGTTGCTGTCCTTGAGCAAGGCAGTGAACTTCAGCCTGACGATGTTGAGGTCCATCACCTTGGACAGCTCCTTGGCCTCCTTCAGCACCGCGCTCTCCTCCGACTCTGAGGGAGACGCCAGGGGGCGGAGTCAGTTGCCACGCCGTGTCTCCATTGGTGCACCTACACTTACTCTTCTAAGTACACAAGTGTGTACTTACACTTGAGTACACAATTGTGTACTTACTTTTGAGTACACAAGTGTGTACTTACACTTACTCTTCTGAGTACACAAGTGTGCACTTACTCTTTTGAGTACACACTTGTGTACTTACACTATTGAATACACAAGTGTGTACTTACACTTTTGAGTACACACTTGTGTACTTACACTTTTGAGTACACACTTGTGTACTTACTTTTGAGTACACAAGTGTGTACTTACACTTTTGAATACACAAGTGGGTGCTTACACTTACTCTTCTTAGTACACAAGTGTGTACTTACACTATTGAATACACAAGTGTGTACTTACACTTTTGAGTACACACTTGTGTACTTACACTTTTGAGTAAACACTTGTGTACTTACTTTTGAGTCCACAAGTGTGTACTTACACTTTTGAATACACAAGTGTGTACTTACACTTTTGAGTCCACAAGTGTGCACTTACACTTTTGAATACACAAGTGTGTACTTACACTTTTGAGTACACACTTGTGTACTTACACTTTTGAGTACACACTTGTGTACTTACACTTTTGAGTACACACTTGTGTACTTACACTTTTGAGTACACACTTGTGTACTTACACTTTTGAGTACACACTTGTGTGCTTACCTTTGAGTACACAAGTGTGTACTTACACGTTTGAGTACACAAATGTGTACTTACACTTTTGAGTACACAAGTGTGTACTTACACTTGTGAGTACACAAGTGTGCACTTACACTATTGAGTACACAAGTGTGTTCTTACACTTACTCTTTTGAGTACACGCTTGTGTACTTACTCGTTTGAGTACACAAGTGTGTACTTACTATTTTGAGTACACAAGTGTGTACTTACACTTACTCTTCAGCTTACTTGTTGCAGTGTACTTACTGTAGTGTACTTAGTGCAGTGTACTTAGTGTAGTGTAATTACTGCATTGTACTTTAGTTAATTTTTTGCAATGTGTTAGGTTAGTGCACGTATTGCAGTGTACTTACTGAAGTGCACTTGCTGTAGTATTCTTACTGCAGTGTAATTATTGCAGTTGACTTTTTACAGTGTACTTAGTGTAGCGAACGTATTGCAGTGCACATACTGCAGTGTACTTACTGAAATGTACTTACAGCAGTGTACTTACTACAGTGTACTTACTGCAGTGTACTTAGCATAGTGTACTTCATGTAGTGCACTTAGTGTTGTGTACTTACTGTGGTGTACTTTGTGTAGTGTACTTACTGCAGTGTACTTAGTGTAGTGTACATACTGCAGTGCACTTAGTGTGTCACCTGTTAGGTGTCCGTGTCCTCTCTCTCGCCTCCACTCGTCTCGCAGCCTTCGCGTGAGAACCTCCACCACGCCTTTCTTGGTCACATGGAGGATTCCCAAGTTGCTGAAACTACAGGAAGTGACATCATCACTTGCTGTCGTGACCACGTGACTACAGGAAGTGGACGGCGGTACTAACGAGGCGGTCAGGTCGTTGGGGCCGATGTCGAGCGTGCAGGTGCCGTTCTTGTTGCAGTGGCGTCCCACCAGGCTGTGGGCGTGCACGCGGGGCGGGTCCGAGTGCGTGACCAGCTGGACCTCCATGCGGGCGTGGCCTACATAGTTGTTGATCTGACACACGCACATGTGAAGGAAACAGAAAGTGAAAGAAGAAACGTGGGCGGGTCTCACCTTGACGGTGGGGTACGTCCGTCTGTTCTTCTCGCTGGACGCTCCCGGCAGCCCGCCGTGGGACGGCCCCTCGCACTCGTAACGAAAGCGAAAGCCTCGCTGCGGGAGACGAAGAAGACGTCAAGCTCTTGTCGGCCAGCAGGTCACGTGACCTCTACTTCCTCTTTCCTGGCTTAACGTCAACATCAGTTGTTTGATGGGCGTCACATGACGTCTTCATGTTGCTCTTAGCGCGTCAACACAGGTGCAATTCTTTTTCATTCGCTTCCGAAACGATTCATCATTTTCAAAAATCGATTTTAAAAAATACTTTAATTTTTACTTTTATTTTTTAGAGGAATCTATATATATACACACACACACATATATATATACATACATACACACACACATATATATATATATATATATATATATATAGGCCCAGAGCATAATACTACCACCACCATGCTTGACGGTAGGCATGGTGTTCCTGGGATTAAAGGCCTCACCTTTTCTCCTCCAAACACATTGCTGGGTATTGTGGACAATTTTTGTTTCATCTGACCACAGAACTTTCCTCCAGAAGGTCTTATCTTTGTCCATGTGATGTCAGATGAACACAAAAATTTAGCTGTTTGGCCACAATACCCAGCAATATGTTTGGAGGAGAAAAGGCGAGGCCTTTAATCCCAGGAACACCAGTCCTACCGTCAAGCATGGTGGTGGGCCTGTTTTGCTGCCAATGGAACTGGTTCTTTACAGAGAGTAAAATGGGACAATGAAAAAGGAGGATTACCTCCAAATTCTTCAGGACAACCTAAAATCATCAGCCCGGAGGTTGGGTCTTGGGCGCAGTTGGGTGTTCCAACAGGACAATGACCCCAAACGCACGTCAAAAGTGGTAAAGGAATGGCTAAATCAGGCTAGAATTAAGTCCCAAAGTGCTGACTTAAAACGTGTGGACAATGCTGAAGAAACAAATCCATGTCAGAAAACCAACAAATTTAGCTGAAGTGGTGTGGTCAAAAACTCAACCATAAGATTGCCAGAAGCTTGTGGATGGCTACCAAAAGCGCCTTATTGCAGTGAAACTTGCCAAGGGACATGTAAGCAAATATTAACATTGCTGTATGTATACTTTTGACCCAGCACATTTTCTCACATTTTCAGTAGACCCATAATAAATTCATAAAAGAACCAAAAACTTCATGAATGTTTTTTGTGACCAACAAGTATGTGCTCCAATCACTCTATCACAAAAAAAATAAGAGTTGTAGAAATTATTGGAAACTCAAAACAGCCATGATATTATGTTCTTTACAAGTGTACGTAAACTTTTGACCACAACTGTCATATATACCGTATTTTTCGGACTATAAGTCGCAGTTTGTTTTCATAGTTTGGCCGTACTCAGGAGCGACTTATGTGTGAAATGATTAACACATTAGCGTAAAATATCCAATAATAATATTTAGCTCATTCACGTAAGAGACTAGACGTATAAGATTTCATGGGATTTAGCGATTAGGAGTGACAGATTGTTTGGTAAACGTATAGCATGTTCTATATGTTATAGTTATTTGAATGACTCTTACCATAATATGTTACGTTAACATACCAGGCACGTTCTCAGTTGGTTATTTATGCCTCATATAACGTACACTTATTCAGCCTGTTGGTCACTATTCTTTATTTATTTTAAATTGCCTTTCAAATGTCTATTCTTGGTGTTGGCTTTTATCAAATAAATTCCCCCAAAAAATGAGACTTATACTCAAGTTCGACTTTTATATGTTTTTTTCCTTCTTTATTATGCATTTTCGGCAGGTGCGGCTTATACTCCGGTGCGACTTATGCTCCGAAAAATACGGTATATATATATATATATATATATATTTTTTTTTTTTTTTTTTTTTTTTTTTGGCCATCTCAATGCAACGAGAATTATGATTCTTATTCATCCCGATTCTGAATTAATTAATCATTTTCAAAAAGAGTTTAAAACCTTTTTTTTTTTTTTAAATGTATTACCGTATTTTTCGGACTATAAGTCGCAGTTTTTTTCATAGTTTGGCCGGGCTACAGTGCGACTTATATATGTTTTTTTTCCTTCTTTATTATGCATTTTCGGCAGGTGCGACTTATGCTCCGGTGCGACTTATACTCCGAAAAATACGGTATATATATATATATATATATATTTATTTATTTATTTTTTTATTTTTTTTAGGCCATCTCCATGCAACGAGGATTATGATTCTTATTCATCCCGATTCTGAATTAATTAATCATTTTCAAAAAGAGTTTAAAACCTTTTTTTTTTTTTTTTTTTTAAATGTATTACCGTATTTTTCGGACTATAAGTCGCAGTTTTTTTTCATAGTTTGGCCGGGCTACATTGCGACTTATATATGTTTTTTTCCTTCTTTATTATGCATTTTTGGCAGGTGCGACTTATACTCCGAAAAATACGGTATATATATATATATATATATATATATATATATTTATTTATTTATTTTTTTATTTTTTTTAGGCCATCTCCATGCAACGAGGATTATGATTCTTATTCATCCCGATTCTGAATTAATTAATCATTTTCAAAAAGAGTTTAAAACCTTTTTTTTTTTTTTTTTTTTTAAATGTATTACCGTATTTTTCGGACTATAAGTCGCAGTTTTTTTTCATAGTTTGGCCGGGCTACAGTGCGACTTATATATGTTTTTTTCCTTCTTTATTATGCATTTTTGGCAGGTGCGACTTATACTCCGAAAAATACGGTATATATATATATATATATATATATATATATACAGTGTTGGGACTAACGCGTTACAAAGTAACGCGTTACTGTAACGCCGTTACTATCGGCGGTAACTAGTAATCTAACGCGTTATTTTTTTATATTCAGTAACTCCGTTACCGTTACTACATGATGCGTTACTGCGTTATTTTGCGTTATTTTTTATATAGTATCGGCTAGAAACTGAGAAGATCTGAGTGTTGCAGCGCTGCTGAAGAGGCGACAAAAAAGAGGCGCGCCGCGCGCTGTCTGTGTGTACGTGTGTGTGTGTGTGTGTGAGTGTGTGTGTGTGGGAGGGGGGCGTGTCTGTGTCTACTATCAAGACGTCATGGCGAACCCCGAAGCCGAGTTTCTTAAAATGGAGATATTTTCAGTACGTTTCTTTTATCGACCACAAAGAAAAGAACATTTTAGTTGAATGTAAGTTTCAAATATGCTGAAACAGCGACAAAAACAACATGCTTCGACGAAGCTAGTAAAGAGACACACACTTCACCTCCACGTCCAACAGCGGCTGGATTTTAATGAGGCACTGCACACTGAAGGTACACACACTCTGTCAATTCTCTTATATACTCTTTCATTTTAAACTTTTAGAGTGTTTGATTATCACATCACTCTAAATGTTTAGACTATAAAGTTTACAAACCCAAAGAGGGATACTAGTGGGCCAGGCTAATATTTTCTTTTCTCTAAACTAAGTGGGGAAATGTGTAGAGTGTTCTGGGCTTCAGACATGATTTTATTTCAGAATTCCTTGAGAAAACGCCTGGTTAGGCTTTATGTATGTAGTGTGTGCCTTTCTTGTTTTACAGCTATGTTGTTATTATGCTGTTTGTTACTTATGTATGTTAAGTTGCAGCTATTTAAAATAGTTTTGTCAATTTGTTCTGGTCTGAAACAAATTGGCCCTTTAAAACATATCTTTGTCTTTGTGTGTTGTATGTAGAGCACATTGCTTAGCAGA